>NC_054375.1:132555083-132886083 GCF_017654675.1 Xenopus laevis | reverse complement strand
TTTTATATCCTGAACTTATTGCACAAGGCTAAAGTTTCAGCTTGTCAATAGCAGCAATGATCCAGGACTTCAAACTTATCACAGGGGGTCACCATCTTGGAAAGTGTCTGTGACACTCACATGCTCAGTGGGCTCTGAGCAGCTGTTGAGATGCTAAGCTTAAAGGAACAGTAACGTCAAAAAATAAGTGTTTTAAAGTAATGAAAATATAATGCAGTGTTGCCCTGCACTGGTAAAACTGCTGTGTTTGCTTAAGAAACACTACTATTGTTTATATATATAAAAGCTGCTGTGTAGCAATGGGGGCAGCCATTCAAAGGAGAAAAGGCTCAGGTTACACAGCAGATAGCAAACAAGCTCTGTCTGTCTAATGGTGTTATCTGTTATCCATTAGTTAACCTGTGCCATATAGCCGTTTTTCAATTTCCACCATTGCTCCACAGCCGCTTGTTTATATGAACTATAGTAGTGTTTCTGAAGCAAACAGATCAGTTTTACCAGTACAGGGCAACAGTACATGATATTTTCATTACTTTAAAACACTTACATTTTTTGGTGTTACTGTTCCTTTAAGGGTTTGCTTTGGGCTGCTACATAAGCCTAAATCATAGTGTGCAACATTTCTAGCTACTTCTTTAATTAAGCTTTAGTTCTCCTTTAAAACTTTTATGCTTTTTTTTACCCTTTTTAATTTTATTCCCTCTTCCACACCCCATGGAATAATGAGAGTTTGTTTAAAGAGAGAAGCTTTTCAGAGACAAGCCCTCCATTACCCCAGTTGCTGGCTGTGTCTCCGCTGCACAGATAAAACAGGAGTTTATTCTACATTGGCTTTAACTGGGAAAGGTGGTTAACTGCCTCTTGTTCTCAAGATCCAAGGCGGTGGGAATAGATCTAAAATGAAAGTGCTTTCAGTCTTACTGTTTTGCACCGTGTACTGCAAAGCATTTACACAAATAGAGGCATATAAAATAAGAAAATGGCTGTATAGAATAGGTCTGAAAGAAAATCAGATGTAATTAGGGATAACATTACTAAGTGTGACTTCCTTTTAGAACATATTTCTTTTATCATTTTTTAATTCTATTTCCTTCCGAAATCCCCCCCCCCAGTAGTGGAGTGAAAGGTAATAAGTAAAGTTTAATGCCTCTTTGCCCATTAATTGAACGGACTCAGAATTAGAGATATCAGTTATAGATTCTAGAGGACAGGGTGATGAGACACACATTTATTGTTGGGAAAACCTTGGTGCTAGGAACCCCTATTTCTGTGGAAATGGTTTTCCCAAGCAAAGGATGTACACTTACCCCCCCCCCCCACCGTTTCCTTTCAAACAGATGATAGAGGGGGCTTTTACCCCTTTTTAAGATAAATCTAACAGACTGATCTTATGGTAAAATTGAGCACCTCTAAGCTTTCACTAAAAGTGTATTTTTACTTTCAGCTCAGTTTGCTAATTTCCTAAAACAGAGCATGTTGGTGAGAAAGTCTCTGCCCACGGGGTCCCCCTCTTGTGTCTTTGGTGAGTACAATTTCACCCATTACTAAATTGGTATCGAAACACTGGATCTTTTTTATTTATTTTTTACTCTGTGCCTAGTACAGGTATGGGATTCATTATACGGAAACTCGTTATCCAGAAAGCTCAGAATTACAGAAAGGCAATCTCCCATAGGCTCAATTTTATCAAATAATCCAAATTTTTAAAAATGGTTTCCTTTTTCTCTGTGATAATAAAACAGTACCTTGTACTTCATCCAACCTAAGTTATAGTTAACCTTATTGGAAGCAAAACCAGCCGATTGGGTTTATATAATGTTTACATGATTTTCTAGTAGACTTCACTTATGAAGATCCAAATTATGGAAAGATCCCTTATCCGGAAAACCCTAGGTCCTAAGCATTCTGGAGAATAGTTCCTATACCTGTATTTCCAATGGCCAAGGCCCTGACATAGTATACAAACTATATTGTATGAATGCAGTGCTTAATAGTACACCAATTGGACAGTTTACATTGGGTACAATAATCTGTGGCTCCACATCAGTCTATCATTTTCATTGTGGCAATACACTAGCAGACTTTGTCGCACAAAGTAATCTATTTTTGGACGATCCAATAATCTTCCGATTATCGTTAAATTTGTAGGGTGCAAACTATTGTAAAATTTACATTCCTTCCGACCACATCGTCACAACTGTTCATGTTAAAAAATTTTACTTGCGAAATGATAAAATCGCTTCACTGTGCACGCCACTATTTTGAAGGGTTTTGTTAAATGTGACAGTAAAGACAGGAACAGCCATTGGTTAATATATGTATGTTCTGGCAGCCAACACGACCAAGATACAACACAAGTCTCCTCACATATCATTAACCATTTATGGTTGAATAGTGCATTAAAATAATTGGTTAACCGATAAAATCGTTTGCAGGGTGGTGACAAATTCTGTCTGTGTATGGCCAGCTATAACCTACTTCAATTTGTTGTCCAGTAAGACTAGGGCCAGACTAGTCGGATCTCTGCCTACGAAGAATAAAAAGGCCAGAATCTGCTGCTGCTTAATGTGCCTGGACATTACCTTCACTCAGGTGCAGGCTGACATGGATGGTTTTGGTGCTGAAACACAAGATTTTACAACAAAATACCCTTTTTGTACCTGAGAGAATGTTATGTTTCTAGGCGCTGGAATGTCAGGCAGAAGGGCAGCAGAGGAGAAGTGAATTCTCTGCCTCTACTTTTCTCCTCAGGCTGAGATCCGACTCATCTGGTCCCTGTGCCTTTTCATGTTTGTCTCTTACAAAATGACTTAACACATCCTTTGATTACAATCTCCAGTCCCAGTCTCTGAATCATCTGACTCTGTTGAGAAAGAAGATAGGGTTCAGCTAAAGCGACCCCCCAGCCCAGGAAGTTCCAGTGGAATAAAACCCTCCAAACGAGCCAAGATTAAAGTCACAATCTTATCTCATGGGGAGGCAGCAGGGGGCAGCTCCCAGGAAGGTCAGTGCTTTTCATTTCTGTACATCTTAAAAATCAGACTTTTCAGCACACTACTGGCATTGAAACAGTGGAGAGATCATTGAAACGAGCCAATACTTAAACCCCCAGGAGACACCATACCAGACGCACCGAAAATATCATACAAATAAAATGTATTAATGATATTCGTATGATGTATGGTGGGAGAAGAGCCGACCAATATCGGCAGAAGACTTGGATATCAGTCGGCTCATCGATTGAGCCGGATGGAAAATTTTGATTGGTCACCTTTGAAGGCACCTGAACATTGGGCATTGTTAGTGCTGAATTGTCAGATACAGATAGTATGTTATTGTTTCTACTTGTATATCTGACAATTCAGCTCTACACGTGTGTATTCAAACTAATGATCTCTCCTGAAAAGATCTTTTCCAGGAAAGATCATAATTGTAACGTCTATAGACTTTTATTTCTCTTGCCTAAATTGGGGGACACAGGCACCATGGGGGATGAAGATCCTGCAGCTGGAGATGGACACTATGTTGCAAAACGTGACTCCTCCTCCTGCCCTGGGCTTCATCCCCTGCCTCCTCCTATTACCTTCAGTTTCTTTTAGTGTCCTCAGAAGGAGAAGACACGTTTTTCTTTGTGGCTGGAGCACGGATCAGGGCCCCAGGTCTAAGATCTCGCCACACTCAGGGGCCACTGATTTAATCAAGAGTCTCTCCAGCTGCAACCTATATGCCCTTTAGCTTTCCCGCTCTCCGGAGGTCTGCAGGCTTGCTCCTCACCCCTGCGCTGTCTTCCCGCTCTACGGAGGTCTGCAGCAGCGGTATACACTCACCTGAGTGTATACTAGCATACATATATATACATATATATATCACATCTGTGCATGTGTATATATATATATATATATATATATATATATATATATATATATATATATATATATATATATTCGTCCCTTTTATAAAATGTATAATGAAAACATAGAATTCTTAATGAATCAAATGAAAATTGAGCATAGGACTGGCCAGATATGGGATGACTTTGACGTAGTTGGCCAGCTTAAATATATTGCAATATATGGACAAACAATCCCTGTTTTGTTTAAAGGGTAAGGCATTTTTCAGTAGCAGTATGCACAAAATGTCTCTGTCTTAAATATATTGATAATGGGTTGAGTGCAGAGGAATCTTGTATTTGTCTATATGTATTTTGTGGTCACACCCTCATTGCACCCCCGCCTAATGATTTTAAAAACTAGTGGTGAGCACAACTTTCCCTTGTTTGTTATATATAGGTCAGTGTTCTCCTCTACATCAGAGCCACCCTTAGTGCTCTTGCTAAGCGGCTTTTCTCCCCTCTACAGTACCCTGCTGGAGCGCGCCTGCTTGTAGCTGTAGTGTAGTCAGCTCCTGCCTTTCCAACTGCCTCTAGCCTGCCTTTTGCTACACGCCAGTTCTCATCAGGCAAGTCCATACATTTTTTCTATGCCATGTGGAGAAAATTGTGTTGTAGGCTACTGGGTGCTAGTATGTCTTTGTATGCTACTGAGTGAAAGCTTGTCCTTGTATGCTTTGGGAATATGGGACTGAGGGGTCACCCCTATTATCTCTCTCTGCAGGCCACCTTATCAGTACTGCCTAGCCTAATACCCCTGCCTCAAAAAAAAAAAAAAAAAGGATTCTATTGGGGAATCAATCCACCCCGCCATTCTACCGTGAAGGAGCAAAATGGCTAACAAGGCAGAAGAGCCCAGGACCAACAAGTCCTCAGCTCAAACGCACCCACAGGTTTCTTTTTTTAGCCTGCTCAACCTGTAAAACAAAATTTAGTTCAGCCTCGGCTGATTCACTGTGTGGGGCCTGCAGAAAAACTGACTCCCTGCCACCTACTCCGGCAACTAACTCAGACTCTGAACTACTTAGGGCCTTATCCCTCTCACTTGCATGCATTCAACATTTGGCCCGCATACCCGAGACCTTAGACAAGGTCCTTGAGCGTTTATCTCAGCCTTCGCATGTTGTCTCCCGACCAGGGACCTCAAAACGTCATGCCCTATCTCCTTCAGACTCCCCAGAGGAAGGTCCCTCTGATGAGGAAGGTCTGGTCATTTCCGCGGAAGACTCTGATCAGGACCACCCTGATCTAGACATAGACGCCCCCAGAACCCAAGGGGAGGTGGAGGGACTCATTCAAGCTGTATTAAACACACTAAACATTGAAGATTCTACTGCCTCAGTTGAACCAGCAAAGAACATTTTTAAAAGACACAAGAAGAGCTCATGTTTGTTCCCAGCATACGAACAGCTCGATGAAATTATCAAGTCCCAATGGAAAAACCCTGATCACAGGGTACAGCTCTCCAAACGCTTCACCCAGACTTATCCATTTCCCAAGGAATGCATCGACCTCTGGTCTTCTCCTCCCGCAGTAGATCCTCCGGTTTCCAGACTATCAAAAAATACCACCATTCCGGTCGCGGACGCGGCCGCATTTAAAGACCCCATCGACAAGCGTCTTGAAGGTTTCTGTAAATCCACCTTCACAGCTTCCGGTTCTGCCTTCCGTCCTATATTCGCTATAGCCTGGGTAGCGAAGGCCATGGAGGTCTGGGTCGAACGAGTGGCACAGCTCATCGGATCTGAAGAACCTACGACCGACAACTTGCTCTCCCAAATAGCCGACGCCACTACATACATTGGAGACGCAGCACTTGACGCAGCAAGGATGGTTGCTCAAGCTTCAGCTCAGTCTGTAGCAGCTCGCAGATTTTTGTGGCTAAAATCTTGGTCCGCTGACCTTACTTCAAAACGTTCCCTAGTCAGCATACCCTTCCTGGTAAACTTCTCTTCGGGGCCGAACTGGACAAGATCATTTCTCAGACGACAGGGGGCAAGAGCACCCTTCTACCTCAATCTCGACCCAAGAGACCACCCTTCAAACGGAGGCCCTTTTTTCGTACCTTCAGACAAGGGCAAAGGTCCAAGACGCAAACTGACAAGTCCAGCTCTAACTTTCGCTCCCGCTTCCAGGGCAAACAAAGACAACAGTGGTCTTCATCCAAGTCTACCTCCAAGCCCTCTCAAGACAAGTCTCACACGGCATGAAGGTGCACACCTTCATGCCGTGTGAGACTTGTCTTGAGAGGGCTTGGAGGTAGACCTCCGCAGAGGGACCTTCCTCTGCGGAGGGATACCCTTAGGAGGCCGACTCAAATCCTTTCGAGAGGTATGGCACAACAGGATTCAGGATCAGTGGGTTCTCCGGGTGGTGTCACAGGGATTGCTGATCGACTTCACTCACCCACCCCCCCACAGATTTTTTATATCCAGAATGCCAACCAAAGTCTCAGACAAAACCAAATTCCTCTCCATCATCCAAGACCTCACCTTGGCGGGAACCATCCAACCCGTCCCAACAAAGGCCGAACGAAGAGGCTACTATTCCAACCTTTTCATGGTTCCCAAGAAGGACGGTTCTCTCAGGCCCGTCTTAGACCTCAAAGATCTCAATCCCTTTGTTCGGAAGCGCCATTTCAAAATGGAATCAATACAGTCGGTCCTGTCGTCCATGGAAGAAAACGAATTCATGACAGTCATCGACATCAAGGACGCGTATCTCCATATACCGATCCACCCAGCTCATCAGGGCTTCCTCAGATTCTACGTGGACGGTCAGCATTGGCAGTTCGTAGCCCTGCCATTCGGTCTGTCTTCAGCTCCACGCACATTCACGAAAGTCATGGCAGCAGCGTTAGAGGAACTGAGACTCAAAGGAATTACTGTCGTTCCTTATTTGGACGATCTCCTCGTCAAGGGTCCTTCTACACACATCCCAAGTCCTGGAGACCCTCACCTCCTTGGGCTGGACGATCAATTTCAAGAAGTCGAACCTACAACCGACTCAATCAATAGAGTACCTGGGGCTAGTACTGGACTCCAGACAAGGGAAAGCCTTCCTACCTCGAGACAAGGCCTTGACTCTCCAGAGCCGAATTCGGTCACTCATGGGGCCCAACAACATTCCCCTTCGAGCAGCCATGCAGACGCTGGGCACAATGGTCGCCTCCTTTCCGGCCATTCCGTATGCACAAGCCCACACCAGACCTCTTCAACACACCATACTGCTACATCAACGCAGGGATCGAACCAACCTCGATCGCAAGATATCCATTCCGACTCGAGTCCAGCTCTCTCTACACTGGTGGCTTCAACCACATCGCACGAGGGACGGAAAGTCTTTCCCCCCCTGCACTGGACGGTTCTCACCACGGACGCCAGTCTACGGGGGTGGGGCGGGGTCATCGACCAAACCTCAATTCAGGGTCTATGGACTCAAATGGAAAGGAAGCTACCCATCAACCTTCTGGAGCTCAGAGCGATACGCTACTCCCTCGAACACACGGAGTCGTTACTCCGGGGAAAGCGGGTGCGGATCCAGTCCGACAACGTAACGGCCGTGGCCTACATAAATCATCAGGGCGGAACCAGAAGTCTCAGGGCCCTCAAGGAAGCTCAAGAGATCCTAAGATGGGCAGAGGACAACATTCCAGCGATCTCCGCGGTCCACATTCCCGGTGTGGACAATTGGATAGTAGACTATCTGAGCAGAGAAACGATCGATCAGGGGGAATGGAGCCTCCATCACGAGGTGTTCCACCTCATTGTGGAAAAATGGGGGCTACCAGAGATCGACCTCATGGCGTCCAGGCACAACAGACAGGTCCAACAGTTCGTATCAAGAAGCCTAGATCCCCTGGCCCACGTGGTGGACGCCCTGGTGATTCCCTGGCCCTTCTCCAGGGTTTACATCTTTCCCCCCCTCGCTCTTCTACCGAAAGTTGTCAAGAAGATAAAGAGGGAAAGAACTCTAACCATTCTGGTGGCTCCATTCTGGCCCAGAAGGTCTTGGTTCGCGGACATTGCAAACATGGCGGCAGACGAACCCTTCCATCTCCCGCAACAGACAGACCTCCTCACTCAGGGTCCAGTTGTCCACCCGAATTCTCATCTTTGGGCTTTAACGGCGTAGCTCTTGAAGCCTTGATTCTCCGACGCTCAGGAGCTCCTCCGGAAGCAGTTCCCACCATGCTTCGCGCACGTAAACCTGTCTCAGCTAAGATATACCATCGGGTTTGGAAGACTTTCATATCTTGGTGCGAGCAGAGGGATCTTAACCCGCAAAAGGCGGGTGAAAGAGAGACCCTTTCCTTCTTACAAGACGGCCTCACGAAAGGTTTAGCCTTGAGTTCCCTGAAGGTGCAAGTGTCGGCGCTATCCATCCTTCTGCAGAAGAAACTGGCTCTGCACCCCAACATCAAAACCTTCTTACAAGGAGCTACACGTCTTATTCCACCTTATCGTTGCCCCGTGCCCCCGTGGGACCTCAATCTGGTGCTCTCCGCTCTACAGGAGGATCCGTTCGAACCACTAGATCAAATCCCTCTGTCTACACTATCCGAAAAGGTTGTCTTCCTCTTGGCCATCACCTCTGCTAGGAGGGTTTCCGAACTGGCTGCTTTGTCCTGCAAATCTCCCTTCACGGTTCTCCACATGGACAAAGTAGTTCTCCGGCCCACGCCAGATTTTTTGCCTAAGGTGGTATCTGAATTCCACTTGAACCAGGACATTGTCCCTTCCTTGTGCCCTAATCCTAAGGGTCCCATCGAGAACAAACTCCACACACTCGATGTGGTCAGAGCGATATCTTGCTACCTTAAGGCCACAGCGGACGTCAGGAAATCAGACGCCCTTTTCATTATCCCCGACGGCCCTAAACGGGGTACCAAGGCTGCCAAGTCGACGCTATCCAAATGATTTCGAGCCATCATATCCAGAGCCTACGCGGTCAAGGGGAAGCCGCCTCCTCTCCACGTGAGGGCGCATTCTACACGTTCTCTCAGCACATCATGGGCCTTCCGACACCACGCTTCAGCGGAACAACTCTGTAAGGCGGCCACGTGGTCATCTCTCCATACATTCACTCGCTTCTACAGGCTCCACACTCATGCTTCAGCCGACGCTGCCTTTGGGAGGAAGGTGCTCAGAGCTGTTCTTAGCTAGACACCTTGTTCACAGTGTCCCACCCTTAGGGGGTGCTTTGGGACATCCCCATGGTGCCTGTGTCCCCCAATTTAGGCAAGAGAAAGAGAGAGATTTTTGTACTTACCGTTAAATCTTTTTCTCTTGTCCTATATTGGGGGACACAGGCCTTCCCTCCCGATTCTGACACTGTTTTCACGTTTTGTTCGTGATGTTCTTATAAAGTTGTTAGTTCCTTTTGATCATGGTTGTTCATATTTTAGAGGGTGTTGTTGCTCTGTTTCTCTTCTGTTTTGGGCTGTTCTGCTCCTTCTTCGGTTGAAACTGAGGGTAATAGGAGGAGGCAGGGGATGAAGCCCAGGGCAGGAGGAGGAGTCACGTTTTGCAACATAGTGTCCATCTCCAGCTGCAGGATCTTCATCCCCCATGGTGCCTGTGTCCCCCAATATAGGACAAGAGAAAAAGATTTAACGGTAAGTACAAAAATCTCTCTCTTGCTTGTTTAAACTTGGAAATCTGAGTTGGAAACCTTCGAGTTCTGTATTGTTTTAATAAAGATAAAACCCTTTAATGCCATCTTGACATTTTCTATAATAATGAGGTCAAAAGTACCACATGCTAGATTGTGCATTTATTAATTTACCAGCTTGCAGCCCAACCCTGAAAGATAAGGCCGGTCATAAAGAGAGAAATGGCCTTCTGTTCCGGAAACAATCATAAAAAATTCTAGATCAATAAATCTTCCGCCAGCAATATAGGTTTATATTATTTCACAATTTACTACAGGTATACCTCACCGGTCTGCTTATTGAGTAATCTTTAACCTCATTATTTCAGAGAAAAAACTGAGAGAATGTTTGATCCTGTGAGCAGATGGGACCAAAGATCGTTGAAGCCCTTTGTTATGGGCTGATATCACTAGCTAAATAAAGGTTCAGCCATAAAGAAACGTGTTGCAATTATTTAGTTGCAGGAAAGTCACATAAGTCTTATTTTCTCTACAAGTGTAAGACTGGGAAATTCTGCCCATTCTTTAACCCAAGCACCTTGTAATCTGTATGGGTTGTAAATGTTCAGAACCGAGCCCTACCTTCCTTGGAGCAGGCTCGGCTAATTCATATGGGAACGAGCAGGGGCAGTTGTGATTGTTCCATATAACATAATGGGTGGTGCTTATGGTCTTTCTGAATTATTTCTGCAACTTATTTTTCTGCCTTTATTTTGGTGCAGCCTTGAAGCCTATGTCTGGAACAATCAGTCAGTCCACGGTCAGCAGCAAGGAGCTTACCAGCCTCCTCACCACACCCAAGTACGTCCTGCATCTTTTGCTTCCAGTGAGCTGCAAATCCTGAACTATGTATCATATCCCTAATATCTTATGATATTTTCTCTAATTTATTAATAGATAATAAAAGGGATAGTGACACGTGTGAAACATGTCCTTGCGCCTGTATAAACCCTAGCACTTCTTTTCTGTGAATGTGCCCCTCCACTGCTTATGAACCTCTTTTGTTATCTAACACAGCTTGAAGTAGAGCAGCTTCCTAGGTTATGCAAAGCTGGGGGCAAGGCAGTGTTCTGGGGCTCTGTTTACAGTTGTTCTCCAGCCTATCAGAACGTTGTCCTGTTATAACAATATCTAGTGGGGCAGAGGGGATGCCCACTGCTCTCCTCGCGCGGACGCCTTCTTTCTTCCGTTTATTTGTGCTTGCGTTTTGGCGCCGTGCCTGACATCCAAATTCAAATATTTAAAGGTGCCTTGTCCGTTATTTCATTGCCCAAAATAGGTATATTGTTTGTTTCTTGGTGAGATTCTGGTTTGATTTACTGTTTCTAGACCCTTGCCTGTCCTTGACCATTCTGGTCTGCTGCCTGAACCAACCATTGCTTGTTTACTGACTATTCTTCCGAATCCGGATTCTTTTCTGCACTGTCTGACTTATTCCCGACCCCCAGCCTGTTTCCTTGATTACGCTTTGCTCTAACCCCCATTACTCCTGTCCAGGCCTGGACTGGGAGTCAAAATAGGCCCTGCCATTCCAAGTACACAGAACCCCAAGCATCCCCGTACCAGCCCACTATATGGTAACTTTCTATGGAACCATACAGCAGCCCCTCTGGCATTTGCCAGAACCCACAGATTGCCAGTCCGGGCTTGTTCCTGTCACTCTTTCTGGTTCCCTTGCCTGCCCAGAATTCTTGCCTTTGTTCTCTCACTTTAAGACCTGGAGGCATCTGAGTAGTAACGGGCTCCTCCCAACATGAAAGGCGGCTGTTATAGGCAGAAGCATGAGCCATGACCGGCAACTTGGCATATGTCCTGAGTTTCGGGATCCCGAACGTGACACCTGTCTCCAAGCATGCTGTTGCTCATGCAGCTGTCCTACTGTCAGCCGTGTTGAAGAGCAAAACAGGTTTATAAGTGGTGAGCAGGGAAGTCCTTTGATTAGCGAAGTTCACAACACTAGGATATACTGTATATATAATCATAGCAGAAAAACCTAGAACTTAGTCCCTATCCCTTTAAAGTGAGACTTATTTAAGAAGTAATAAATCTGTCATTGGAGGTGCTTCTGATATCACTGAAGTTCCTTTATCAGCCCAGTAAAAGTATGTGATCTTTTCAAATAGAATGTTGTGAGTGGGGACGAGCCTATTCTAAGAGCACCCTGACAGATTGAATGTAGGGTCAGCAATTTGTATAGGTGGTTCATACCTTTGGCAAATACACATAGTAGAATCTCTATTTGCAGCCAGATTCCTAAGCTTCCCGGTAATGTTCAGGTTTTTCCAGGGAGGCAGTATCACAGGCTCTTCTTCCAAGCTATTTCATCTTGCTGGGGCTACATAAATAAATACTGTACATGATGAAGATTGCAAGCCTCTGCATAACCCTAGAACAGCGATCCTCTACCAGTGGCTTGTGGGTAACATGTTATTCACCAACCCCTTGGATGTTGTCTCAATGATCTCAAAGCAGGTGCTTATTTTTGAAGTCCAGGCTTGGAGGCAAGTTTTGGTTGTATGAAAATCAGATGTACTGCCAAACAGAGTCTCCTATAGGCTGCCAGTCCACATAGGAGCTACCAAATGCCCAATCACAGCACTTATTTGACACCCCAGGAACTTTTTCATGATTGTGTTGCTCCCCAACTCTTTTACAGTTGAATGTAACTCACAAATAGAAATGGTTGTGGACCCCTGCCCTAGAAAAAGTGTTCATTTAAATATATACATAGGCATGTAGAGCTACTTCCTGCAATCCTTATTTTTTGCTTAGTGAAGATATAAGGGAAGATGTAATGCTCTGAATTCCACTCTGTAATAAAATCCATTCAAATTGCATCTTATGATCGCAGCTTTATGTTATGGATGTCTACCAGTTAAAGATATGTAAATTCCTGTAAGTATAGGGCAGGGCCCAATGTCGCCCAAAAATGCAGAAAATGCCCAGCCATTCCCTTTTGCTACAAACTGGAAATCTTCTCCTTTAATGTTGTCACCTTGACCATCCCTAAAATAGAGTTGTGACATAGTATGTGTCTTACAGCCTATATTTAAATTGATTTGCCAAGCATTCACTGGAATTTACATTGCATTTGGGTTAATTTATAGAGAAATAGTTATTTCAGATTTGCTCAGGTTGTCTTGGTTTTTTTTTGTGGTTTTTTTTACCTGCAGATTAGTGGCTGAAACTGGAACATCTGGTGGTATTCCTTCTGCCCTGATCCCCAGCACTTCTACCCCCAGCGCGTTTCACACAATCCAGAGCCGCTTAGTACCCAGTATTGGCTCAAGCTTGCAAAGTCAGGCGGCTAATACTCATCCAGGTATTGTCACATTTAAAAGCTGTTGGTTTCCATACCATGCACCATATACTATGTAATAATAGTGTTGTAAGTCAATCCTATGCCCCATTTAAATTAAGTGGGGCAAAATGGCCAATCAGCAAGCATTATGGAATATTGAACAAACCCAGCCCCTCTAGCTCCAAAAAGTCCTTCCAGAAGGCCACCTGTCATACAGCACTGTAACTCTGTTATTAACTCCCCCATCCATTTGTATAAAATATAGAATTCGGAGCTTGGAGTAACCACTTTAACATTATGGGGAATTCTATGTGAATTTTTAATACATAAGAACCCCCAATTTTACATTTCCTGTAATTTACACCTTTTTGTTGCAGTCCCATTTAGGCATGCTGCAGTTTTTCATTCCTGGATTTAACTTTCCACTTAATTTACTGCGTTTTGACACGGTCCCCCTGTGTAACGTAAAATCGGGGTTCCACTTTATATAATCCCTACAGAATCATGGGCATGTGAATCTCAATATAAAGAAGGGTAGTGTGTTCAGGAAGAGAACACGTGCGAGAGTGCGTAACAACATTGTCAACATATTCAGCTCCATATCTTTTTTTGCCGCAGGTACAGGTCCTGTGACTTCAGCCAGCAGCCTCCTTCAGGGGTTAAGCTTCAGCCTCCAGGACATAGGGAGTAAATCTCCAGCCCTCCCGAGCACTCCAGCTCCCTCTGGAAACAACACACAGGTAACTACACTACCATTGTGTCAATAATCAGTCGTGTGTGTATAGCTCTACAACTGATAACAGTGCCATATTTTGACAACAGGTTGGCAGGTTTTATTTTTATGTAAATTCAGTGCGTTTTAGGTGCAATCATGATGACTTAAAGCAATCAACATAGATATTTATTTTCCCATTCATTTCAGGGGCACATGCACAAATCACACAGATTTTTATTTAATCATTCATTCTGGGGACACATGCACAAATCACACAGATTTTTATTTAATCATTCATTCTGGGGACACATGCACAAATCACACAGATTTTTATTTAATCATTCATTCTGGGGACACATGCACAAATCACACAGATCTTTATTTAATCATTCATTCTGGGGACACATGCACAAATCACACAGATTTTTATTTAATCATTCATTCTGGGGACACATGCACAAATCACACAGATTTTTATTTAATCATTCATTCTGGGGGCACATGCACAAATCACACAGATCTTTATTTAATCATTCATTCTTGGGGACATGCACAAATCAAACAGATTTTTATTTAATCATTCATTCTGGGGGACACGTGCACAAATCACACAGATCTTTATTTAATCATTCATTCTTGGGGACATGCACAAATCACACAGATTTTTATTTAATCATTCATTCTGGGGGACACATGCACAAATCACACAGATCTTTATTTAATCATTCATTCTTGGGGACATGCACAAATCAAACAGATTTTTATTTAATCATTCATTCTGGGGGACACATGCACAAATCAAACAGATTTTTATTTAATCATTCATTCTGGGGACACATGCACAAATCAAACAGATCTTTATTTAATCATTCATTTCAGGGGACACATGCACATATCACATTTACTTTGTTAAAGTTGTAGGAAAAGCATTTCAAATTCTTAATGGTGTTTTAAAGGGACAGCAAGCCCAAAGCAAAAGTGCAAAGTGCACAATATTTATCACAAAGATATGTAACAATGTGGGGTGTGCTTGCTGGGGCTGGTTTAGGTAGATAACTGTAAAATTCATTATATATAGAGGGTTATGGTTCTGTAGATCACTACACTATTACTGCCATTCTTACTGCCATACAGACACGTCATGTTCCGAGAACTAAGGTCGGCTTCTCTGTGTATGGCTAAAAAAAACAGTATTCCACACTAAACATCCCGTTGTCTTAATATTTCATTATAATGGTTTTACTTCTCACTCCCAACATGAAAGACTTTGGCAGTTAAAGCTCCAGCCCCACTTCAGGGCTTGGCCACCATGACTACAGGAACGGGAACAATTCTTCGTACCATCCCTGTGGTGACAGCCTCTTCCTCACTTATGGCATCAGCTAGTGGAAAACCTACTGCTATCCATCAGCTCCTCACCAACGGGGGCTTAGCAAAGCTGGCCAGCAGTCTACCAGGTCTGGCTCAGTTGTCTAGTCCAGCAGCAGGTAAAGGCATTTCATATTTGCTGTATCACAATCCTATGTAATATGTTTAGGGGGGAGGTGTGATTTGCAGATATATAACAGCTGGTTACTTTTTTTTATCAGGGTTAAAGGCACCAACCACCATTACTGTCACCCTAAGGGGCCAGCCAAGCCGCATTACTACATTCAGCCAGGCTGGCATTGCAGGCATCCATTCCAAACAAGATGATGCCACCCAGCAGGTAACGTGAATGTCTTCTTGATTGGCCTAACATTGCTCAAATGGTCAATCAGGTTATTGAGGGCAATGTTTTATTTGTTTATAAGACATACTCTGTATTAAAGGAGAAGGAAAGTGCAAGCTATAAGACTATATTTATTCTCCAGAATGCTTTGCCATACTTGAGTAAACCACTCTAAAAACTCTCTGCTCACTGATAGCTCTGGGCTCATATTGGAGGGGGAGAGGAGCAAACTGAGCATGCTCAAGCCCTAGCCCTGGATTTGTATGCTGAAACAGGAAGTCTGATACAGAAGCCCATGTGTACACAACAGAAGGAAAGAAATGTGGTGTTTTTTTGACAGAGGACTCAGGGCAGCATTACTTTGAGGGTTTACTGGTGTATTTATATAGACCTTTCTGATAAAGCTTACTTCATTTTAGCCTTTCGTTCTCCTTTAATGCAAACTCACAGGTTGATTTAGCTGCTTTCGTTAACTGTAGGAATGGTTTGCCCCGTGCATGCGCTTTGTATCAGAGATAAATAATGCTGAGCAGCTCTGTGTACTGACACCCATGGGAAAGTAATGTGTTTGACTATTTTAAAAATATGTCCGTCCATTAACACTTATGTCACAAAAGTGTTGTTAAATGGATTCCCAGGTCGACCCATAATAAATCATCATCATCTCCGTTTTTGTTTTGGAAAAATATAATTTGTGTGTGCGTATATCTGATTTAAATTTTATAG
This sequence comes from Xenopus laevis, assembly GCF_017654675.1. Classification (NCBI taxonomy): domain Eukaryota; kingdom Metazoa; phylum Chordata; class Amphibia; order Anura; family Pipidae; genus Xenopus; species Xenopus laevis. The sequence goes on along the minus strand of NC_054375.1, from coordinate 132,870,089 downwards.
GTCTCTGACTCTTCCTCCAGTGGCTCTGTGTCTGCTAGCAAACTGCTGCCCCAAGTTATGCCGGAGCAAATCAAGGCCCCCGTGGGGTCTCCCTTAGAAAAATCCTTGCCCTTAGCCAGGGCAGTGACCCCTCCGGCAGGTAAGAAAGCTGTGCAGGTGTTAGGGAAGCCGTGCAGATGTTAGAGAAGCCGTGCAGGTGTTAGAGAAGCCGTGCAGGTGTTAGAGAAGCCGTGCAGGTGTTAGAGAAGCCGTGCAAGTGTTAGAGAAGCCGTGCAGGTGTTAGAGAAGCCGTGCAGGTGTTAGAGAAGCCATGGGTGCAGTTTACATGAGCCATTACATTGCCACTATTAACATTCACCGTCATTGCAGATATGCCATGGGGGAAAGCAGTTTGACTTTAATTTGATTCATCGTTTTCACCACTTCTCATTTCATAATCTGTCCCTTTTGCACAAGCACACCGCTTAGAAAAAACATTTATGGAAAGTCTAACGATTATCGGCGTAAAATGTCGACACCACACTTTTTGATATTTCTCTCCAATGCTCAGTAGGAAGTGACGAGATCAAGGGAGTACTGATGCTACAGGTTTAAAGGACCTCAATACCTTAGCAAAAACACGTGACTCTTCCAGGCTTTTATACAGAATTCTAGAACAATTGGGCTGTTGGAGGTGATGAGAGGCTGCGATCAGCCAGCCTGAAATAATGGCACATTAGGCCAGGTGAATTTACATTGAGCTCTGTGTCCTCTAGGAAGAGACTTAATCTGAGCACCAGATCGTTATCTTTATTTTTATATACATATATAGTCAAGACAACATTTTCAGTTCTCATTAATAAGTATATTTATTAACTGGTGTAACCTTTACAGCAAAAATCCCCTGTATTCAATTGTACATTGTTTGCACCCCCAATTGTGTGTGCTTTTTAAGTGCAGTGGGGGGGAGGACCAAGCGAATAGCGAATTACATGTGTGCATACACATTTATTCGGAAACCCATTATTCAAAAAGCTCCAAATTACAGGAAGGCATCTCCCGTAGACTCCCATTATATCCAAATAATACAAATTTTTAAAAATAATTACCCTTTTCTATGTAATAATAAAACAGTAGCTTGTACTTGATCCAATCTAAGACATAATTAATCCTTATTATAAGCAAAACAACCCTATTGGGTTTATTTAATGTTTACATGATTTTTTAGTAGACGCAAAGGGATTCAGTAACTATTTTTATGTTGTAGTTTTTATTTCCAAATTACACTGTTAACACTGCAAATAATTCACTCTACAATATAAAATTTAATTCCTGAACCAACAAGCGTATTTTTTAAGTTGTAATATTGGTGTGTAGGTGCATCTCAGGTCATTTTTCCTGGTCATGTGATTTCAGAAGAGCCAGCACTTTAGGATGAAACTGCTTTCTGGCAGGCTGAATGTGTCTCAGTAGGACCTGGATTTTACTATTGAGTGTTGTTCTTAGATCTACCAGGCAGCTGTTATCTTGTGTTAGCGAGCTGCTATCTGGTTACCTTCTCATTGTTCTTTTGTTTGGCTGCTGGGGGGAAAGGGAGGGGGATATCACTTCAACTTGCAGTACAGCAGTAAAGAGTGACTGAAGTACAGAGTACAAGTCAAATGACTGGGGGCAGCTGGGAAACTGACAATATGTCTAGCCACATGGTCAGATTTTTATAAACAAGATCTGTTTACTCTTTTGAGAAACGTATCTCCGTGCAGAATTCTGCTGGAGCAGCACTATTAACTGATGCATTTTGAAAAAAAAACATGTTTTCCCATGACATTATCTTTTTACGAAATAAAGATTCGTAAAACCCGGGTCTCAGGCATTCTGGATAACCAGTTCATACCTGTATAAGAACTATATATGAACTATATATGAATGAAGAACTTGAATTTTGTTCTTGTTTCTGCTTTTTGGCATATTGATTTGGTTTAAGGGTTAGAATCTTTTTCAGATCACCGTGGACTGGGCAAAGCAAACAAGCCAGTAGCTTCTTGGTGTTTGTGAAATGATGATGTAAGTTCAGCAGGGGTCTGTACAGAAAGTTATGGAACACGTGAAATATGTAGCAGATATGGTTATGACCAGTAATTAGGAAATCACTTCATTTTTAATAACTTGACCTTAAAAGACCATAACCATTCATTTTTTTTTATTTTATTTATTTTTTACCATTGATTGTTTTCTCTTGACAGTAACAACCAGTCCTCCCAAGACTCTCTATGTGATGTCGGACGCCAAGCTTTCTGCTCTTACCAAGTCCGTGGGCAGCGATCTGGCCTCTCTCCCGCTGAAGTCAATGACTCTGCAAGCTACTTCAGGGGTAACTGCCGGTGCAGTGACTTTTACCACTCCATCACTTGCCAACTCTCCCAGTCCAGCCTGCACTGTGGTTCTGTCCAAAATAGGCCCAGTTCTTCAGGCTCCCCCAAAGACTGTGATCTTGGCAAAGGCAGAAACAGCAGATAAGATCCCAGGAAACCATATTATGAACGCAGTGGAGAGTCTGGGCCGCGTACCGTCCGTGGTTGACGATGGAAGCACCATTATTCACAGCCGGGAATCCCTAATCAGCAGACCCCTTCTTCAGCCCACCTTAATAGCATTGTCTGGTACCAGCAGTATTGTTCAAAGCTCCGGGACGCTGGCCAATCAGAAGCAACAGTGACACTGGAATTTCTGCCTTCGCTCACAGCTTAGCCATCTCAAAAGCTCCTCTAAACCACAAAAATAGAATTAGCGCAACATAATATTTAATCTACTATATTGAACAGAATGTCTGTAGTGACAAGGCGTTTTGCTTTATCGTAGTTATTGGAGTTAACCCCATGCCATGAGAATTAAATTCATTAGTCAAATATGTAAATAGGATTGCTAAACCTATAAAAGAAATTGTAGTTCTAAGAGCTGTAAATAGGTCACAAAATGTAAATATAAACTGTAAGATGAATACATTGTACAGTCTTGTAGGGCGGCAAGTGACAAAACAATTCTCATACTATAACAGAGCATTTCCGTGTGGCTTGAGCAATAAGGTTTCATGTTAATTATGTCTGTTCTGGCACTGAATGGTGTTAATAAACAACTCTGCCTTTAACCTGGCCTATAGAGTTTCTCTTTCAAAGAAAATCTCCTGCGTTCCGGTAAGAATGAAACAAACTGAATTATTTACACTCGTGCTGGAACGTAGAGTCTAAGCACTTTTCTTTCAAGGGCATTATTCACCATTATCTGGCTTGCTTCCTGTGTGGGCTGATAAACCAGTTAAACCGTGGCTGCCTTTGTGGTATTTAGACTTTGACAAAATTGAACTTACAACATCTTTAGTTTCACTTCTGACATTTCCTGGAGACCTATTCCTGAACCCTCAGACCAGGTCTGGACTGGGGGGTCAAAATAAGCTCTGGCATTCCAAGTACACAGGTATAGTCAGTACAGAGGCCCAAACAGCCCCCCACCAGCCCAATAAATAGTGAGTGTCTATGGCATCTTACAGCAACCCCTCTGGCATTTGCCAGAACCCCCAGATTGCCAGTCCGTGCCTGCCCCAGACTGCACATTTTCAGTATGTGCTCAGCAACTGTGTGTGTGTATAAGGGCAGAGACGCACTCTCAGATTTGGGGAAATTAGTCGTCCAGCGACAAATCTCCTCTTCTTTAGGGCGACTAATCTCCCCAATCTGCCTCCCGCCTGCTAGAATGTAAATTGCCGGCGGGGTGACAATCGGTGCACTTAATTTCCAAAGTTGCCTCACGAGGAAACTTCGGGCGACTTCGGGAAACAAAGCGATCCGAGTGCCATCCCGCTAGCAATTTAGATTCTAGCCAGGGAGATTAGTCACCCTGAAGAAGAGGCGATTTTATGCCGGACGACAATCTCCCCAAATCTGAGCGTGTCTGCCCTAAAGGATCCATTTACTTACTGATAAGATCTATGATGCTTTGAGAACGTCCAGAAAACAAACACACACACCCATTGCATTTGGTGGTTTGTGGGCTGCATAAAGGATTTATTTTTCTTACACAGACATACCTGATGCCACAGAAAAGGAAACCATGATAGTCTGCAGTTACCTGCTCCCCAGCCACTTACGATGAAAGAGTGATCAGACCCCTCCCTCACCTTTTTCATTGGGAACTGATGATTCCGAGATATGGAATCCCTCTGTTTTCCAGACAATATGTGCACCTTCCACAGTGGAAAGCAAAGGCGCGTCACGTCCCAGAATTCATCACTTCAGAGTGGAACAAGGGAAGGTGTTGCAATACCCTGTGAGCCTAAGGGATACTAGGATATGGTTTGTCAGAATATATAATGATTTCCTTTTAATCTGTGTAATTTATGATACATCTATAAATCCAACTGAATGAGCTCATTTAAAAAAATAAAAAAAGGGGGGGTATTTTCCCTTTAAGTGATTCAATAGAAGGGATGGTCTTGAGCATTTGCGCAACACCACATCTAACCTAGACCAACCAGTGGCCTTTTCCTAGTCTTGTTGCTATGAAGTATTGTGTTTGGGTCCGTCTGTTTCTTTTCTTTGCAGCTTGTGCCATCCCTTATTAATGGCACTGGGTTGGACCTGCTATCACTGCAGTCGGCTTTGCCTTGTGCCCTGCCTAATAGGGGTTCTAGAACCCGTTGTCCCTGTGTTCCCATCTGCCTTGGACAAAGCCTCCATTTCTAGTGCCAGTCTATGTAATGGCTGCTTTACATGGTCACAGGTATTTGGAAACTTACACTAGTTCAGGGAATTCCATTCCAGTGGGTCAGTTAAGTGATTGAGTATTGAAAGAAGTCAATGAGTAACCTCATGTTTTACTGAATGTTTTACTGTTCAGCTTCCATTTTTCCCAGGACACGAGAGACCAAGAGAGAAGGTGATGACCTGAAACTGCCCGTGTCTTCTGCTTCCATTCCAGTCATTGGCATGTGTGTCCCTTCTACTCACTGTGGTCATGCTTGCCCACCCAACCCCCCACTACAGGTTTAACCCCATCAGTGAGTAACAACCCCCTTCATTATTGCATATTATGGGGAAGCAGAGTGACTTTAGGGCAAATATAAGAAAGCCCCTATCAGAAGAGTGTTGGCCCGTGTCTGGCAAACAACGGTACAGAATATACATGTTTATATACATAATATATTTTTACTGTTAACACCATCCCGCTGCTCTAAAGCTATTGTCAATCTCTGTACTGCCCTTGCTGGGGCATCTCATTCATCGAGAGTTTTTAGGGCTGGAAATACCTGACTGGCCATTTAAAGAAATGTTTAGAACCAATCATGGCATGTAGTGGTCTGACGTTTGTATATTGGGGCAATTTACTAAGAAGCATACAGTCTTACGGCCCAAGTATGCTCGATCTGGTGCAAGCTATACTTCACTACAGGTATGGGATCCATTATTTGGGAACCCTTTATCCAGAAAGCTCTGAAGCATGGGGAAGGTCATATCCCATTTTAATCAAATTGAGATTTTTTTTAAATGATTTCCTTTTTCTCTGTAATAATAAAACAGTACCTTTTACTTGATCCAGACTAAAATAAAATTAATCCTTATTGGAAGCAAAACCAGCCTATAGGGTTTAATTAATGTTTAAATAGTTTTTTTTTTAGCAAACGTAAGTTATGGAGATCCAAATTATGAAAAGATCCCTTATCTGGAAAACCCCAGGTCCCAAGCATTCTGGATAATAGGACCCATACCTGTACCACTCTGTGGCCTCATGCATAGTCTCATTTTACTAAGCCAATGCAAATTTTAAACAAATTCCCTTATTTTTTTAAACCCACACTGCAGAACATAAGGCAATGACATTGTTTGAGGGTCACAGGGGGTACAGTTATTATCTATAGGAGATAGACACTAGTGAAATAGCAAGTTCTTGCTCTGCACCTATAGCCTTAGCCCTGCCCAGGAGTGAGATGGGCAACAGGGCATCAGGAAGTCATTGGCATGGGATAATAATTAGTCCTTCTTACTCAAACTAACACCCACATAGATCACTGTGCCCTTGCCATGGTCTCTCAGGTTATAGCTTGTCCAAGAAAAACATAATATCCTTGTTGGTTATTATGCCCAAATTAGTTTCCAGATCAGACTTGCCACCAGATTTATGTTCCTTTGTTTTAATACAAGGTATACGATCTGACTACTTGGGAACTGGGGTTTTCTGGATATGGGATGTTTTCCTTGTTTGGATCACCATACCTTAAATGGGTTGTTCACCTTTGAGTTAACTTTTAGTATGATGTAGAGAGGGATATTCTGAGACTATTTGCTCTCCAGTTTGCAATTTCAGCACTCTGGTTGTTAGGGTCCAATTTACCCTAGCAGCCATGCATTGGTTTGAATAAGAGACTGGAGTATGAATAGGAGAGGGAGTGAATAGAAAGATGAGTAATAAAAAGTAGCAATAACAATACATTTGTAGCCTTGTAGAGCATTTGTTTTTACATGGGGTCAGTGACCCCCCCCCCCCCCCATCTGAGAGCCAGAAAGACTTGGAAGAAGAAGGTAAATAATTAAAAAAAATAAAATAAAATATAAATAGAATCAGCCATTCTATAACATAAAAGGTTGAACCAGCCCTTTAAAGAGGAAGTAAAGTCTAAAATAGAATAAGGCTAGAAATGCTGTATTTTGTCTACTAAACATAAACTTACTGCACCACAAGCCTAATCAAACAAATAATTTATGCTTTCAAAGTTGGCTACAGGGGTTCACCATCTTGTAACTTTGTTAAACATCTTTGCAAGACTAAGACTGTGCACATGCTCAGTGTGGTCTGGGCTGCTTATGGATCATCATAAATTATCAAAACAGTACAAGTCAAATAATATCTGCCAGAAGCCGATACAGCAAGTCTGATTAATAATCAGAATATACAGACTGCACTGGGTCCTGTGTTGTCATGTAATCTAATGTGGATTTTATAGATTTGTATTGTTTCATACAAACTTTCTCCAACTCTGCAGAACCAGTGGCTGCAGAAAAATAAGCCTCCAAATAGAATCCCAGTTTATCTTTTAAATCTGGCTCCATGATCTTTGTCCCTGCAGCTGGAGTTGGAAACAGTAAAAGGGATGTAAAGGCAAAAATATACCTATACCTCCTCCCCCCCCCCGCAGGGTTCTGTTTCTTCTGTAATCATTCTGGGACTGGCAATCTGTGGGTTCTGACATATGGTAGTGGGGCTGCTGTAAGATGCAATAGACAGTCGCTATTTATTGGGCTGTTTACATACAGTACCTCCTGGAAACGGAAAGAGGGACCACGCTCCTCTTTATGGCCACACCCCCTAATTACCATGCCCATTTATAAAATTTGCCAGGTTATGAAACACATTTCTATAGTTTTTATGTTTTATTACATTCTTACTTATGAAGGTAAATCGCCCTTTAAGCTGTAAGTCTAACTTCTCCCAAGAGACCAAACTGTTACAAAAGTATCTATTCTGGGCTCTCTGCCAAGAGCCAATTAAGTTAGAAACATTGTATCTTTTTTGGCTGTTCAATGCAGAGAAATTGGGACTTTTCAGTACAAACGCGTGACCGAGGGTTGATCTGTCAAAAGAGGGACTGTCCCACTCTGGTGGGGGGGCTGTTTTGGCCTCTCTGTGTACTTGAAATGCCAGGGCCTATTTAGAATCCCAGTGTTCTCTAGTTTTGGCTGTTTGGGTTGTGCTCCTGTAATCTGTTTATTTCTTAAAAGTCACGAGACTCGTGAATCTCTTTCAGTTTCTGTATTGCAGAGTCTCCTCCATGTCTGACAAATAGAAAGGGCAGGGGAATTTCCTTGAAAATAGCCTGATTTTTTCACACACCTCATTGTACAGTCTGGCACAATACTTATTTCCACACCAACGCATTCCAAGCTGCTGAAAAAACACATGCATCATTAATGTGTTGCAAGAAGACCAATCGGGACATGATACTGAGCTGTGCTGGGATTTATATACACAGTGACCCACGGGCTGATTTATAAGCAGTTGTGAATACTCGCATATAACTATTATACAGGAGCACAGAAACCGTAAAGAAACACAGTGTTCAGGCCTGTATTATGGAGCCCTCAGGCGCCCACAGTCAGCTATAGGGCCACAGAAACAGTGCAGCTGCGGATACCTGAGGGCTGCATAATACATGATTAATACTGTCTGACTGGGGCTTGAAGCAATGGTAGGGTTGTTAAGCCCACACTCCAGTTAGAATGAGGTGCCTATTGAGGAAATTCCTATTTCATACCTCCCAACTGTCCCGTTTTTGGAGGGACAGTCCTGATTTTGACAGCTCGGCCTGCAGTCCTGGATTGTTACTGAAATGTCCTGACTTTCTCTTTGATCACCTGCACTGAACAGCCAGAAAAAAAGATACAAAGTTTCTAAGAACTAATTGCTTTTTTGACAGAGAGCTCAGAATATGTGCCAGGTGCACTTAGATACATTTGTATCAATTTAAGATAAGCAATTGTCATAATTTAAGATAAGCAGTTCTCTTTGGGAAACCATGACAAAGGGCAATTCATCTTCACTATCAAAACTCTAATAACAAAAAAAAACACAGAAATGTGTTCAAACTTTCATAACCTGCCAAATTTTGTAAAATGAACATGGTTATTAGGAGGTGTTGCCACAAAAATGGTTGTGGTCAAAAAAATTCTCCCTCTTTCTGTTTCCAAAATGGTGGGAGGAATGCTATTTGCTCTTCTACATACCCCAGGTTAAAGGGATACTGTCATGGGAAAAAAAAAATTTCCAAAATGAATCAGTTAATAGTGCTACTCCAGCAGAATTCTGCACTGAAATCCATTTCTCAAAAGAGCAAACAGATTTTTTTATATTCAATTTTGAAATCTGACATAGGGCTAGACATTTGGTCAATTTCCCAGCTGCCCCTGGTCATGTGACTTGTGCTCTGATAAACTTCAATCACTCTTTACTGCTGTACTGCAAGTTTACCCGCGAGCCACATTCAAATGTAAAAAGAGTTGGGGAGCAACATTAACATTAAACAGTCTCTTGGGGTGCCAAAGAAGGTCTGTGATTGGCTATTTGGTACCCCCTATGTGGACTAGCAGCCTACAGGAGACTCCACTTGACACTATACTTAGTTTTTATGAAATTAAAACTTGCCAGGAATTCAAAAATAAGCACCTGCTTTTAGGCCACTGGGAGCAACATACAAGGGGTTGGAGAGCAACATGTTGCTCACGAGCGACTGGTTGGGGATCACTGCTATAGAGGAAGCAGACGCTGCAGGGCCAGGAGGTATAGGGGCCCCATGAGGCCCTAATTCATATACAATTTCTATAAATATTGGTAAAACAGGTCAACCTGTAGACAATTTGGGGGGGGTAAAGTATTATTTGCTGTGGGGCCCAGTGATATCTAATTACGTTGCTATTGTTTCCCATTTGAATGCAGTCAGATCAGTGTGTCTTGGCTACGCAACACTTACCCTTATTTTGTTACATGATAATAATCCAGTCATTCAGCCTTGGCACCACAGAGGAACTTTGCACAATATAATAAAACCATTCTTTTACAACTTACTGGACTAAACCCCGTACTTTCCACAAGAAAATTTAGAAGCAAAACAAAAAGCATAACCAGGGATATTGGAGGGTGTCATAATTATAGCAGTCTTGTTTACTTCTTTATATTCACATACTGTACCTGCAGTGGTGTAACTAGATGTTACTGGGCCCCCACAGTCAATTCATTTTACCGCCCCCAACATATTTAGAGGGTGCCCTGTTTTACCAATATATATTGAAATTGCTCATTAATTAGGGCCTCATGGGACCCCTATACCTCCTGCAGCCCCAGGGGCTGCTTCCTTTTTGGTTACTCCCCTGCATATAACTGCTTCAGAGTAAGAGCATTAACTGCAAAGAAGATGCTTGTGCTTTGTCTACAACAGTGCTGTCCATCTTCTGTGCTACCGAGGCCGGGATTTTTCTGGTCTACATGGCGGAGGGCCAAAAAAGAAGCCAGTGTTCGCTACTCCCTGTTTTAAACCACAACCACTTTGAACCACACCCATGTTACCCCAAAACCATGCCCACATTAATAGCACACCAAAAAACCAAATGGTTGGTGCTCACTGCAGGGATGTCACTTATATGTGAAAAAAGTTGTCATATTAAGACATACCCTTAAATCCATATGCCTCCTCTTCCCCTGTGGATAACACAGCACCCCCAGCACATGATTAAACACCTTAGGGGCCACTAACAATAATTTTCAAAAGCTAACAAACCCCCAGAACAAATGCCAGGTTTATGTTCCACAGGCAGAATATGGCACACACAGGGAGCATAGGGCAGGCAGAGTATGACACACACTGGCAGAACAGAGCAGGAGACAGGAAAACCCAACAGAACCACTCTGATATGTACTACACATACAGTGACTCAGTGCTGGTGCCCCATCAGCATTTTGTATAAAGTGTGAACCAGTATTGGACTGGCCCACAGGGATACCAGGAAAACTCCCGGTGGGCCCAGGTGTCAGGGGGCCCTCATACTGCTAAACATTTGGCCTATTTCATGATGATTCCATATTCTATGAGAACAAAGAGGCTAAATAGATGGAATAATAGATTATAGTATGTAAAGAAAACAGACGAGGAGAATAGAGGTTGATTGAGGAGATGAAGAATATTAGTACTGAGAGTGGCCCCTGCTCTAAGGTTTTATGATGGGCCCCTGGTGTTCCAGTCTGACACTGGTGTGAACAGATGAACAATGTGGCAGTTTCAGTCTGGGTCTCAGGTGTGAACAGTACAGGACTTTAGGATATAAACAATAGAGGTGTCACAAGTGTGAACAATACAGGGGATTAGTCTCAATTTGAAGTTGAAACAATGCAGGGGCCAGTTAATCTCTGTATTGATACCTAGTAAAGATCAAACACGGTAAGAAAGCAAAGCAGGTAGAGGGCCACACAAGGGGAGGGCAAGGGCTGCCAGTTGGATAGCGCTGGTTTAGGACACAGGGAAGTGGAGGAGTTTATAAACTGAGAGACAAATCCAGCCCTCTGGGTTATGCCCCATGTAGCTGCACATACACATTCATCAATAATGTTCCCAGAGACAAGTTATTATTATATTCTACATATGATCTATGGTAACTGAGTACGACTCTTCAAAAGGACACCATGCTGAGTCAATGTGTCTGTCTATATATCTTAAAGGGGTTTAATTGTTTTCAGATTGTTCACCAGAAATAGTCTTTTTTTCAATTACTTTCCATTTTTTATTTTTTTACTGTTTTCTCAGAAAGTTTAATGTTCCTGTTAGTGATGTGCTCAGGGCCGCCATTAGAAATCACGGGGCCCCGTACAACAAAATTTTTGGGGCCCCCTGGGCCCCGCCCACACTGACGACCAAGCTCCGCCCCATATCCCGCCCACATCGCAGTTAAAAGACCACACAGACATCAGCGCTAAAAAAGTAACCCCCCCCACACAAGTTGTAAAAAGCTATTGATGGTCAGGGCCCCCTTATAAAAAAAATTGGGGCCCCAAAAAAAAAAAAATGTAAATTTTTTTTTAAAACATTGGTGGCAGGGGCCCCCTTATAAGTTAAAAAAAACTTGGGGCCCCAACAAAAAAAATGTAAAAAAACTAAAAAATAAACAAACATTGGTGGCAGGGGCCCCCTTATAAGTTAAAAACAAATTGGGGCCCCAAAAAAAAATTTGAAAAAAAATTAATTTTTTTTTTTGAAAAAAAAAAAAAACATTGGCGGCAGGGGCCCCCTTACAAGTTAAAAACAAATTGGGGCCCCAAAAAAAATTTTTAAAAAAAAATAATTTTTTTTTGAAAAAAAAAAAAAAAAAAACCTGGTGGCAGGGGCCCCCTTACAAGTTAAAAAAATTTGGGGCCACCAAAAAGAAAATTAATTTTTTTTTTTTAAAAAAACCAAAAAAAAACAATGGTGGCAAGGGGCCCCTTACGAGTTAAAAAAAAAATTGGGGCCCCAAAAAAAAAGTTTTAAAAAAAAGATTGGTGGCAGGGGCCTATAGAATATTAAAATAATACATTGGTGGCCAGGGGATTAAAAAAAAAAAAAAACCACAAACTGGTGTTCAGTAGAATTGAACTCATGGCTTCAGTACTTCAACTTCGCCTCCTTTCGTGACTTCGGGTCTTTTCACCGCTTCAGGACTTCAATTTCGGCTGTTTTCGTGACTTCGGGTCTTTGCGCTGCTTCAGGACTTCGGCTTCGGCTGTTTTCGTGACTTCGGGTCTTTTCGGCGCTTCGTGACTTCGGGACTTCGGCTTTTTCCGTGACTTCGGGTCTTATTGGCGCATCGGCTTCGGCTTTTCGGCACTTCCGCATTCGGCACTCAAGAGGAATGACGTACGGCTCGGGCGCTCGTAAGGGGGGCCCGGATCTTCAAAAAAATGCAGCGCTGCCGGGCCCCCCTTCATGCCCGGGCCCGGTACGCTTGTCCCCCCTGTCCCCCCCTGATGGCGGCCCTGGATGTGCTTGTCGAGAATTCCTCGACCCTCACTCGATCCTAACCCGCCCAATCCGCACCCGGCCTAGGCCTGCTGATGCCCCTCTATTTATAGACCTGTGCCTGCCCCGCAGTGACATCACAAAAGGGCCGTGGCGGCACAAGTCTATAAATTCTGGTGCCAGAAGTGCTCGACCCAGACCCGCCCGCGACCCAAAGGTTTTGTGCAGGAGTATTGTATCAAGTCTAACAGCTGCCTTTAATGAAACCCAGAGATTCTGTTCAGCAGGGACAAAGATAAGAAATGTATTAACTAAATGTATCCATTTAGAACAGTTTACAGTGTCGGCGACCCCCCCCCCCCCTTCCCAGAGCTGTTTTAGAAGGTGGAAAATGACACTTTACACTTCAGTATTAGAAAAATAGTCACACATAGAAAATAGAAAGTCATTGGAAAAAGTCTTTATTTCTGATGAACTATCTGAAACCAACTGAACTGAAAAAAGTGTCGGAAGGTGAACATCCCCTTTAAGTTAACTTTTAGTATGTTATAGAATGGCTTATTCTAAGCAACTTTTCAGTTGGTCTTCATTGTTTATTTTTTTATAGTTTCTGAATGATTTGCCTTCTTCTTCTGACACTTTGAAATGGGGGTCAGTGACCCTAGCAACCAGATTGCCAGAACTGCAAACTGGAGAACTACTTTATAAAAAAGCTAAATAACTCGAAAGCAACAAATAATAAAAAAAATGAAAACCAAATGCAAATTGTCTCAGAATATCCCTCTCTACGTCATACTAAAAGTTAACTCAAAGGTGAACAACCCCTTTGTGAAGGTTTATTACATTCTGATTCAGATGCCAGCATGGAACACTGATGTCACCAGGAACCCATTTAGTACAATGCCATTTTGTATGGACCTCGGATTGTTCAGGGCGTGTTATTGTTCTGAAGCAGGACTTCACCAATCTGTAGCAAGCATGAAATTGCCAATAATGTGATTGTAAGATATAGTTGCACTTGTGTTGGCAATGATGAGTGTTGTTAAAGGGATACTGTCATGGGAAAAAAACATTTTTCAAAATGAATCAGTTAATAGTGCTGCTCCAGCAGAATTCTGCACTGAAATCCATTTTTCAAAAGAGCTGATTTTTTTCATATTTAATTTTAAAATCTGACATGGGGCCAGACATATTGTCAATTTCCCAGCTGCCCCAAGTCATGTGACTTGTGCTCTGATAAACTTCAATCACTCTTTACTGCTGTACTGCAAGTTAAGCTGGCCATAGATGTTGAGATTTTTAAAAGATCAGATCCTGATCGTGAGACCACGATCTTCTCAGAACGATCGTACAATCGTACGAATCTACCATCAACTAAAAAGACCAATTTACCAGGAAAACAAAGGGGAGCTGCCTGCTTGGCCCTGCAAACATAGAGAGATTGCACTGGGACCGACAAAGATTTTTTGACCTGGCCGATCAATTTCCCGACAGATGTCGGCCGAAAAATCGTAAGATGTACGATCGTTCGAATACCACTAACCGCACGATAATTTCGAAGGATTGGTCGGGCTTCCCTAAAATCGGTCGTTCGGCAAGAAGAATCGTCGCGTCTATGGGGACCTTTAGAGTGATATAACCCCCCTCCCCTTTCCCCCCAGCAGCCAAACAAAAGAACAATGGGAAGGTAACCAGATAGCAGCTCCCTAACACAAGATAACAGCTGCCTGGTAGATCTAAGAACAACACTCAATAGTAAAAACCCATGTCTCACTGAGACACATTCAGTTACTTTGAGAAGGAAAAACAGCAGCCTGCCAGAAAGCATTTCTCTCCTAAAGTGCAGGCACAAGTCATATGACCAGGGGCAGCTGGGAAATTGACAAAATGTCAAGCCCCATGTCAGTTTTCAAAATTGAATATAAAAAAATCTGTTTGCTCTTTTGAGAAATGGATTTCAGTGCAGAATTCTGCTGGAGCAGCACTATTAACTGATGTGTTTTGAAAAAAATATGTTTTCCGATGACAGGATCCCTTTAAAGTTTCTGCATCATTTTGGCCATAAGATGTGATTAATTTGCACTCGTGCCACCTTCTCCTTATATTTATTACAATTTCTCTCATAAATACATATGTTATCTCTTGGGAAATGGATGGGTTGGAGTAAGGGTTAAAGGACCAGTAACACAATTTTTTAAAATAAAAAAAAACAAATTCATACACATTACTTACCTCCAATATGCTGATCTTTCCTGCTGTTTGGATAAGACATAGGAGAAAACTCAAACCGGCACTGTCCCACGGCGTCCAAGGGGTCTCCGCCATCTTCTTGCTTGTTCCCCTACGTGCGTGCTGCTGTGTGTCTCTTCCGGGACTGACTTCCGGGTTCATGACGTCACTTCTGGATGCTTTTCCCTGCTCACGCTGACAGAAACTCTGCCATTCCGTTACGTTCTCTCCCCACTCTTTTGCCCAGCAGTTATGTTCCCTCCCCCAGCATGTCTCTCTCTCCCCCCCCAGGATCTTTTGTCAAGCCTTTCTGAATTTATCGCTCTTTCCCGCAGCCTTTCCCTCCCTTCTGCCGGCATCCATTCTGCCCCCGCAGCCTTTCCCTCTCCTCTGCCGGCATCTGTTCTGTCCCCCGCAGCCTCTCTCTCTGCAGCCGTTCTGCCCCCGTAGCCTTTCCCTCCCGTCTGCCGGCACCCGTTCTGTCCCCCGCAGCCTCTCTCTCTCTCTGCAGCTGTTCTGCCCCCGCAGCCTTTCCCTCTCCTCTGCGGCACCCGTTCTGTCCCCTGCAGCCTTTCTCTCTCTGCAGCTGTTCTGCCCCCGCAGCCTTTCCCTCCCTTCTGCCAGCATCCATTCTGCCCCCGCAGCCTTTCCCTCTCCTCTGCCGGCATCTGTTCTGTCCCCCGCAGCCTCTCTCTCTGCAGCCGTTCTGCCCCCGTAGCCTTTCCCTTCCGTCTGCCGGCACCCGTTCTGTCCCCCGCAGCCTCTCTCTCTCTGCACCCGTTCTGCCCCCGTAGCCTTTCCCTCCCGTCTGCCGACATCCGTTCTGTCCCCTGCAGCCTTTCTCTATCTGCACCTGTTCTGCCCCCGCAGCCTTTCCCTCCCTTCTGCCGGCATCCATTCTGCCCCCGCAGCCTTTCCCTCCCTTCTGCCGGCATCCATTCTGTCCTCCGCAGCCTCTCTCTCCTGCAGCTGTTCTGCCCCCGCAGCCTTTCCCTCTCCTCTGCGGCACCCGTTCTGTCCCCTGCAGCCTTTCTCTATCTGCACCTGTTCTGCCCCCGCAGCCTTTCCGTCCCTTCTGCCGGCATCCATTCTGCCCCCGCAGCCTTTCCCTCCCGTCTGCCGGCACCCGTTCTGTCCCCCCCGCAGCCTCTCTCTCTCTCTGCAGCCGTTCTGTCCCCGCAGCCTTTCCCTCTCCTCTTCCGGCATCCGTTCTGTCCCCTGCAGCCTTTCCCTCTCCTCTTCCAGCATTCTGTCCCCCTTACTTACCTAATGGGCTGCTCTGTGCTCTGACTTCCGGCTCCTTACTTCCGGTTCTGCGTACAGGAACAGTGTTGGGAGTGCGCACGCCATGGCGACAGGTCGCCTTTTCGCCGTTTTCCAATATCATGGAGAAAAGGTGTTTTGAAATTTTTTTAAAAAAAACGCTAGGTGTGTTACGTTAATTTATTAGGTCATGCCCATTAATTTTAGCATATAGAATGGATTTTTTATATAAAATTTTTTGATGTTACTGGTCCTTTAAAGGAGACGGACTCGTTTCCAATTCCACCTAAACATGGTAGGGGTTAAAAGGTTCGCTCCTGACTCCAAAACAGGTCCGGACTGAGAATTAAAATAGGCCCTGGCATTTCAGATACACAGAGGCCCAATCAGCCCACATAGAGGCCTAAACAGCCCCCACCAGCCCACTAAATAGTGACTTTCTATGGGACCTTATAGCAGCCCCTCTGGCATTTGCCAGAACCCACAGATTGCCAGTCCGGGCCTGCCCCAAAACCACTGTGTGTGAGGGTAACGAAGCTGAAGTTTAGCTATTTCAATTCTCTGACATGAAATCCTCAGTAATCAGTGTAAGATGTGAGCTGCTGGCCACACATATAGCCGAATCCCTTTACATATCTGTTTTATGGGCAGTGGACTGAACAGGGAAATCTGATGCACTTTAGTCAAACACACAGAGGGTTATTTACTCAAATCCGAATTTATCTCATTTTATAAAGAAAAAAAAAAAAACACAACCAAACTCTAATACTCGATTTGACCTTATTTAAAAGCTTGAGGTAATCGGTTCAGTTAAAAACTTGATTAAATTTGAGCGTAAACTTGAATCGTATGGTTCTTTTGGAGTTTTTTCTGAATTGATCGATTTCTTATGTAACCTTAATATAATAAATATCTGAATGAAAAGCATGAAACAGGAGGATTAAATAGACAAGCTGTTTGTTGACAGTGTCTTGAGACCTACTGATCACCAGCTAAAGGTTTACTGGTAAATCCCAATCTACCTTTTGGGCATCCCTGCATCTATTTCCTTCTCTGCTGTATGCGCTAAAAAAATATTTTGTGAGCACATTTTAAACTTTTGTGTGTGTTTTTAAAAACTGTGTGCGCAGGTCAGAATAAATGCAAAATTTTGTGTTTTCACTCAAAATTGTTTGCGCCCCTCAATTTGTTTTGTTTTTGTGTGCGTTGGTCTCAAAATGTGTGTGTGCACCACGCACGAGTGCACAGCTTAAAGGGAACATTGGTTACACACTATGAATAATAAATAACACAGATCACTTGAAGATTTATTCATTCAGCCCCACGGCCACAACAGTGAATCATTAGCCATTTGGGTGCCAATATGAAGCCAAACACCTACTGATTGTTGTACTGAGCTGACCAATAGGTCTGAGATTATCTTGCCAACCCTGTGATGCTTTGTCTAGTGCAGTGATCCCCAACCAGTGGCTCACCAGCAACATGTTACCCCGTGGATGTTGCTCTCAGTGGCCTTAAAGCAGGAGCTTATTTTTGAATTCCAGGCTTGGAGGCAAGTTTTAGTTGCATAAAATCCAGATGTTCTGCCAAACAGAGTCTTCTGCCATCTTTTAAAGGGGTGTTATACCCAATATAAACATAAAATTTTCATTCTAAACAACATCCTAATATACATTAATGGAATACTGTTCAATTTTTTAAAATTCATTTGTTTATTTAATTGAATAGCTGCACTGGCAGTGTCGGAACTACCGTGCCCGCACCCCCTCAGGGCCCCCCGGCAGTCAGTTCGCCATTGGAAACTCGGCCAAATGCGGCCGTATGGAGGGGGCGGGGCCCGGCTGCGCATCACGCACCAGGGCCCGCCCCCCTCAACGAACGCTACTGTGCACTGGTTTTGACTACATGCAGTCCCCAGGTTATGTATCAGATCGGGTCTGTAGGTTTATTCTTAAGGGGATAGTGTCATAAGAAAACTTTTTTTTTTTTTGCATCAGTCTGAACGTGGGCCCTCCTCCCCATAGTTACATTACTGCCCATCAGCAGAACAATGGGAAAGCAACAGTAGCGTAACTACCGGGGGAGCAGGGGGTGCAATTGGGCCAGGGCCCGCACCCCCTCAGGGCCCCTCCGGCAGCTCGCGCGCCCCAAATTCCGGGCGTACGGAGAGGGGCGGGGGGCCCGGCTGCGCGTCCTGCGCCAGGGCCTGCACCCCTCTACTTACGTTACTGAAAAGCAACCAGATAACTGCTGCCTGGTAGATCTAAAAACAGCACTTAATAGCCAAACTCCAGGTCCCACTGAGACACATTCAGTTACATTGAGTAGGAGAAACAACAGCCTGCCAGAAAGCAGGCTCTTTCTGAAATCACATGACCAGGCAAAATTACCTGAGATGGCGCCTACACACCAATATTACAACTATAAAAAAATACACTTGCTGGTTCAGGAATGACATTTTATATGTGAATTGTTTGCAATGTAAACAGTGTCATTTAGAAATAAAAACGACATTATAAAAAATCATGACAGAATCCCTAAACAGGTACATTTACTTATTAAATGCAACTTAAACAAATTTTTGTCTTAACATAGTATTTATTTTTACATTTCTGTGCTCTGCGGTAGACAACACACACCAGAGGGGGTTGGGACTGGTGGTTTATTACAGTTAAATGCTAACAAAGGCCAAGCAAACCACAGTACAATACTGTAATCGCCTTTGTCTGTAAGAGTGAGTTGTAGCTTAGTCTGATGTTTGTAACCCAGGGACTCCCTGTATATGTACTATTGGGTCAGTGTATCACTAATCAGCGCTCCACCTGCTAAAACTGCTTTAACCCAAAGTGCTAGTGGCATTCTGACTACTGCTACATTGTTCTGTGGTCAGGAAACACAGTGCAGGAAATAGCAAGGGATAGACACAGCGTTTTAATAGCAATTGCAGTGAACTTAACAAGTATGTGAGAGGTCTATCTGTCTGCAAGAATCCACAAATCATTTTCTGGGCTGTTTGCTATAAACCAATAACCCATGGCATAATATAAGCAGGCGTATTTACCAAACACAAAGGAACTTGATGGGAGAAAACACCCGAGCAGACGACGAGGAGAGTAAGTACCAGGATGAGAGGCATTTAAGGAGGCATTTTTAAAGCAGAATGTTGTTTGCACATCACAGGTGGGAATATTTTGACAATTTTGTTTTCTGTATTGTAAACACAATCACAGCCACTCTGTTCCTACTGATGTCAATAGAATGTCAATGTTATACAGCCTGTCCCCTTATGGTACTGCCCTCTACAGGCCCAGACTGGCATGTTGTGGGTTCTGGCAAACACCAGAGGGGCTGCTGTAAGTTGCCATAGACAGTCACAACAGTGATTATACAACTACATCACATGAATTACATACATAGAATATATGGAGTAACAAACATCACAGTCAATACAGGTACAAAAAGGTGAGGAAGGCCCTATGCATAGGCATACAGTCTAAAGGGAAGGGAGTAATACACAAGGTGTGGGAGTGGGCAAGATCGAATTAAGTGGGTGAGAAATGTGGTATTGCGTTTGGTAGTTAAGCAGAGTGAGGGTAGGCTTCTCGAAAGAAGTGCGTTTTCAGAGATTTCTTGAAAGTAGAAAGGTTGGGAGAAAGTCGGACAGACCGTGGGAGAGCGTTCCAGAGGAGGGGTGCAGCCCTTGCAAAGTCTTGAATGCGAGCATGTGAGGAGGTAATGAGAGAAGAGTTGAGTAGCAGGTCAGTAGAGGAGCGTAGTAAGCGAGTGGGTGAGTATATAGAGATGAGTTCAGAGATGTAGGGTGGGGCAGAGTTTTGAAGTGCTTTGAAAGTCAGTGTCATTAATTTGAATTTGATTCTGAAAGGTAATGGAAGCCAGTGCAGGGATTGACAGAATGGCGAGGCAGAGGAGGAGCGGTTGCTGAGGTGTATGAGCCTCGCAGCAGTGTTCATTATGGACTGGAGAGGTGACAGTCTCTGGAGGGGGAGGCCAATTAAAAGAGAGTTACAGTAGTCTAGACGCGATATGATGAGAGAGTGAATAAGAATTTTGGCAGCGTCTTGGGTGATAAATGATCGTATTTTGGATATGTTCCTTAGGTGGAAGTGACAAGATTTAATAAGTGACTGGATATGAGGAGTGAATGACAGGGCAGAATCTAGGATAACCCCAAGGCACCGGGCCTGGGGAGAGGGGGTGATAGTGGAATTGTTAACTATGATGGATACTTCGGGGATGCTACTGGTGTTAGTTGGAGGAAAGAGAACCATTTCAGTTTTAGAGAGGTTTAATTTAAGGTAGCGTTGTGACATCCAGGTAGAGATAGCGGACAGGCAGGAGGAGACGCGAGTTAGGAGTTCTGGGTTGAGATCAGGAGATGAGAGATAGATCTGAGTATCGTCAGCATAGAGGTGGTAGTGGAAACCATAAGAATTTATTAATTTGCCAAGGGAGGAAGTATAGAGGGAGAATAGTAATGGTCCCAGGACAGAGCCTTGGGGAACTCCAACAGAAAGAGGTAGGGGAGAAGATGCTACTACCATTGTAGGAGACACTGAAGGAACGATTGGTGATGTAAGAAGAGAACCAGGACAGGGCTGTGTCACGAAGGCCAAGTGACTGGAGGGACTGGAGGAGGAGAGGGTGATCTACAGTGTCAAATGCGGCTGAGAGATCAAGCAGTATTAGTAGTGAGAAGTGATTGTTGGCTTTAGCGGTTAAAAGGTCATTAGTCAGTCGAGTCAGGGCAGTTTCCGTGGAGTGTTGTGGCTTAAAACCAGATTGTAGGGGGTCCAGCAGGTTATTGTCAGAGAGGAATGAGGTAAGTCGGTTGTAGACTAGGCGCTCAAGTAGTTTAGAGATGAAAGGTAGCAGAGAGATAGGTCGGAGGTTGTCAAGATTGGAGGGATCAAGAGAGGGTTTTTTCAGAATGGGGGTGACAAGAGCATGTTTTAGTTGAGAAGAAAACAGTCCAGTTGAGAGTGAAAGATTAAATAGGTGAGTTAAGGCTTTGATTAGACAAGGATTGGTATTGCGGAGAAGTTTTGAGGGAATTGGATCAAGCGGGCAGGTGGTAAGGTGAGAAGAGGCCAGAAGCTTTGAGACTTCCTCATCAGTGACAGGGGTGAAGGAGCACAGGAGGGACTGAGGAGTGTGGAGGGAGGGTGGTGGAAGTCTAGGGGGGTTGAGTAGTGTAATGTCCCTTCTGATAGTGTCAATTTTGTTTTTGAAGTGCTCAGCAATATCTTGAGCAGAGACAGATGTGCATGGAGGGGGTGGAGAAGGGGAAAGGAGAGTGTTAAAGGTGGAGAAAAGTTGTGCTGGTTTTTTAGAAAGGGAGTTAATGAGTGAAGTAAAGTATGTTTGTTTGGCTTGGAAGAGGCTGGTGTTAAAGGAGCGCAGGGCAGATTTGTAGCTCCAAAAGTCTGATTCTGAACGGGATTTGCGCCAGCGACGCTCAAGTGCACGTGAGTGTCTTTGGAGCGCTTTTGTATGAGCAGTATGCCAAGGTTGAAGTGGTTTGGGTCTAGAACGTTTAGTTTTTATAGGAGCAAGCTCCTGCAAGTGTGGCTGCTCCAAAAGGTACACATTGTAGAGTTGATATTGATGCAATCTTTGCTCTGAAAATGCTAGATGCACTGGATTTCATAACGAATCAGATGCAATGGCAGCCGCATAAAGTGAACACTCTGCAACAACAACCGGTTTCAGAGAGCGGGTGGTGTTTAAAGAGAATATGTCTCCATGTCTATGCCGCTCTGTGTTTATGTGGCATTTCCCAAATTATTCTTACTTTAAATTTATAATTAATATATTTATATATACATATCCAATAGTAAATCTGCCTCTTTACACTAAAGATGAGCCATAGACAGAGGAATGTGGTTGGATGGCTTGGCCAGTTCATCCAAATTGCTTAACCAACTGGTAATGGTGACGCTCAGTGGCTTAGTCACGGGCCTGGGATATATGATCATAAGACTGCCTTGGATGTGGCGTAACACATATATTCCCATTATCAGAACTGGGTTGAGTAGGAATGAATGTGTTACTATGGAATTGGGGTAGTTAAGTCCTTCCCCTACTCTGTGTGTAGTAATCGGGGTGTAAGAGAAGGGCGTTATGTTGACACACACTGAATGGTGTTTTGCCCCAGGATCTAGGATGGGTGGGTTGGGGTTCAGGGGGTAAAGGTAAAGATTCTGTATTGATCGGCTGCTTCCATATTCACCAAAACTGAGCCCAGAATTCATGAACTTCTTTGGCTCTTGCACATATAGAGTAGCTAATTGTTCACCAAGGACCTCAAGCAATATTAATTATACTCTTTGTGTAGGTGACTGTATTCTGGTTCTAGAATGTTCTCTGGCTCTCAGACATGTCATTGTTCTTGGGAATAACCACAGAGTGCGGAAATCTAACCATCACACTGTAGCCCAGGGGTAAATTAGAAATTACAGGGACCCTGGCTGGTACTCAGCTGGGCCAGATTTCAAGAAGGGGTGCCCCAAGGCTGCATGGTCCTAGTGCCAGCTGCTTCTTACGCAGCATGCCCCAGCAACACAGCCACTGCCGCATGGTCCTAGTGCCGGCCCCGCATGTGCGAGTGAGCGCACTTTCAAGCTCTGGAGCTCTGCGGAGATTTGAGACCCCAGTGCTCCTTAGAGATGTGGCTGGGTGGCATGCCACCCCTAAAATTTTGCTGCCCTAGGCTGGGGCCTTTATGGCTTTGCCACAAATCTGGACCTGGTACTCAGTACTGCGGCCTGATTGGTTCATGCCTACCCCACACTCTGCTAGTCTGCTCTGCTGGGGTATCACTGCTCACATCCCTTTCAACAACTGAAGAAAATATATATTGCATCAGTATAATAGGTTGAGATGGAATGTTCCCCAAAACAACATAAAGAAAATTCCCTTCCAATAAAGTCCCGATACTAAGTTCCAAAGTGAAGAGCTTGTCATCAAACAGAGGCAGGGTCCCCATGTGTATTGCCCCCCTAGACTTCACTGGCAGTGATTCACATCCTCCTCATCCATTTTACCCATTCTCTGGCCCATATCCATAAAATTAATTTTAACTTTATAATGTAAAGGTTTAGTTCAGCTTTAAAGGGGACCTAAAGCCTAACTAAAGAAGTAGCTAGAAATGTTGTTCATTATGTTTTGTGCTTCTGTACCAGCCCAAGGCAACCACAGTACTTTAGCAGTAAAGATCTGTATCTCCAAAGATGCCCCAGTAGCTCCCCATCTTCTTTTCTGCTGATTCACTGCACATGCTCTGTGCTGCTGTCACTTACTGAGCTTAGGGACCCACTCACAATATATAGTACACATAGAATAGTAATGTCATAATATAAGGCTGATTAGTAATTAATACAGATAATTACTACATGGCAGCACAGAAACCAGTGCAATTAGCATCAGAATTTAATAATCAGCCTCAGCTTATATTACAGACCAACCTTATTTTCTGCTGGATAATTAGTGACGAGTCCTAAGCTTAGCTTCTCAACAGCTGCTCAGAGCCCACTGAGCATGTGAGTGTCACAGACACTTTCCAAGATGGTGACCCCCTGTGACAAGTTTGAAGTCCTGGATCATTGCTGCTATTGACAAGCTGAAACTTTACACTGGTGCAATAAGTTCAGTATGTAAAATATGACATTTTAACTATATTCATTTTTAGGGTTTAGTTATCCTTTAAGTTAACTGTTAGTATGTTATAGAATGGCTAATTCTAAGCAACTTTTCAATTGGCCTTAATTTTTTTATTGTTTTTGAATGATTTGCCATCTTCTTCTGACTCATTTTAGCTTTTAAATGGGGGCCACTGACCTCATCTAAGAACACACACTCCGTAAGGCTACACATATTTTGTTATTGGTACTTTTTATTCCTTATCTTTCTATTCAGGCCTCTCATAGAAAAATGAAAATCAATTGCAATTTGTCTTCGCCTAGATATGCCCGGAGTAGCTTTCACTTTAAACACTTGCAGATGATGCTATCATAAAGAAATTCTTTTTAATCATGTGGTTTTTTTTTTCCCCTTCTGGGGATTTTCCATCACTAGAGAAGTTATGGCCGAGTTGTAGCTCCACCCACACAACAATGCCCATAAAGGAAAGTAAACAGAAAGCACATGGAGTAGTAGTGACACAGACAGCAGTACAGGATGGGAGGGTGCGTTAGCTCTGAGACTGAAGGTAAGTGCTGCTCTGAAGCTGCCAGTCTATGTACGGGTCTCTATACAGCTTTACTTTCCTTGAGTGTTGCAGTTCAGCAGGAGCTGGAGGATCTGGCTGCTGCACCACCCTTGGATCGGGGGCGGGGGGTGTTATTTTCAGGTTTCACAGATTATCTGGAAAGTCAGGGACTCTTCTAATAAATGAAATGCAGCCGGCCAAGCTGGACTTTGCTATCGTATGTATCATCTTAATTGTGTGCAGCCTTGGGTAATCTCAAAATAGACTGTACAGCCTCTTTACAACTCTGGGAGAAGTGAATTGATACTATAAATATTGAAATGCGTGGGCTGCATTAGTGTGAGCAAATGGAAACGGCAGTTTCCAGCATCCCCTATTGACAGATTTGGAAATGCTGAGAGGTGTAGTGTAACACATGTGGAGGGTCATGGGTTGTGTATAGTGTATTAGCTCTGTGAACATGATACTGCAGCATATGTTAGAATAAGCCTTGGCAGCCTTTATATATTCAGTATAATGTTAGCATGGTATAGCAATAACTAATGGATTCATTTACGGATAATATTCCATGGAGAGATCTCTGTCCTCACTGGGGTTGGAATATTCCTCCGTACTGTAGGTACCTTCTCCAGTGGCCACAGTTTAATCAGGTATCAATAATCGGAACGCAGGTCCTGGTGTCGTGTTTAGAATATATAATGCTGCTCTCAGGGACAGAGAACGAAAGCGAATCCAGCAATAGACTAGAAGCCCTATCAGGAAGTGAGTGTTTGTTCAGCCATTGTTCCTGCCTAATGACCTTATCCTATGACTTGGATGATAATGACTCTGTAATTACCCCTGTCATACTGTTTAAATTAAAGGGACAAAGTTAATGCTAACTGAACTAGTCCAATACTTAAGGGTCAGGGCACACAGGCAGATTTGGGGAGATTAGTCACCAGGCGACAAATCTCCTCTTCTTCGGGGTGACTAATCCTTCCCGCCGGCTAAAATGTAAATCGCCGGCGGGATGGCAATCGGAGCAATTTGTTTTCCGAAGTCGCCCGAAGTTTCCTCGTCAGGCAAGTGCTATCCCCGAATCTTCCTGTGTGCCCTGTCCCTAAAAGAGGCTGTGCACCTTTAAATGAACTTTTTGTATGATGCAGAGAGTGATAGTCTGAGACTGTTGTAATAATTTTTCATTTTTTATTATTTGTGGCTTTTGAGATATTTAGCTTTTTATTCAGCAGTTTGCAATTCGCGGCAATCTGGTTGCTAGGGTCCAAATTACCCTAGCAACCATCCACTGATTTCAATAAGAGACTGGAATATGAATAGGAGAGGCCTGAATAGAAAGAGGAGACATAAAAAGTAGCAGTAACAATACATTTGTAGCCTTACAGAAGATGGGGTCAGTGGCCCTCTATCTGAAAGCTGAAAAGGGTCAGAAGAATAAGGCAAATCATTTAAAAACTATAAAAAAGAAAACATGGAGACCAGTTGAAAAGTTGCTTAGAACTGGCCATTGTATAACATACTATAAGTTTACTTAAAGA
This sequence comes from Xenopus laevis, assembly GCF_017654675.1. NCBI lineage: Eukaryota > Metazoa > Chordata > Amphibia > Anura > Pipidae > Xenopus > Xenopus laevis. The sequence continues at coordinate 132,844,330 of NC_054375.1, read as the reverse complement.
TGAACCACCCCTGTAAAGGAGAAGTAAACTATTTCAACCCATCAGCAGCTTTCAGAATTATTCACTGTTCTGCTGAGAGCCCAGTAAGATGTAGGGGGGCATAAATGGTATTACTGATGGACAGACCGAGCAGGCAGGAGGCCTAAACCCTTGTCTTGCACTCAATGTTCTTGTTCTACCCATAACCAGGGCATTAAAACCCTCACAGCACTAGAGCAACCTGCAGCCAATCAGAGCATTGTACCCAATACAGACAATAGATTCTCCAGCCCTGGCATTTAGTCACCACTGAAGGTTCTACAGTTCCAGTGCAAAAACCGCCTGTCTCTCAAAGGGTTACAACACCCACCACAACAGCTAATCAGAGAATCTAAAGAATTTGCATTTCTGAGATAAAAAAAAAAAAAATCTGCAGAAGGAAGAGCAGTGAAGTGCGTGACAATCTAAATCCAGAGCGATTGTTATCTCTGCAGTCACTCTGTACTATCAGTGCAGTCTGGGGGCATTCCTGGCAGGCCGTGCACGAGGGATCCCACCGCTCACACCAAAATTTCAGCTGCAAAGATCATTATAACCCAGTTCAATGTGTGTTTGTGCTGTGCTACATCTAATCCAAGGGAAAGGATGATCCACAAGTGTAGGAGTTGTGTTTTTACTTTCTCTTGCTGCCAAATCAACTGATAAGCCTGAGCCATTCAAGCTGTATTGGGTTAATGGCAGTTACTGTTTGTATATGAGGCACCTGCTGCTTATCTGCAAATTTTCAGTTGGAATACGGCACCATTTTCCTGTAACCCATGACAGTTGTATTTGCTCAGTATGTGATAAAGCAGTGTAAAGTATATATGGGGATGGGCCAGCCAGATAAGACAAGGCTTTGTTATCAGACTCAGTGTTTATACCTTTAGATTGGCTTGGTGTATTGTAAACTGTGCTGAATTGGCACCACCTGGAGTCACAAATATCTGTTACTGTTCTGCAGGCTATTGCCATAGTGCCTGGGGCTTATCATTTAATAACACATACATATGGAGATCTGCTCGTTTGGCAAGGTCGCCAATGGAAGGCAGTTTGGGGAGATTAGTTGCCCCGAAAAAGAGTAGGTTTGTCACCGGACAACTAATCTCCCCGAATCTGAGCATGTGTCTCTGCCCTAAACGGCCGGTTTGATTGAGGAGAACATCAATAAACCGATGCTGCTCTCTATCTGATGGGATTTTTAAGCCCGGCCGATATCTTGCTGATTTTCAGCCAGATATCAATCAGGGAAGCCCGTCAGAGGTCAACATACACTGGGCAATAAGCTGCCAATTTAAGCTGGTCATACACGGGCCAATAAAAGCTGCTGACAGGCCGAGTGTGTGGGGCCCTCCGATGGGCTTCCCCGATCGATATCTGGTTGAGATGTGCATATCGGAGAGAGATCCACTCGTTTGGCGAAATCCCCAAACGAACGGATCTCTGTGTATAGCCACTTAAATCTGTTGGCAGGTTATATCTGGCCATGTATGGGGGCCTTTAATAACAGTAGAGGGAAGGGGCCTGACATATAATTTCAGTGTTCAGTATAATTTATGCACAACTGGATTTCCAGCTCAGGGACTCGTAAAAAGAGAATTTGCTTTTCTGAGTCTTTCTTTCCTTGTTTAAGAGATGTTTTATCCATTCCTTAGGTCTTTTCTTCCACCCTTACACCAAGGGATCCCATATAAGCTTGAACAGTTGCCTGCACCAAGCAGAACGCCAGCAGAGTTTCCACCATGGCATCATCTTCTCCAACCGACCCCTGCGTGCCAAGGAAAAACTGAAAATCCGGGTGCTTAAGGAAGAGACGCGTTGGCACGGGGCCCTGCGAATTGGCTTCACTTCTGAGGATCCCAGCACCTTGGAGCCCTGTTGTTTGCCACCTTTTGCGTGTCCTGATCTCACACAGCTCCCTTGCTTCTGGGGGGCAGGTGTCCCAGAGGAGTTGTGTCAGGCAGGGGCACTTCTAAAATTCTGGTTCAGTGGGGATGGAAAAGTGTTCTGTCAGCAAAAGGGGGAGCCATGTGCAAGAGTCCTGTTCTCAGGAATCCCTAAGAATGCAAAGCTCTGGGCCATGCTGGATGTCTATGGGAAGACCAAAGCTATTCAAGTGGCTGGTAAGTACTCCCAAAACATGTTTCTATATCATACTATGTCATTGCACTCAGGGACTGTAAATCAAAAATAATGAGGTATCATTTTGTTTACAAAATCTGAGACAATAGAATGCTATGGAGCAAAAAAATGTAGGCTTTGCATTTCTCCTTTGTATGAACTTATAATGGCCCAAAGCATAGGCCACATATGGAGATGGTAATAGCTTAGGGTTATCTAATCAAATTATCATTCTTCATTCAGCCGGTAGTGAGTTCCCTTATATTACAGTGAACACAAGTTTCCCAAAACCGAAGGTCCCTCTGCCTGCAATCCTGTGTTCTCAGTTATAGGTCTCAATCACATTCATGTGCATTGTGCACTGTATTGAGAGACTGTATTGTAAAGGTGGCCATAGACATAGAGAACCGCTCGTTTGGTGATGTCGCCAAACGAGCGGATCTCTCCTCGATATGCCCACATTTAAGTGGGCGATATCAGGCTCATCCAATCATAGGCCCTAGGGATCGGATCGCGGGACCGCATCAAAGAAACAATGCGGCCTGCAATCCGACGGGATTTTCTAACCTGCCAGATCGGCATCTGGCTGACTTTCGGCCAGATATCGATCAGGAAAGCCGGGTCTGTCGGCAACTTTTCTCGACCCGTATATGCGGGCCTTTAGAGTTCAGACAGACCTGCACCCTCTGAGCCACCCATTGTTGAAGCAATCCCCTGCAGAATTAATAATGTGCATATTTTAATGGCCAAGGGATAGTGAGGAATTGACAATGAAAGGGTGTGGGAATCATTCAGGTTTGGTTTTATTAACCGGTGGAAATTTTCTTCCAGGTCCCAGTCAGAATATGTGCCAGTGCCAGAGTCAGATAAACAAAGGTAAGTGCTCTGGTTTCTTCCTGTTGTGCATCTGATTAACCCACTTGCATTGGTGTGACTGGGAAGTGGCCAAACTTGTCTTTCACTTTCATGGATCACACCCTCAAGCCTGTTTTATCCTGGGATAACAATGGTTCTGCTTTATAAGCCCATTATGGACCGCTCTATAGCTGCCCATTAATCAGTTACCACAATGTAGCTCAATGCAGGAGTCTAAAGCTGGCCATAGACGCAAAGATCCGATCGTACGAATCATCGTACGATCGGACTCCCTCATCTCCCGACCTGCCACTAACCATTCAGATCAAATAAAGTAGAAAAGAACAGATCAGCCGATGTTCTGCCCCTGACAGCAATCGTACGAAAGTTATGTCTGACAAAAGCCAGTGACAGTCTCCCACTGAAAACCATACGATCTGCAATACACGCAGAGATATTATCGGCAGCCGACAGAAATCTTTTAACCTGTCTGATCGACCAAACGTCCGATCTCCGTTGTACGAAAAATGTCAGGACTCTCCACACATTGTCCGAAAATCGTACGAATCCTCGATTTGAACGATCAGATCTTTGCGTCTATGGCCAGCTTTAGGGTCAGGGCACACAGGCAGATTCGGGGAGATTAGTCGCCCCGTGAAAAATCTCCTTTTCTTCGGACTAATCTCCCCGAACTGCCTCCGCTGCGGTTAAAATGTAAATTGCCGGCGGGATGGCACTCCGAGCGATTTGTTTTCTGAAGTCGCCCGAAGTTGCCTCATGAGGAAACTTCGGTTGACTTCGGAAAAGGAATTGCTCCGAGTGCCAACCAGCCGGCAATGTACGTTTTAGCCAGCGGAAGGCAGCACCGGGAGATTAATTGCCCTGAAGAAGAGGAGATTTATCACCGGGCGACTAATCTCCCCGAATCTGCCTGTGTGCCCTCACCCTAAAATGGACTGTGGCTGTCACTGCTCCAGTGCAGTCTTCTGAGACAGACCTACATAGGGGCTTAACAATAAGGAAAGCTGAAGTTATCATGGGATGTATATGTCCTGACTCATAAGCACTGTCGGTATATGTCCCCCAAGCTTTGAGGGGCCTAAAATAAATTTGCTGTGGGTCCCATCAACTTCAATTACACCATTAACATAAAGAGGGTGAGTTCAGTTTAATGTAGAAACCCCACACTGTGATGCTTAGTACTCTAGCCAAGCGCTCTTACTCCCAAACTCCCACCACCAACAGAAACAACGTGTACAAACATATAAGCAAAGAGTCAAGCAGTGATTTTATGTGTATGACCCTTGTCCCTTGGGGCAGGGGAAAAAACAATCTCGACCCAACTTCATAGGTACTTTGAGTTCCTTAGTGGCCCTTGATATAATGTAGTATTGACACCCCAAATGCCTTTAAAACATACCCCTAAATGTAATAAAATACACTGGGACCCATTCATAAACACTGGGCGTATTTGCTCATGGGCAGTAACCCATATCAACCAATCAGTAACTGGCTTTTTTCCACAAGGTGCAGGTTGAACAATGAAAGCTAATAATTGATTGGTTACTGCCCAGGTGCAAATTTGCCCCGTGTTTATAAATGAGCCCTACTAAGTTTGCTCAGGAGCAGTAACACAGTAACAATCAGCAAGCAGCATTTACTGGTGATTTAACTACAAACCAACATCTTATTGGTTGCCATGGGTTACTGCACCTGGGCAAATTTAGTGGAGATTATTTAGCTTTTTTTTTAGACAGCTGGAGATTGAACACTGAAAGCAATCATCTGATTGGTTGACATGGGTTGCTGCTCAACTGCAAATTTGCCCAATCTTAATGATTCATTAAGTTTGCCCAGGTGCAGTAACCCATAGCAACCAATAGGATGTTGGTTTGTAGTCAGATCACAAGTAAATGCTACCTGTTGATTGGTTGTTATGTGTTACTGCTCCTGAGCAAACTTACTGGGGCTCATTTATAAACACAGGGCAAATTTGCACCTGGGCAGTAACCTATAGCAACCAATCAATGATTAGCTTTTTTCAGACAGCTGGAGGTTGAACACTGAAAGCAATCATCTGATTGGTTGACAGGGGATGCTGCTCAGGTGCAAATTTGCCCAGTGTTTATAAATGCCGTTTATTTCATAACCCCAATAATGTTTATTTCTGTGCCAAGGTATGAGGACATGGTGGAAGTATAAAAAAAATCTTCTTTTCCACAACATCCATTAAAGCCGGGTTTCTAACCATCTTATCCTTTTCCTTATTGTAGATGCCCAACCTTTTGGAAACGGGCACAGCCTGGAAGAGATTGCAGAGCAGACTGTGATACCCGCTGCCAACCTGAATAGCTGCACCGACACCAGCGATTGGCATTCACAGAGGAATTTCCAAATATTCTTGGGGGACGATCCCAGCTGTGTAATATGCCAGGACAGGATGGCTGACACCTTGCTGCTGCCCTGTGGACATTGCACTTTCTGCCAGTACTGCATTGAGCAGTTACAGGGACTCAGTCAAAGTTGTCCTCTTTGCCGTCAAACCATTGTCAGTGCGAAGTATATTGGGTGCGGAAATTCTGTCGCTAACCCAGTAACCTGACATTTGGATTGAGCAAAGAATTGATGGAGCCTTTTAATGCGGCTGCACTAAATGCATTTTCTGCAATATGAGGGCACGTAACCAGCCTGGAAAACCCGACCCAGAATGGATAAACTGGTTCTGCTGTACATTGTGGACTAGAAATGAACGAGTAAAGAATGTCTAATAGTGATGATAGAAATCATTCGGAAAGGGTTTAATTGGGCAAAAAGTACCATAATTAGAGGGTAACCATTGCAATATCAGGGAATGTAATTCGGACAGATCCCAGGCACTCAGGGAAACCAGCCAAGGAGCGCCAAAGGCTGGAGATGTTTGTTTTATACTTTAACAAACAATATATATTGGATGGGACAAAACTGGATGATAATAGTAGTAGTTATATAGGACTGCAAGACTCCAGGCTGGAATTAATCCGGAGTGTGCAACCTGCAGCCAAAGATTTTTGTTTTATACTTTTACAACAATATATATTGGATGGGACAAAACTGGAGTCCTAGTTATATATAACTGCAGAACTCCAGGCTGGAATTAGTTAATCACTAGTGTGCAACCTGCAGCCTTCCAGCTACTGACAAGATACAACTCCCAGCAACCACTGGAAATAATACTGAAATAATCTATAGCCAACTTAATGCACATTACTGTATACTTGGGAATTATCAAATATCATACAACAACCAATGCAAATAGTATCCCCTTTAAAAGGAACTATATCCAGAATTCTACTGGTGTAATCTTATATTATGTACTAATTATATATAGAGAGAATAATATACCCACTATTGTAAAATATAAGGATATTATAGGTCACTGGGGAAATCCACGGCCGAAGGTTGAGGACTTTTATATGGATCAGGGAACTCCAAGGTGACTTCTAATATCCCAATATTAGAGGGTACATTATTTATTATAATATACATTTGTGTGAGTCATGTGACAAAAATGACATCAATAAGCTCCGGTTATAACCAATGACATCACCAAGTAACGTTTATAGGGATATAATTTACACGATATTCATGGCTCTTGTGTATTGTAATATTCTACTATTACACTTGTACAATATACTCAGATATCTAATGGTAACACTGTATAACATACCTCTTGTACCTAATTATTCTTTTGGGGATATATATTTTAAGGAGTTAAATACAGTAGGGATATAAATGGAATAAAGCAGGTTATAGGGTAGAAAAACAGGGCAGATCACTCCTCACTGATCCGTAGAGAAACATGCAGACAAACCTACAAATTCTGGAAAATCAAGATTCTGTGACATGATATCACCGCAGCGGCAACAATAAGGGACTGCACTGGAAAATTCATTCATTGTATAAATATTCTGCTGTCTTTGCGTTTGATCACCGGCCAAGTGTTTACGTCCTGCCTCTATATATAATGTGAATGTTACATGCATTTCTATTTGTCATGGTCATATTTTTGTAATATATTTTATACTCGTATCTTTTTTAATTATGTGAATTTCTGATGAATAAAGCTGTATTTTAATAAAGACCTGATTTGTAAAGTCTTTTAAAGCAGCGTCTGTTCAGCTTTAACCTATTAGCCTGAATGTAATATTTTATATACTGAACTTACTATACCAGCCCAGAGGTCCAGCAGCCCCATATTAGCAATGATCCAGGTGTCAGGGGCACTGCACATGCTCAGTGTGCTCAGGGATGCAGCTGAGAATGCATTGGTTTCTAGGTTGAGATGAAATATGAATTCGAATAAATTATTGTTCTATATATAGTATATATACAGCATATTGTGAGTCTGTCTTTAAGCTTGCGTAAGTGACAGCAGCCCATGTGTTGTGAATCGGTAGAAAATGGATGGGGAGATACAGAAGGAATATTTGGAGGTACACATCTTCCCTGTTAAAGGGACGCGGATGCCTTGGGCTAGTATAGAACCCCAAAACATAAGGTGTAGCATGTCCAACCTAATTCTTTTTTTTAGCTTCAGTTCTCCTTCATAAGGACACTTTTCATAAAATATTTACTACTTTTGTAAAACAAATTGTCTTGAGGAACATTTTTGATTTATTCAGAAAATGTTAGTCACTCTTTTAATAAATTGTCAGTACACCAGACACGCCTGCATATATATTTATTTTAATTGTTGCTCTGTGTCAGACTGGGCTGACAGAACACCGGGAAAAACCCCAAAGGGCCCAGCCTTAAAGGAATAGTTCAGTATAAAAATAAAAACTGGGTAAATAGATAGGCTGTGCAAAATAAAAAATGTTTCTAATATAGTTAGTTAGCCGCAAATGTAATGTATAAAGGCTGGAGTGACTGGATGTGTAACATAATAGCCAGAACACTACTTACCAGGCAGTAACCAATCAGTGACTTGAGGGGGGGCCACATGGGTCAATAGCTTGGCCATAGACGCAAAGATCCGATCGAACGAATCCTCGATTGGTACAATTTTCGGAACATGTGTGGAGAGTCCCGACATCTGTCATGCCATGCCAATCGGTCGTTCAGTTGATCGTACAGGTTCGAAAATTTCTTTCGGCTGCCAATAATATCTCTGCATGTATTGCCGATCTGACAGTGGGAGACTGCTGGCAGAAGCAGAGAGCTGTAGTTGAAGTGCAGTGAATGAGACGAGGGCTGGATTAGGTGCAAGTCTCTAGGGGGCGCAACACTTGCATCCCCGTGGGGTCCCCTGTCTCTTCCTGTCCCCAATTGTTCCCCCCAATCCTACCTGCAGCCCTGTGTGGAAGTTAGAAATAAAAAATGACAAATACTAGGACTGCGCTTGTGCTTATTTTATAGAAGGGACGGTGGCGGGCTCCCTTCTGGGAGATCCTCCATGCTGCCCTCTAACAAACCCCCACACTAGGCCTCCAGTAGAAGACGCGTCCTGGTACACGGAGAAAGTCTCCCCAGTGCCAGTCAGATGAGAAGCCGTCAGCAGAGACATGGAGCGGTCGGTAACTTGTCATGTTCTAACATCGGCTGATCTGTTCTTTTTTAACTGAAGGTTAAAGGCAGGTCGGGAGATGGGGATGTTTAGTGATTTGAACGATCGGATCTTTGTGTCATGGCCAGCTTACCTGTTGCTTTCGAATCTGAGGATCAATTGCAAACTCACTGAACAGTTATGTCCCATGTGGCCCCCCTTAAAGTCATTGACTAACTCAGAGTTAGAGAGCCGAGAAGCAGGAAGTAGTGTTCTGGCTATTATGTTAGACATCCAGTCACTCCAGCCTTTATACATTACATTTTTGGCTAACTAACTATATTAGAAACATTTTTTATTTTGCACAGCCTATCTATTTACCCAGTTTTTATTTTTACACTGAACAGTTCCTTTAATGGGCCCACTGACCCAGGTCTGCTCCCCCGCCCAGACCACCCCTCTTCCCTGATTACAGCCTCAAGGTCAAGGTCAATGGGGCAGCATGAGGCTGAAGAGGGTACTTCAGTTTGCATGGAGGGTCCTTGAACTTGCAGTCCCGGGGGGCAGGTCTGGACTGGGAATAAAAATAGGCCCTGGCATTGCAAGTACACAGAGGCCCAAGCAGCCCCCACCAGCCCAATAAATAGTGACTGTCTATGGGATCTTACAGCAGCCCCTCTGGCATTTGCCAGAACCCACAGATTGCCAGTCCGGGCCTGCCGGGGGGCCCTAGTTTGCCCCTGATTGCTGCTACTTTGACCACTGGAACACAGACACATCCCTTTAATGCATTTGTATTGTTGCTGTTATTTATTTAAAAACATGAATTTTAGTTCTACAATCTGGCCATATAGAGTATTTTTTTTTTTTTTTAATCTCTTTTATTTTTCAAAAATAGATACAGTGACAGAGAATAACGTAATTATCTTTTCCAGTACAGAACATTGCAATTAGTTCACATCAGTATAACTCCATGTAGTATAACATACGTTAACCGCATTGTCGTGCTCAAGGTTGCAGAAACACATTCCATGGGGCCCAAATTTGCATATGTCTCTCTACCCTGTCATCTAATAAAGCTGTTAAATACAACATGTTCTGTGTTTGGGTAATTCTTGCAGTGACAGCATGAACATCTATAGTGTGTTGGAGCCAGTGTTTCGCTAAAGTGGTTCGTGCAGCAGCTAAAATTTGTCTCATCGAGGTATTCTGAAGTTTCGTAAGGGCTTTGGATGGGCAGGCTAAAAGAGCCGAGGTAGCTTCAGGGACTATATGCGTTTGAAATACTCGCTCAAGTAAGCTATAAACCTCCGCCCAATATTGTTTTGCCACTGGACATGTCCACCAGATATGTAGATAATCCCCAACTGCTGTACAACCCCTGAAACAAGACTCGGGAGTGGAAGGATCAAAGCGATGTTTCCGTGCTGGTGTGAGGTGCCAACGCATCAGCACTTTATATGTAGATTCTCTAATGGCAGTATTAGGGGATATCCTGGAAACAGTATTCCATATTAATGACCATTCTTGTTGAGATATAGAACGCCCCAAATCTTTCTCCCAGTCTAGCATGTATTTAAGGGGCTTTTCCACATCTATAGAGACTAAATATTTATATAGTAAAGAAATGGCACCTTGCAGTTTCCCAGCTCGTTGAGAGCAGGTTTCCAACAGGGTTGGAGGTCTAGATTTGAAAGAGGGGTCAACAGAACGAATGAAGTGTAATAACTGTGAGTACCTATAAGTCTCGCTCTCTGGCATAGATTTTACAAATTGTAAATACTGACATGATTTAATACCCATAGTCAGTAACATATCTTGTATTCTATTGATGCCATTTGCTTTCCACCATTGAAACGCCGGAGTAGCATAGCCAGGGAGAAAGAGCGGGTTATTGTGTAATGGAGTAAGAATACTATGAGATCCGGCCGGTTGGAATTTCCCGCGGCTATCGTGCCATGTCCAAATGGTGTGTTTCAGCACAGAGCTAAGCACGGGGACAGATTTAATTTGTGTTCTATCTGCCCATAAATAAAAAGACAGGTCAGTGGGGTATGTTAAAAGTGTCTCTAACTGGACCCATCTATTCTCATAAGGCGGTAGATGCCATTGGGTGGTCTGGGAGATCCTCGCAGCCTTATAGTACATATAGAGTATTTAAGTTTGTCCCAAGCCATTGCTGTCATGTCACATGGTCTTATGCAACTTTCTGTCTGCAAGCTAAAATGATTCTCCCTGCATAACTTAGAGTGACACTAAACACCCTGCTTAATTAAGAAGTATGGGTGGAGATACATGAAAAAGGATTAGTCCACCTTCCAAAAAATGGGCACATTGTTGCACCTTGCCCAATGGAATTTGCATTTAGATGCTACAGGCCCTGTACAAAGAGTTGCGCCTCTCTCTGTAGGTGGCACAGGCTTAGGTCCAATGTGAAACTAGGGTGCCAGGGGCCCACCAGAAAACCATAGACTCCAGCTCCACTCTGCAAACTATTTTTCTTTAATCACGTTCTTTATTCTAATATCCTTACATATTATCAGCTATGTTTTCATTTATGTTCATTTAATCTAATTTCATATAGAAAAGGGGAATGAATGTATGTAATGATGTGATGACGGAACCCTCTTACTGAAAAATAATAAGTACGTTGCCAAGCTATTACAGGTTCAAATTATAGAGCCAATCGTATCACTAATATAAAGGTATAGGATCCCTTATCCGGAAACCCGATATCCAGAAAGCTCCGAATTACGGAATGGCTGTCTCCTATAGACTCCATTTTATCCAAATAATCCAAATTTTTAAAAATGATTTCCTTTAAGATATAATTAATCCTTATCGGAAGCAATACCAGCCTATTGGGTTTATTTAATGTTTAAATTAATTTCTAGTAGACTTAAGGCACGAAGACCCAAATTACGGAAAGATCCGTTATCTGGAAAACCGCAGGTCCCGAGCATTCTGGATAACAGGTCCCATACCTAATCCGGCCCTGCTCTGTTTCAATGGAATGCCTTCTCCCAAGTTTTCCAGACCCGCAGCTTCACCTGGTTTCTATGAAGTGATATCTGTGCCAACTGTAGTTTCCCTGTTGCCTTTGAATGCAAAATGTGGATTTCCCCACTTGGGGCCACACCTTGTTGCTGTTTTACTTTACTGACCTGAATTCCTCTGCACTTCTGTGTCCCAAAAGAACTAAATGATTGCTCTCCCTTCTGGGTGTAAGCTTTGCAGTTGCCGGTTTGGGAGGGTTAATTGGATAGAAAAGCCAAACAAATCAAAGGGAATGTAAACCCTGAAAGAAACGTTTGCCTTTTAAAAGAATGTGTAATTTTAACAGCAATTACATTTACAAATAACTTTTTTTTGTTAGGAGCCGTGCACCTTTAAATAAACTTTTTGGTACAGTAACCTTTAGTATTCTGATACAATTTGCATTTGGTTTTAATTTTTTTATTATTTGTGGTTTTTGAGTTATTTAGCTTTTTATTCAGCAGCTCTCTAGTTTGCAGTTTCAGCAATCTGGTTGAACCGGAGAGGCCTGAATAGAAAGATGAGTAATAGCAATAACAATACATGTGTAGCCTTACAGAGCATTTGTTTTTTGATGGGATCAGTGACCCCCCATTTGAAAGCTGGAAACAGTTAGAAGTCAATGGCAAATAATTTAAAAAACGATCAAAAATAAATAATGAAGACCAATTGAAAAGTTACTTACAAGCGGTCATTTGTAATCGTTGCTGGCATAGGGCACATATAGGCCTGTAGCTGAAGACAGAACATGGTTATTTATGTACTGCAATTGAGGTGGCTTAGAAAAGAAATATAACTGATTATCCTGTACAGAAATCATTGGAACTAAGCAGGAAACAATGTCATATTAGGGGAAAAAGCTTCCAGTCGTTCTGCTGTAAAACCTTAATAGATTGTGACCTGAATTGTAGGGTGCATTCACATACCTCCCAACATTTTGGGACAAAGAGGGCCAATTTTTGTGGCCACTCCCCCCTAATTACCATGTTCGTTTTAAAAACAATTTGGCTGGTTATGAAAGTTTGAACACATTTCTGTGGTTTTTATGTGTTATTACAGTTTTGCTAATGAAGGTGAATTGCCCTTTAAGCTGCAAGTGACAGTTTCTCCAAAAGACCTGCTTATCTTAAATTGTTACAATTGTTTCTTTGCTGATCTTAAATTGTTACAAATGTTTCTAAGTGCACCTGCCACATATTCTGGGCTCTCTGCCAAAAGCCAATTAGGATTTAGAAACGTTGTATCTTTTTCTGGCTGTTCAGTGCAGGAGATCAAAGAGAAAGTCAGGACATTTCAGTAACAATCTGGGACTGCAGGTTGAGCTGTCCAGCCAAAAATGGGACAGTTGGGAGATGCACCAACACCGAATAAGCAGCAGGACAGCAGAATGTAACTTCATTTACTTTCCCCACACCTTGGCACAGACACACTTGGCGTAGCTGGCGTAACGGGCGTAACTGTAGAGGAAGCAGACCCTGTGGCTGCAGGGGAGGGGCAGGAGGTATAGGGGCTCCATGAGGCCCTAATTCATATACAATTTCAAAAAATATTGGTAAAACAGGTCAACCTCTAAATATTCTGGGGGCTTGAAAAATAATTTGCTGTGGGGCCCAGTAATATCTACTGTAGTTAGTTACCCCACTGTGGCATGAACTCAATACTAAAGCACATGGTTGACATTATATGGTTGGTCCATCCTGTGTGTTGTCCCTGAGGCTGCTGCTTATAGGAGAGGTTATTAGAAAAGCTGAGAAGCAGGTCCGGACTGAGAATTAAAATAGGCCCTGGCATTTCAGGTACACAGAGGCCCAATCAGTTCACACAGAGGCCCAAACAGCCCCCGCCAGCCCACTAAATACTGACTTTCTATGGGACCTTACAGCAGCCCCTCTGGCATTTGCCAGAACCCACAGATTGCCAGTCCGGGCCTGCTAAGAAGGGAAAGTAGGAAGGGGCAATCAGCCAGGCTATTTGACTGCAGATGCTTCTGTGACCAGATACAGGCCCAATGACATCTCATAACATCCGGACAGGGGGAATGAGTGATGCTCTGCAGGATCAGGGGTAGGCTAGACAACTCATAAGTCTGATACATCGGCAGTAGCTAATGTTTTTCATTTCTCTTGAGGTTTTGTGCAGTTTGAGGTATGGGTGATAGAGGGGGAGTAAGTCTCTCTTTCATCTAGCGAGACTACTTCCTGCCACCTCATTTTAGAGAAAGACAGAGGAAACACAAAGCTGACACACTGTTCTCTCTCACTCATTACCTTGGGTTGTGCCTCTGGTCCAGACAAGACATGTTTCTACTCACTTTCTCTCTTGCTCAGTCCACCTGTCCTACGTCTCTCTAGATGTCGTACTCTTCTGTACCAGCCAGAGGAATCTACCTCTGCCATCGTATTTGAAACATTGGTGGTTTCCTCACCCTTCATCCTTTTTCTCTCCTCTCCCCAACTCTTCCCCCCAACAAGTATTTCTCGTGTCTCGTTTACTTCTCCTCCTCATGGCCTTTCTGCTGAAGCTCTTGGGATACGGAGTGGAAAAGAAACATCTAGTGGAAAGTCAGTGGCTGCGACGGGATATCAATCCGGAGCAAGAGTGGGAGATCCTCGGTGAGCTCGGTGATGGAGCATTTGGGAAGGTTTATAAGGTAAAATTACCAAAATACAAGATTTAATGCAGTATTTAAAAAGTCAATTGATTACTCAGGTTTAAATATCAAAATAAGAATTTTTATCTTTATTCATAAATGGCTCTATCAACTGTATGCTCTACTGATATACAGCTGGTAGGACCCTGTAGAGGTTATAATCTCAGTTTGTTGATTTATCCACTGCCCAATTCCACCCTTAAAATTAAGATACCCCCTAATTCTTAGAACTGTCTGAGATTTTCCATGCTGTGGGCCAGAAAAGTTTAATTCCACATGTTTGGTGGCTGGACGTTTTATAAAACAAGGATGTCATACAACAAGGTCTATGGAGATCTTGGACCTTCTGGGGGTCATAAAACTCTTTTGGAGAGTCACAGCTGGAGAGCTTTAGCTTAGAGGAATGGAATAAGTTTGGAGTCTTTCTCTTTTTGAATATATATTCTTATAATACACAAAAGCCATAAATATCCTGTAAATTATATCCTTATAAACGGTGAGTTCTGATGTCATCAGTTATAAACGGTGAGTTCTGATGTCATATCTGTCACATGACTCACTGAAACTTGTGTATTATAATAAATAAAGTACCCCCAGTTGCAAAATATGAGGATATTAGAAGTTACCTTGGAGTTCCATGACCTGTATAAAAACACTCGGCCTTCGGCCTCGTGTTTTTATATGGTCATGAAACTCATCGGTAACTTATAATATCCTTATATTTTACAAGAGGGGTTTCTTTATTCACTATATAATTGGTGCTTAATGTTATCAACAGTTCTGGTTCATATTAATATTATTCACTGAAACGTATAATAATACTTTGAATTATAAGGCGCACATCAGAAGTAATCTTTGAATTCTATGACCTCTATAAAATCATTTAGCCTGCGACACCCTGCCTGTTTTTTTATGGTCAGCAAAATTTTTTTGTAACTTCTCCTTATAATTTTTCAGTGGGGGTTACGTATCACAAATATACCAAGATAATATACTTTAGGGGTGGTAAGGGTGATTTATTTTTAGAAAAGTTTTAAGCATCTATTTCAGCGTATATGTAAAAGTGTATTTCCTGGTAGTCATGGCAATGCCCTGTATTCCTGTCTGTTAAAAAAACAATCCCTACATGCTTTATGAATTGGATTCTAGGAATATAACTTGAATTAGAGAAATATTCTCAAAGACCTTTGGTAAGATTAGTAGACTTCAGGTGTTACTGGCCTGATCAGGGCTGGCAACAGTGATTATGGGGCCCAACACTACTAATTTTTCCCCCACAGTTACTACCCCAGCATCACCCGTGTCCCCTGGTGGTTGGCCCAGCCAAGACGTCATGATCCTTAGATGCAAGCCCATTATCACTTATGTGCCAGGCCACAGCCCATTATGCCAAAACACCACCTAGAGTCCACCCAAACCCCGCCTGCTGACCACAAACTAGTAGTCTGTCTACTATACCCCACTGAAAACAAGCAAGTTACAAGCAGCAGCAGCAGCTACTTATCTCCCCATGGGACCTTAACCCAACAAATAATAATGTTCAGTATATTGTAGACACAAGTAATTTAAGCTATTTAGGGACTTATGTAATAAAAGCCACTAAGTTTGCTCAGGAGCACTAACACATAACAACAAATTAGCAGGCAGCATTTACTGGTCATTTGACTAAAGACCAACATCTTATAGGTTGCTATGGGTTACTGCACCTGGGCAAACAGTGGCTTTTATTACATATGGGGGTATGTATTAAAGGCATTTGAGGAGTGTCAATACAACATTATATCAAGGGCCACTAAGGAGCTCAAAGTACCTATGAAGTTGGGTCAAGATTGTAATGAAGCTTTTTCGCCTGCCCCAAGGGTAGCTATCCCCCCATTATCCAGAGCTACTGCATTTGGAATTTGGGCTATGGCCCATTGAGAGTTAGAGGGCCATGTCAGGGTACTAATCATCACAGTGTGGGGTCCCACCTTCTTCATGTTAAATGGTGTTCATGTTCATGGTGTAATTGAAGTTGATGGGACCCACAGCAACATATTGTAGGGCCCAGGCCCATCTGTGAGTTCTGGCAAATGGCAGAAGGTCTGCTGTAAGATGCCATAGACAGTCACTGTGGAGTGGGCTGGTGGGAGACTGGTTGGGCCTCTGTGTACTTGAAAAGTCAGGACCTATTTAGAGTCCCAGTCCAGACCTGGTAGGCTTGCTTGAAAGCAAACATTTGATTGGCTGTTGTACTGTAGCTGGGGTGAAACTGGTGATTTTTATTAGAATGTACTCTGCGCCGTAACTGTGTAAAGTATATTTGTGAGGCTTTACATGGTTTTTGGCTTGCAGCCAGCCAGAACAGGTAAAAGTACACATATATACACAGGTAAAAAGTCAGACGACACAGGTGCGCACACACAGACACACACACACACGAACAGGCACAAGCACACAAAAACAGACACACAAACGCATACACATCTGCCTCTGCAGAGCTATTTCCTTCCGGTAAATGGGAGATGCTTCATAAACCACAAAAACTGCAAACGGCATAAGGTACTGATTGTTACTAGAGCAGATACATCACTGTGACTGCTGTGACCATAGATAAGAACCAGAAGGAGCACACAAATCTTCTCATATAGAATCCAGGCTTGAACTGAGAGACCCAACACTCGTTTTTAACGATTTTATACAGATTTTATACAGATATTAAAGGCCGCTATGTAACAAAACTTGTAAAAGGAATAAAAGTAGATAAAAAAAGGAAAATAAAAATAAATTTAGCATTTCGTCATAATTTTCAGTTTATTACAGTGCAAATGGTATTTCTGGGTCGCACGCTTGTTAAGTCCAGCTTAAGGGGGCGTAATCATTTTTCATGCAAAGTAATTGCTTTTTCATTTTATTCAATTTACTGTGCACTGTTGCAAACATCAAATGGCACAATTTTCAGTCAGTCGCAAAGCATATTTTAATTGTTCATAAAGGAAAAATGAGTCTGCATTAAGCAATTTTTTTTTCGCTAATGCTCTTTATTACGTGGGGGATTGGTGTATTCAGGTACATGCTATTAATTCTACTAATATACATTTGCTCTGGCAACCCCCTGCAGGCTGCACCCCATGGGAGAGGGACATAAAAGGATAAAGGTCCTATAGTATAATATTTATTTTGTTGTACAGACTCATTATCATCATGGCCTTTTGGAATATAACATTAAATTTGGATAGTTAGATTGCAAGCTCTATTGGACAGGGGTCTCCTTCCTTGTTTCTCTTTAAAACTTAGCACTTAATCTTGAATGATATTGTCTTTTAGATTGTTAGCTTTTTGGGGCAGGGCCCTCTTGTATTAGCGATTGTTTATTTTTTGTATATAATCTTGTATGTTCAATGTATACACCCATTTACTGTACAGTACAGTATTCTTATTATAATAATAATACTACTACATTTTGTATTTATTTTAGTTCTGTTATTGTATTGTATTGTTTACCGTACAGCACTGCATGCATAAGAAGCTCTCTATACAGTATATAATATCTTACATACATATATACATACGATAAACATTCTCTGTTGACTTGCATGACCCTTACAATGTGCCTTTATTTTACTTTAATAGGCCTAGTAACATGGCATGTGCTTTAATTATTAGGGAAGGGGGGATTCTTTGAGATAAAAAATATAAATAACTTAATCAGGAAATTTTGGGTTAGGCAGAGAATTATTGTGTGTTAAATGTCTATGAACTACATTTGTTTCCTTAAACCGGGGCCCAGGATTCCTGCTGTTAACTACAGCCCCCAAATCTTAAACTCCAGCACTGCACATGTGGTGTCTTTCTTTCCATTCATGAGGAAATGTACCCAAAATATAATGAACAGCCCTTTGTTGAATTAAACACAACAATCAGCCACAGCATTCTCTGGTGAACTGAACAAACCAAATGACTGGATCTTGGCCCACTAGGTGCAGACATGTAGTGTCTTATTTATAAAAATCGGATGTTTTAAAATGAAAAAAGTCTGAGCCAACTAGAATCCAAGATTTGACCTGATTTATTAATAAAAAAATACAAATTTAATCGGATTGGGGATAAACTCCATAAAACTGTGCGAAAATCTGAATCGTACAATTCTTTTGGAGTTCTTTCCCGTATTCGTGAAAAAGCTATTATTTTACGAATTTTTGCTCAAAAAGTTTGAAATAGTTAGATTTTCGGGCTAATTTCAGCGCAGACCAATGAAACTACCAAATAGGATAGGGACCTCTCCCATTGAGTTATATACAACCTCGGCAGATCTGAGATTCTGGATTTTTGGATTCAGACTTCTTACATCCCTTAATAAATGTCAAAAAAAATTAGAGTTTTTTTCCCCACTAAAAATTCGGATTTTATAGTAAAAAAAAAAAAAAAGTCTGGCATTCTGACTTTAATAAATAACCCCCTAAGTGTGTGCAGTGGAAACAGAGAGGCCCATCAGGATACCAGAGAGGCCCATCAGGATACTTATGTCCTCAGTTGTTCAGACAGCCCATTATTATTAACATGTATTTATATAGCGCCAACATATTGCGTAGCATTCTTGAGTCCCTGGTAATTTTAGTGTAGTGACTATCAACACTGTAGCATGCCCACCCCTCTGGTTAAACCAAACATCTGTTTCCTGCCTGAAGCAGGTAGCTTTAGTAGATGGGTCAAAAACCTGGGGTCCCTTGTTGCACCAAAACCATCTTTGCCTAGCGGCCTTTCCGGGACTGCTGCTGCCTAAGCAGCTCCTTCTCACTTGCACTGGGAGAGGGATGGGGGGGTGCAGTTTTTCAAATTCCCCTGCCACTGTTAAACAATTAACTTGCTGGTACTCGTTTACTCTTTGGGGTTGTCATCTTATGTAATCAAACTTATCGGCCCACTGAAAGACTGTAGGTTGTAATCTAAGAGCCGGAGAAATGGTTGTGTGTAAAGTGGTGGATCTGGCAGGGTTTTGTTGGGTAGGGAACGGTTGTAGAGCAAGTGTCAGAGATAGAGAAGGAGATGAGACAGGGAATTGGGGTAGATAGTATGTAACAGTTCTGGAGATGGGCTTCTATAAGATGCCACAGACAGTCACTATTTAGTGGGCTAGTGGGGGGCTGCTTGAGCCTCTGTGTACTTAAAATGCCAGGGCTGACTTTGAATCCCAGTCCAGATTTTTTAAAAACAAATACATTACTAATAAGTTTTAAAAAAAAAACAGCCCTGATCTTGGTTGCTTTGTGTACCGGCTAGACTGTGAAATACTAGTCAGGATCAACCCTAACCCCAAGAGAATCATATCCACCAGTGTCAAGGCTTATTCCTCCTGAAACTGAACTCAAGTACCCACAATTCCATCATTAGAGGTGCTGTAATATCAAATCAGCTGACTCCCTGGCTGGCACTGCTCTCTACTTTTTGCTTTGGGGGAATGAAGCCCGCCTAGGGCCGAAATGGGGTTAGACGAGGCCTCCCTTCCCCCTAAGGAGCAGCTTTTTAGCCTCCCCCAACTCTTCTCAGCCCCTCAGGTAAGAACAATGGAAGGGGCTAGCAACGGCGGGAAAAAGAAGGGCGGGCTGGGGGAGGAGACAGAGGAGGAGTGTTCAGCAGGGCAGGGTTCTTAAGGGGATGGGGTTGTGGAGGAGCTCAGATTTACCTGTTTTCCGATCGCCAGGATGGGGTCAGGAAGGAATTTTTCTCGTAGCACTAATTGGCCGAAAAGTGCTAGAGTTTTCGCCTTCCTCTGGAGTACCATTATCTGTGGTGGTCAACAGATTTGCGGGGGTCAGCTGCTCGGCATCAGTGCATCAGTACGAATTGGTCACAGTGCAGGCTTACCTTGAGTGAGTCACGAGTGTGCATCAGACTGGAACTGCACGGTCTTCTCTGATACATGCAAGAGACTGGGTTAGCGCCATTATGCACAATGAGGGAGCAGGGGGATGGGCAAAAAGGCGGTCACTGAGTGTGCCCAGCTCCATGATCCCTGCTTCATGTTTGGAAATTTTTTGCCGCAGCTGAGGTCAGGGTGTATCTAGACTTTGATTATTTAAACTGTTAAATAAAGCCTGTGACCTCCACAGATTTTGCCACAATATGTCTCTGAGTTTTTAATTGTATGGTAAAGGCACAACATTGGGGATAGGGGGGTTCCTTGGCCTAAAGTCCTATAGAGACAGCTGAAAAGCAATTGCATAGTAACTGAATTATTCTGGGCACTGCCTCCACGTTGCATTTACATCCGATTTTATATTCTACTAAACCACACGCGTGCAACAGGTTTCACAGCCTGTTGGTTTGGTCAGGCAGAGCATGAACAGAAATCTGGGGTTATATAAGTGTGTATCAGATTGAATGTGTGGTTTGTCTGTACCAAACTATACATAAAAAAAATCAACAATCTAACAGAATCCCAGATGGCGTTGTCCATAGGTGGGCTTTCTGGGAAGTAGGCTCACTGGGGATGACTTAGGGGGTTTGACCTACATTTTTATTAATTTCAAGTATGGTGAGCAGGCAGATCACACACACATAGAGAAATCCTGAATGTATTAAATGTTTAAATCTGAAACATATGTACAGCTAATAAAATAGTTATATCACATATAGAAGTAGTGCTATATAAATAAATATATAGTTATATATGTACATTAGGAGGTCTTCTTGTGTTGAGGTAACTAAGTTTAGGGAACTCGTTCCCTAAACTGAATGTAAACTGCATTGAAAATGCTAGTTTACAACATGCTCCTAATGAGCAGTTTCTTGCCACAATCTCACAGATTTTAAAATTGGTCTCCATTTGGAAACAAATGAGGAAGCCAAAAAAATATCTTAACTGGGCCACCTTTGTGGAGGCCCGGTATAAAACTTTAGTGTAGAGGTCATCTATCCAAAGAGTTGCCAAGACTGTGTCTAAAAGCATTTGGGTAAGAAAATACTAATGTAACCCTACAGGCAATGAGAGTTTTCAATTTCTCTAACTGAGACACAATGGCATAATTAGTGGTTAATTGGCTCCACAGCAAAATCATTCCATGGCCTACCTCTTAAATTAAGACATATTTGATTGAAGCTGCTCATCACTGAGTACCCTGCTGGGTCCCTCTCCAGTTACAGGGTCTGCTTCCCATATTGTTTTTCCCCTGCTGGACACTAGAGGCTTAACAGAGCAAGGTACAGGGCTTGACAGGGACCTGTCCCAGAAGTCATCACAATTCCCATTAAGTTATGGAGTCAAAAAAGTGGGACAATCCCCCCTCTCCATCACATCTCTTCCCCAAACTCCCTCTATGGAAGAACGCTAACCTCCCACACTTTAATGGCCTAGCTGATTTTCTGTATTTGCCGCTGCTAGGCATCAAGTATGCAGCAGGTCAAATATTAAACAGAACTTTTCCCTCTCTGGAACAACAGAGAGCCTTCACACCAAACCCACATATACAAATATATAGATATATTCAACTGAAGTATGCTTTTAGGGTGCAGTTTGGTTCTCTATCCATCACATGGTCTAGTGGGAGGGTTGAGTCCAGGTTATGGGATCCAAATACCAAAAAACTCAGACTAGTATAAATTACTGCACAATCCCAAGGTGGCCTCATTCACCCGAGCGCACAATAAATGGTCCCAATCCATTCAGAGCTTGGACTATGAAAAATGGGAAGAAGCCACTGATATATAGTATCTATAAATTCTTGATCTTGACCAGAGATAGGATAATACAGTTTAAAGCAATCCACCAATTGTATATCACTCATATGAGACTGAAATATATGGGTAGATCGACAGAGGATCAATGCCAAAGATGCAAAACACCTAGCTCCGGTTTCTTTCATATGACCTGGGAATGTAGAATCATCTCTGCTTATTGGAGTGGCATTATAGAGTACATAAGAAGACCCCTGACGTGTGTTTATTGGGGATGAAATTGTACTCTAAATAAAACCAAAGACTCAATGAAAGCTGTACTGTTCTATGGGAAAAAAATGGCAATAATGAGATGGATGAACCATCACCCCCCCTTTGGAACTCTATGGAAAGAGTTGAATAATAAAATGCTCACTCTGATTAAGCTTACATACATTGACAGAGGCTCCCCAGGGGATTTTGGAATGATCTGGCTACCCTGGTCAGATGCTTATCCTTAAGTGATACTGCCTGCATCCCCATAACTGTCAGTTCCCCTCAATGGTAAAATATACATTCTCTCTTCATGACTTGATGTGAAATACCTCCGATTACAATTATTCAAAGCGCTTGTCAATGCTCGCTCAAGAACAACAAATGCTGTATTTTGTAACGTTGTTAATATAAAGTTGTAAAACACAAATAAACATCTTTTATTTAAATGGGTAGCCATTTCTAAACACAGGCGCAAAGGAAACATGTCATTGAAGCTATTGACAGCTATACAGACTGTATCTTACAGTGTGGTTCTTGTAAGCTAAAATAGTTTGGCCATGGCCTTAGTCGATCAAATGCTTGAAGATGAAGACACTGAAGGTGAAATGCTCATCAGCATTTCTCTAATGAATGGGTTGGGATTTTTACAAAACACTTTGGCAGTGAAAACATCTAATTTACCTATTTTCTCTTTTTGTTAAAGATTAATTGATCAGTTGCCCTCAACTAGAAAGCAACTGACCTCCCCAAATGATCCATTTCTGGGAAAAACAAATTGAACATTCTCTTCCCATGGTGAATCATACCTTTCCGGCAAGAGATTGTCCAGACAAATTTAGTAAAATATGGTCAGTGTGGAACCATAGGCATGTCACCCTCAGAGACCTTCCTCTCCTCTTTCTGATGCTAACAATGATGACATTGTTGTCCCTCTTCTAAATTGTAAAACTCTGTGAACCTATGCTGTGGTCTGAACAAATACAAAGTGAATTTCTAATCCTTAGTTTTAAAGAGGCCATTCACCCCAAATATTCCATCAGGCAATCAAAAGATTTGTTTGTAGCATGAGGTAATGACACAGACAGTAGAGGATTTCTTTGTGGTTTGACTGTCACAACTAATCTTTCAAAAAGTCCCTGAGAAAGAATGTTTGGAATCTCTTTTGATCGCTTTTTACTCAGATAAATATGCAACAAGTTGCACTAGAACAATATTTGGGGTTAGCAATGCCACATACTAGCAGTGCTTTAAAGTACGTGTAATTAAAACTAATCATTAACTATAAAAATACAGATGAGTTTTGTATTATTCAGCCTTTTACTAGTTTATTTAAACTCTTAATGAATTATTTTAACTCTGAAGGCATCTTTCAAAGAAGTTATTTGTAGGAGCAGTAAGTGGCAAATTTTCGGGTGAAACAAAAAAATATGGTTTCTTGTATGTATAGCTCCTTTTATTTTCATCCATATGTTACATAAAAGTGTATAAATTGAGAAAGCACAGTTGATTTCAAGGACAACTTTCCATGACACATATTACTTTGAAAAAATAACTTCTGGTTCCCTTAGGAAACCAACAACATCACAGAGATTGGAGAATGCCTATGTGTTGTAGAACAATTTGGGTGACCAGAGAAGGTCCTATTTACTGTATTTCTAATAGTACGATTTGTCTGCAGGCACAACAAAGAGGGAAGAGGGCTTTGGCTGCAGTGAAGGTTGTGGACATATCCTCTGAAGAAGCTCTTGAGGATCATGTGGCTGAGATCAATATCTTGGGGCAGTGCCAGCACCCAAACATTCTTGCACTACTGGAGGCAACATACTGGGAAAAAAAGCTTTGGGTAAGAGGACAAAGATTCATATAATGTTCTGTTCACAGAGAAGCTTACCAGTTGCATGACTGCTCATGATAAAAGCAGCAAGATATAGGAGGACACATTCTACAGATACCATAGTCTGAATCGAAGCAAAGAGCTTCTTGTAAAAGCAGTAAAAGTTGTCTGAAGGTAGCCAGTTCCTGCTAAAAAGATGGTACTTTTGTTAAAAGGAGGTCAGGTAGATGAATGTTTATGTGACTATACAGTTGGCATCACAGAAAAAGATACTGAAAGAATGGTAGATAATGGCAATGTTGCAAACTCAATGCTCATGTAGTCTTCAAAAACTCTTATGTTCATAATTGTCTTTCTTTCTTTTCTTCGCCCAGATTCTGTTGGAGTTCTGCGCAGGTGGAGCCCTTGATGGCGTCATGTTGGGTCAGTTCCAAACTAGTCTTGTGTAAACATTTTACTGACGTGCATATGTTCTTAGACTATTTCAGATTGTTATCCATGCGTATGTGGCAAGTTCAAACTATCTGACTTATGTGTGTATTATAGGTGGGAAGGAGTAGTGTCTGGGGGGGGAGAGTGTAAAAGTGAGATAACCACAGTTAGTGCACTGATTATTTCCCTCTAGTGGCGGAACTTCACTATTAACTTCATTCTTTGATAAATATCCCCCATAAGTGTTATTGCTGCTCTTTGTGTCATAATTATTTGGTAGTTCTTCTTATTCATGGTCTGGATGTGCTCTACACATGACTATAGTCTACCTAGTGTGTCTTCTTCAGAGCTTGGACATGGTCTCCTAGAGTCCCAGATTCGTGTGGTCTGCTTCCAGACACTCCTTGCCCTTCAGTACTTGCATAACCACAAAATCATTCACAGAGACCTCAAGGCTGGCAACATTCTTCTCACTCAGCAAGGCGACGTCCGACTAGGTAAGTAAATCTGGAAGGGCAATAACAATAAATATCTCGGATTTCAAAATATCTCAGTAAAGAGGAACATCCTTGTTTTTCATTCTTGTTTTTTTGTGGATTGCTTTTGTTATTATAAGACCTTAAATATAGATATATTAGAAGTTACCTCAGTGTTTCTTGACTTGTATTAAAGCTTTATGCATTATATCTGTGCGTTCATGGATCTTTTTCGTGGCTTTGAAATAGGAGTGCATTATTCACTGTATCTGTTAAAATGGTGGTGAATACGCACTGTATGTAAAGTACAAATATTGTAGCTTGGTGAAACTCATGTGCTCTGTATTTTCTTGGCAGCTGATTTTGGGGTCTCTGCAGTTAATACCCAAACACTACAACGGCGAGGCTCCTTCATCGGAACTCCTTATTGGTGAGTTAGTATTTTCATCAATATATTACAAATGGATATAGAGGAAAAAGCATTATGCATTATCATACTTCCCGTTCTGGTAAGATTGTCCTTTTGAGGGTCTGCAAAATTGTATGCAAACCTAGAAAAAAATTATAAGATTCCACTTGTGAAGCTCTTGTACTGATTCAGTTGACAGTTGTAGGTTTGCAGTAGTATCTTTAAAACAGCAGATCCTTCCCACCTCATATGTCTGCAGGATGGCTCCAGAGGTAGTGATGTGTGAGACATGTAAGGATGCACCGTATGACTACAAGGCAGATGTCTGGTCTCTGGGAGTTACTCTGATAGAGCTGGCTGAGAGAGAGCCTCCAAATCATGATCTGAATCCGACACGCGTCTTGTTAAAGATTATCAAGTCTCAGCCTCCGTGTCTGAAGCATAATTGGCGCTGGTGAGTCAATGGTACAGCATGAAGTTTGCAAATATCATTATAGTAGAACATTAATCAAGGCAAGGATGGTAAAAAGACACAGTAATATCCATTGGTAGCAAAGAAGATCAAATCACACCGAAATATATTCCATCTAAAGCACATTGCTCATTGGCTATGCCATCAGAAACAAACTTGAGAGATGTACTTACACAATATGTAGGGGAAATGTCTGTACAGTGTCCATTGGTAGAATAAAACAATTAAAGAACATGACATATAGTATAGTCTTCCTTTGTATTGCTCTTACTGGCCAGACAAGACTTTTAGCATTCCATTTTTAGGATGATTTCTTCTAACTCTATACAGGTCTCAGAACTTTAACAACTTTCTAAAAAAGTGCCTACAGAGGAGTCCCCAAGAAAGATTATCTGTCAGTCAACTTCTACAGGTTAGTGATGGTGATCCCTAATGAGAAATGAAGCAGTCATAGAAGATGAAATATGGTGTTGATTCCAAACATTTGTCTACCAAAAGCTAAACATTTTTGGAAAAATAATATTCTTCTACTAACCAACCATCTGCCTGTTTGCCCCAGCATCCATTTGTATCAGAGGTCAGTGACAACCACCCACTCAGAGAACTGGTAGCTGAGGTCTTAGCAGAAGTGACAGAGGAGGAAGAAGATGAAAAGCAGCAAGACAGTGATTCTCAGGTGAGATGTCCTCATGATTGCAATCTATTACTATGTGAGTTCTGGGAAATAATCATTGAGTGTCAAGTTATATTCCAATGGGCAGTTTTGTAGATTAAGAATATTATGATGAAATATGTTGAGGTATCTAAATTTATATTTTTCACTTTCTGTTTTCCTCTCAGAAACCTGCTCCTGTGAGTGTTCCTGATGAAGCAATGGTCGCAGAGAATATTCAGTCTTCAGTGGATTTCTCCCCATCTAAACAAGAGAATAGCTTACCTAGCTCCGTTTCTCAGATGTCTGACCAAGGAAACCCTTCAAGGGCCTCCAAACATGATGCACCTCTGAGAGACAGGAGAGGGTCAAGTTTCCTGAAAAAGATGCGTAGACTTTCTGCTCCTTCCTTATTCAGGGAGAGTAAGGTGGCAGTAAAACAGAAGACTGAAAATGATCTGGAAGCCACAACGCAAAGAGGGGATCAGAAAGTGAGAAAGGAAAACATGTTCCCTGATGTTGCTGTTCATGCAGGGTCTGTAAATCCGGAATCAGATGTGCATGTAAACTCTGGGCCAGCACAGAATATAGGTCAGGGCATAGATGTTGTTCATGCAGATAATAGAGAACTTGTGAACTTGAACGTAGTTATTCATCCAGCCATTCCAAGTGTTGCACAAGCTGAGACAGAGACAGTAAGCTCTAACCTACAAACTCAAGAGTTACTTAAAAGGAAAATGACTAGCTCAACAACGGAAATGTGTACAGAAGTCAACCCTGACTTTCAAACACAGCCCAGGTGGAGAAGCTGTGAACAGCTGTGTCATTCCTCAGGAGATCATTTCAAGGTAAACAGTGAAAAAAGCAGGAACATAACAAAAAGAACAAGTTTTGAAGCAATACAATACAAGTTGGAGTTGTCTCAATGTCATTTGACTGGAAAGCCGAACAAGACTTTTATACGGTTGCGCTCGCATTCTGTTCCCACATTGTCAGTGGAATCTAGAGCACCATTAAAGAAGGAGAAGAGTAAATCACAGGAACAGCATCTAGTAACACATGAAGACCCTCAGATCTCTCCACACAAACAAATACAGTCTGAATTACATGCACATAACAACAGTACAACTGAAAAGCTTATACAGCAGGAAGCTACCACTGACCAAGAAGGTGTAACTATGCAGATGGAAAGACAGTCGACTTCACATTTTTCAATAAACTCGAAAAATGATACAGAAATCTCTAGCAATGAAATTCCCAATTCAACCCTGGGACCTACAACTGATTTTAAAATAATGAAAACTGCAGAATGTGCAATAGAAAAATTGGAAACCTCCAAGTATGGACCCAGGGCTTTGGAATTCCTTAACTCTGTCTCGCCAACACATACAATCTCAAAGTGGAGAAGCTATGGAAATGTGAGCATATCTCAAGCTCCTCCATCAATATGCTGGACTGTGCCTTTAACAAGAAGATCATTAACAGATAAGGCAGGAAAATCATTGCGTAAATATCTAATGGAAGACGCAAAGAATCTGTCCAGTAATCTAACATGTTCTACCATAAATGAAAAAAAGGAAAATACTAAAACAAATCAAACTGTAAATTCAGGGTCTGGTGAAAATATTGGGACTGTCGAGGAAGAGGCAAATATGGAACAAGCCTCTCACAAAATTGATGGGCCCCTCCAACGACTGCATACTGCACGGTGCTCATGGTCAGTATATTCTTCTTTTCCCAACGAAGAAATCAAAAAAACCCATTCTGCTTCCTCATTTAAAAGGGAATTTAGAGCCTCGGTCAAATGGCAAGTTGATGATCTGAATGGAAGCATGGACGAGAAACGACAAAGAACCCTTCAAGGCATTCTTTCTCAACAAGGAGAGCTGATGTCTACCGATCTAACTAAAAGAGAAGAAATGGTTACTGGAAGAACAAGAACAGCAGATTGGAATATTATGGGGAAGAATTTACCGGAGCAAAGTTTCTACCTCTCACCCCAGACTAATATAATAACATCTGCGTGCCATCACCAGTCTCTAGAGATTACACGTTCTGCTGAGTCCAAGTGGAGAAGTAGAGAAAATGTGCGCAGTTCTACCAGAAAACTATCTAGAAGTTTGTCAGCACCTGTATCATGGAAAAAAAAACATTCAGCAGCACAAATAGAATCAAAAGAAAAAGAGGAGGGCCACCTAAAGTTTGCAAATAAAGTGCCCCATCAAATAACACATTCATCTACCAATGACAGCGTATCAACTGTAAGGACATCTGAAAGAGGGGATTTAGACCCTGCAGTGGATACAGAGTTGGGTGAGAAAACTGAAGAAAATGACCCCATCCAGAAGACTTACAAACCTTTAAAAAGACTTAACTTTGCTCGGTGTTCATGGGCAGTATATCCACAAGAAAGAAATGGAAGGGCCATTCTGCAGAAACAGGACATTCCAGAAGAAGACAGTACAACTGAAGAGTCTAATATACCGACAGACCCCTCTGTGCAAGTGAGAGCCTTTTATTATTACATATTAACGCTCTTGGACTCCTAAGAACTGCATAGTACTACGTGTTACCTGTGCTTTATCCGTTAGTGCTGTATTTATGGGTGAATGTGACATTTTTTTCCGATTTCTCTGAACCCAAAAATCAGTAAGACCATTCTCCAGATGATTATATATATATATATTTTGAAGCAACAGGGTTCTTCACAGTCAGGACAGTGAGGTTGTGGAATGCACTGCTGGGTGATGTTGTGATGGCTGATTCAGTTAATGCCTTTAAGAATGGCTTGTCTGATTTTTTGGACAGACATAATATCAAAGGCTATTGTGATACTAAACTCTATAGTTAGTATAGATATGGGTATATAGAATTTAATTAAAAGTAGGGAGGGGTGTGTGTATGGATGCTGGGTTTTCATTTGGAGGGGTTGAACTTGATGGACTTTGTCTTTTTTCAACCCAATTTAACTATGGAGAGAGAGGGAGAGGGAGAGGGAGAGGGAGAGGGAGAGGGAGAGAGGGAGAGATTCAGAGGTTTATTATAAGATGATGGTAGATCCTATCAAGCTGTAATGATAGTTAGTGCTCTGTAGAACATAAGCAACATTTTAGGAAGCAAGGATTTAGACAGGTGATAGTGCTCAATCTTTCTGAATTACCAGCTCAGTATATAATGAATGTGCCCCTTAGCGTGTCACAATATATATATATATATATATATATATATATATATATATATATATATATATTACTTATTTTCAATATGGGTCAAATAAGCAAGTAAATAAAAAAGGCAAGAAATTAGCAAGAAAAATGAACTATGGCCTAGGGCAGTGGTCCCCAACCAGTAGCTAGTGAGTAACATGTTGCTCTCCAACCCCTTGGATGTTGCTCCCAGTGGCCTCAAAGCAAGTGCTTATTTTTGAATTCCAGACTTGGAGGCAACTTTTGGTTGTATAAAAACCAGGTGCACTGCCAAACAAAGTCTCAATGTAGGTTGACAATCCACATAAGGGCTACTTAATGAGAAAATTGGTATACTTACCACTGAAATTTTCCTTTCCATTAGTCCGTAAGGCAGCACATAGAGGGTTAATCTCCCGTGTCTCCTGGTAGGACAGGTAATAACAATTAATACAGCCTTTAAAACCCCCACATAGCCCCTCCCCATCATGTTATTTATCTAGCTCCTTATTTCCAATAAACACACACACATTTGATGCTTCTGTATATATTTATTTGGGTAGGGTATATTTGTGCTGCCTTACGGACTAATGGAAAGGAAAATTTCAGTGGTAAGTATACCAATTTTCTCATTCCATTACGTCCTACAGGCAGCACATAGAGGGAATTTTCTAGCTTCCCTGAATTTGGGGGGGATTCTATAACGTTTTTGACTGCACCGCCTGGAGTACTTTGCTACCAAAGGCTGTATCCTGTTGTGACAAGATGTCTAATTTGTAGTGCTTTGCAAAAGTATGAAGATTAGACCATGTGGCTGCTTTACAGATTTCCTGCGGTGAAGCATAAGCTCGTTCTGCCCACGATGTTGCCATTCCTCTTGTTGAATGGGCCTTTAAAACTTCAGGTGGACTTTTTCCATCTAATTCATAGCATAACAGGATTGCTTCTTTTATCCATCTTGCAATTGTTGACTTAGATGCTTTTTTTCCCTTGTTCTTTCCGGAAAACAGGATAAACAAGTGATCTGACTCCCTGAAGAGTTTCGTTCTGTCCAAGTAGACTAACAAACATCTTTTCAAGTCTAACTTGTGTAAATTTTCTTCCATCTCGTTTGTTGGTTCTGCACAAAACGTAGGAAGATTTATTTCTGCATTAGTACACCAAGATGTAGGCACTTTAGGTACAAAATACGGTAATGTCCTCAAACATACTTTGTCTTGACAGAATTGAATATATGGCTCTGATGCTCCTAGTGCCTGTATTTCGCCAACTCTTCTTGCCGACGTAATTGCTGTTAAGAAAACCTTCTTAAGAGTTAACATCTTAATTTCGACTCCATCTAATGGTTCGAAGGGCATTGTACAAATTTTATTAAGTACAAGATTTAGATCCCAGGAAGGCACGTGCGACTTAGAGCGCGGTCTTATTCTGGAAACGGCTTTCAAAAATCTCATCACTAAAGGATTAGCTGAAAGTCTGTTACTTAAGAACGCTGACAATGCGGATACTTGTACCTTCAATGTACTAGGCTGCAAACCTTTGTCAAAACCATCTTGTAAAAACTGAAGAATGTGAGGTATTGTTGTCTGTGATGAAACTAATTCTTTGTCAGCACACCAGATATTGTACTTTTTCCATATTCTTTCATAGGAGTTTGTTGTAGATTTTTTCCTTGCTGACAACATAGTCTCCACCACCTCTTTTGACAGCCCTTGCTCTAGCAATGTTGTGCGTTCAAAAGCCAAGCCGTTAGTCTGAGCTTCTTTATCTCTGGGAAGTATATTCCCTTCTGTGAAATCAGATCTGTCTTCAAGGGTAGTATCCAATAATTCCCTTGCGATAGATACAACAGCTGCGGAAACCACGCTCTCCTGGGCCACCCTGGTAATATGGCTGTTACCTTCGCTCGATCCTCCTTCACTTTCTTTATTACCCTCTGTATCATAGGGACTGGAGGAAATATGTAAGCCAAGTGATGACTCCAATTTATGGAGAATGCATCCAAATGCGTTGGTCTGTCTTGGCGGTAAATCGAGCAAAATTTCTTGCATTTGGTATTCTGTCTGGTTGCCATCAAATCTATTTGAGGATAACCCCATCTCTGAATTATTTGACAGAATACCCCTTGATCCAGTGACCACTCGCCCGGAACAATTGTTTGACGGCTGAGTCTGTCTGCCCATTTGTTGTTCACTCCTCTGATGTGTAATGCCGATATGTGTATCAATTCTAATTGGGCCCATTGCATCATTTTCGCACACAGTCTGATCAATCTCACCGATCTGGTACCACCTTGGTGATTGATGTAAGAGACTACAGCAATGTTGTCCGACTGCACCAGGACATTGTTCTTGTGGATTTCCTTCTTGAACTCTTTCAAGGCTTTCCACACAGCTTTCAGTTCCCTGTAATTCGAAGATTCTTTTTTCTCCTGTGAGGACCACAGGCCTTGAGCTGAAAAGTTCTTCACATGAGCCCCCCATCCTCGAAGAGAGGCATCCGTGGTTACCACCACTGGAGGGGGAAGATGAAAGGACAAGCCTTCGTTGAGGTTGTGAACTTGTGTCCACCATTTCAAAGATTTCTTCAGACCGATTGACACTTTCATCATTCTGTCTAGACCCGAATTCTTCCGATTCCATGCATTCAATATCTTGGACTGAAAGTATCTCATTCGTGCTTTCGCCCACGGAACCGCCTCTATTGCTGATGTCATATGTCCGAGAATACTCATTGCTTGACGAATTGACACCATTCTGGTTTGCCGTAATTCCTGAATTTCCTGTATCATATTGTATATCTTCTCTTGTGGAAGACTTATCTTCAGTCTGACCGAGTCTACGACAAACCCCAGGAACTTGACACAAGTGGAGGGTTGTAGATTTGATTTTTCTCTGTTTATAACCCATCCATGTGCTTTCAGAAAAATCAGTGTTTGTTCTAGATGATCTTTTATTTCCTCTAGATTTGATGCTTTGAGCAGCCAGTCGTCTAGATACGGTACAATAAATATCCCTCTCTTCCGAAGAGCTGCTGCTATAACCACAATTATTTTGGTAAAAACCCTTGGTGCTGAGGTTAAACCAAACGGTAGAGCTCTGAACTGCAGATGTCTTATCTTTCCTCTGATCTTCACTGCTACCCTGAGGAACTCTCTGCTTCTGCGATGAATTGGTACATGCAGATAAGCATCCTTCAAATCTATTGTAGCCATCAGATCTCCCTTGTTGAGGATGCTGTGTATCGATTTGATTGATTCCATTCTGAACGATTCTTTTTGAATATATTTGTTTAGATATCTGAGATCTATGACTAGTCTCATCTTTCCTCCTTGTTTTGGAACCAGGAACATTTTTGAATAAATCCCTTGTTTCCAATCTTGTATTGGGACATCTTCCAATACTTTCAACTTTATAAATTCCTCTACGGCTTTTTGAAAATTCTCTTCTTTTTGAAAAGATTGTACGAACCTTCCTACTGGATGATGGCAAAATTTTATTCGATATCCACTTCGTATTGAATTCAGAACCCATTTGTCTGTTGTTGATCTTTCCCACTGATCGTAAAAGAAAGATAGTCTGCCTCCCACTTCTTCGCAACAAAGCCTGGCGTCAGAACCCCAGTTTCTTGTTCTTGCCACTTTTTGCATTGGGATCCTTTCTGTTGTTTCGGTCATACTCATTTCCTCGAAACTGTCTTGGTCTTCTGAAGAAATCCCTATTTCTCGTTGAATACCTGGCCTGCTTAGCTTTGGGTGAAGCACTTCTGGATCTTCGACGAAAAAATGGTCTTTTAAGACCCCTCGGTCTATCCTGTGGTAAGGTCTTCGCTTTTTCACCTTGCAGACTTTCAATCAATGAATCCAATTTGGTTCCAAATAGCCTCCCTGCTTCAAAAGGAAGAGAACATAAACTATTCTTTGAAGTCACGTCTGCTTTCCAGGCTTTTACCCACAAAGCCCTGCGACCTACAGCTGACAACGCCATGAGTCTTGCTGACAGTTTAACTGTTTCTACTGCAGTATCACAAAGAAAATCAGTCGCCAATTTAATATATTTGAAAGCATCCAAAATATCATCTCTAGATACACCAGAATCAATATCTTCTTCTAGGTTATTAATCCAGCATTTCAGAGTTCTTGACACCGACACTGATGCTATTGCAGGTTTAGCAATTGCTGCTGCTGCTGCCACATGTGATCTTCTGAGCGCTGTATCCGCTCTTCTATCCATTGGCTCTTTCAGCCCTGCTGTGTCTTCTACTGGTATTGTTGTTCTTTTAGACAACCTAGATATGGAAATATCCACTTTAGGAGGTTCTTCCCAGGATAATATATCCTGTTTGTGTAACAAAAACATCTGTTTAAACCTTCTAGATAATTCCGGTCTCTTAGTTGGATCTTTCCATTCTGTTTCCATCAACTCCTTCACAACTGGATTCACAGGAAACGTATCTGCCCTTTGTTTTGAGAAAAAAAGTAATGAATCTTTAGCAGTATCTTGCTCTTTATTTTTATTCTGATCTTCCATAACTTTATTAACGGCTCTAATCAATTTTTGTGTTTTATCGGCTGGAAAAAGAAAAATTCCTTCTTTTTTCTCCTTTTTCGCCAAAACAGCTGAGTCAGAAGAAGAAGATGATAATTCGCCAGACTCAGAATCTCCAGATATTTGATCCAATATAATAAGGTCATCATTATTATCTGATGTAGAAGGCCCAACAGAACGCTTCATTTCTTCAAACGTCTGCGACATCATCCCTTTAAACCAGTCAATAAACTGTTCAGACTGTTTCACTTGATCTTCTTCCAGTGTATTCTTCATGCAGGTCAAACAAAGCCTCTAAGTGTTCATCCGGTAACGGCTGTTCACATGCCGCACAAAGTCTGTGTTTTACCTTTTGCAGACGTTTGGATGGTGATTTAGACATCTACAATCAAATGAATCATCATAAGTAATTGAGTCTTTATAAATATGCAGGAAACAAACATGAGCCACATAATGCAGATATATCCATACCTTTTTAAAATGATCTGAGCTCATCCAGCCTGGTAGCATGCGGAAAGTACTTGGTACATGGACACAGACCATTCTTTCCTGCTTTTAGGGGTCATATATACTCTTTGCTCACCTTGTGTGCGCAGAAAAACACCCCCCTCGGCGTCCGCGCCATCCTGCTTCCTGGTGCGCGAAACCGGAAGTGACGTCATAGCGCGTCACAACCCGGAAGAGAACGCCGCTCCTTCAGCTGCAGCGCGTACCTCTTCCAATGCGCTCTTGAATATGCGCGTTTTGCCTGCAATCCTTGTCCCTAAGCTGCTGAACAGTCAGCCACTTAAAAGGGACTCACTCTGCCATAGGATGTATATCCCCCTCCGCTCACCCTCAGGTAGCTTTGGCACGGCCTACAAGTCCCTAGGGACCTGGTTCTTCATCCTCTTCTCTACCTATCCCAGGTAGGACAGGAAAAAACATGATGGGGAGGGGCTATGTGGGGGTTTTAAAGGCTGTATTAATTGTTATTACCTGTCCTACCAGGAGACACGGGAGATTAACCCTCTATGTGCTGCCTGTAGGACGTAATGGAATGGCCAATCACAGCCCTTATTTGGCATCCCAAGAACATTTTTCATGCTAGTGTTGCTCCCCAACTCCTGTTACTTCTAAATGTTGCTCACGGGTTCAAAAGGTTGGGGATCCCTGGCCTAGGGTAAAGTTTGGTGTTTCCTTGTGGAAGAAAAAGTTATCTAATAGCCCTGTTTCACAAAGATAGGAAAGTACCAAGTGAAATAAAGTCATATGCTAATTCTACCTTAAAGAAAAATGCTGTCTGTGCCTTAGGCATGTCCTGACCACAGCACATGGCAATAAATTCTGAAGCTATTACAGCAACTAACTATGGTGTTGGCAGGTCTCTGGCTCATATACAGCATGACTACATAAATATGTGCACAAATGTGTTTTCCTAAGCTATCTGATTGGCAGCCATCTAGAGCTAAATTTGAGAACAACTAAATATGTAACAGACCCAATTAGTTAGCTTAACAGGACAAGAACTGGAATATATGTTCTCCATTACGGCTGTGATTTATAACAGGGCTGGGCAACTACATTTTCAGGGGACCAGAAAAAAATGGTGTAAAATCCAGGAAAATGTAAAATCAGGGAAATGTATTATGTATAATATATAGATGGGACCAGAGCACCTATGAGCAGAACCCTGATTTTAAGTACCAGAATTTCATGTTTTCCTAGAATTTGCACTGTTTTTTTGTGGTTCCCTACAGGCAAGTGGTGTCTTTTTTCCTCCAGATTTTGTTTTCCTGGAAATTATGCTCTTTTGACATAACCCCCTAGGGTCCTACTGTTTTTTAATGAAGTCCGGCCAGGGAGCTTGGCATATATAGAGCATTATGCCCATTGCATGCAGAAATCTGGGCACCAGTGATTTAAATACTTCTAAATATACTTATTGATTTTTGGTGTTGTTGCTGTGCCGCTACTTTAGGGTAAGGTCACACTGAGCATTTCGGGGGGATTTAGTCGCCTGGCGACTAAATGCCTCATCTTTGCGGCGACCAATCTTCCCTCACTCTGCACTGGCTAAAATCAAAAATCGTCGGCGCTAATCAGACATGGCGTTTCTTTTTCTGAAGTCGCCCGGAGTTTCTTCGTGAGGCAACTTCGGGCGACTTCGGAAAACGAATCAGTTGTTGCTTGGGGGCCCAGCAGTCATCCCACCGAACCTGCAGCAACCCAGTGCTACTTATTTTTTATTATGCCAGTGATAGGGGCATAATATAAAATCATAATGCAGTCGGATAAGTAGGACACTTGCCCTGCCCCATTACAGTGAGACACACCCATGAGGTTATGTGAGGTATACTCAATATATACCTGCCCAAATATTTTTGTAACTATTTCCTATCAAGATAGAGATCATGGGTGATGTGCCAGAGGATTATGGTATTAAATAGACAGCTGTATATGTATAGGAGGTGCAAAGGCCCTGATATGTTGATATGAAAACTCTGACCTATCAGCCAGGCAATGAACTATTTGGCTACATGAGATTGGGACGAGGGTCACTCTGTACTTGGAACCTGAAATTGTTGTAAATCAACTGCTGATCGTTTTACATTAATAAATGATATATCTATGCCAGCATTCGAAGTGGATGAACATTTTATCACGCTTCATACCTAATATTCTCGTACTACCAGAATATTGTCGGTGTCAATGTCGCTTTAAAGGGGTGGTTATCCTTCACGTTAACTTTTAATGTTATAGAATTGCCAATTCTGGTCATTCAATTGGTCTTCATTATTTTATATGTTTTTTTTTAATTATTTGCCGCCTTCTTCTGACTCTTTCCAGCTTTCAAATGGGGGTCACTGACCCCATCTAAAAACAAAATTCTCTGTAAGGCTACAAATGTATTGCTATTGCTACTTTTTATTACTCAACTTTCTATTCAGGCCTCTCCTGTTCATATTCCAGTCTCTTATTTAAATCAATGGCTGGTTGCTAGGGGAATTTGGACCCTAGAAATCAGATTGCTAAAACTGCAAACTGGAGAGCTGCTGAATAAAAAACCACAAATAATAAAAAGAACTATTGCAAATTGACTCAGACTATCACCCTATACATCATACTAAAAGTAAACCACTCCTTTAATATCCAATGGGAAGCTCTAAAGTATATTGTATTGCAACTGGGCAATATGCGGTAGCTATATTATAATTATAATTATTATTATAAAAAATATATGTATAAAGGCATTAGTTCCATATGGTTAGGGACATACAGTCTCATAGGGTTAAGGTACCAGACTGAAATAAGTGTTTCTTGTGTCTGCTGTAGAAAAGTGACATCCCTGCAGATCAGGTGGAAGAGTCACCCAAAGACCACCAGAAAACTGTACGTGTGACACGAAAATTTATTGTGGATGGGAGAGAGGTCAGTGTATCGTCGTGCAAGCGTAAAAATGAACCAGGTATCAGAGAAGACAAGGAACGTTCAGTAAGGTGAGGTAGGATTTCAGCAATGCAAGTTTTTCATCCATTTATCCCCTGGGCTTTTTAACCAATAGTTTCATTTTTTTCTACTACAGGCGACAAGAGTTGCAGCACCTGAGATTGTTGCAGAAAGAAGAGAAAAAGTCACAGAGCCAGCTAGAGCAGAGAATGCAGCGAGAGAGGGAGTTCATGTTCCGCAACATCGAACAGGAAATTATAGTAAGGGGAATCAAAGCCTTTCTTCTCCATTACCTATAAATGAAAAATGTTTCACGGCCTGCATTATATTTCAGATTAATTTAGACAAGTAGCAATGGGACCAATTCCCACCGCAGTAGAAGCACTTTCAGTAGCAGAGTGCATGTATAAACTGCTGGGTGGGTTTATATAGCCAGAAATCTCCTTAAATCATCATACCACAATTTGTTGGCATTCTAGCAGGGTTTTAATAAAATGCAGGACTGCTTGTGTGATTCAGAACACTACATCTTCCACTTGCTGATAACCATATGGACCCTACAGCTAGGGACATTTAATCCATGGTGTTTGTATTTGCACTGGGAGATTCTAACGGAGGCAGAACTTGTGTTCACACAGGGAAAGAAGCAGTATTATGACCGCGAGATCGATGCACTGGAGAGGCAGATGGAGCAGGCACGGATGAAAAGAGAGCAAGAACACACTAACCGATTGCGCCAGGAGGCCCTGAGATTAAAGTCTCAGCAGCAGAAGGAGCGGACTAAGAAGAAAGCTGAGTTGAAGGAGAAGTGGCAAGAGGTAAAATGATAATCTCTGCAGACCACCTTGACTCCAGCTCAGCAGTCATTACAGTTGCCATATTCCAACATGGCTTAACCAACCAGAGCATGGAAAGCTGGTTCCATCACCCCACACTACAACGAAGGTGCAGCGATCATTCTATAGGCTGAGATACATATGTAAAAGGTTCTCTAGCCACTAGAATAAGTCCAAGCCTCTACCTTATCAAAAGCAGAAAATACTATATATGCCAAGGGTCTGTCGAGACTGCCCACTGACTGATAATACTTGTTATTCAGAGGCTCTAAACATCCAAGCCAAAAGCCTCCTTTTATGATGTATCCCAGTACAATTGTTCACTTTGCAGAGATAGAGTCCATCCAGCCAATTGTATTTCACCAATTATGAACACCCCTGCCCCTACTACTCTTACCTTTCCTCCTCTTTCTTCTTTCACACAAACTGTATTGTTGTTGTAACCCTCATAATCTGCGGTTGTAGAAAACAATAGATGGATGGCAAATTGTACTTACAGTGAGGTTTCCATTTCCCATTCGGACATAGAAGTAACAAACAATATGGTCTCTAGTGAGGTATTGTAGCCTTATAAGAGTAAGGTCACACTGGACTCCCCAAATGTCTTACCTCTGTCTTGCACCGGCTAAAATGAAAAATCACCTGCGGCATGGCACACCGGTCGCTTGGTATTCAGAAGTCGCCCTATAGTTTCCTCGCGAGGCAACTTCGGAATACGAAGCGACGCGTATGATTTATAGTGGATCTTAGCGGTAGAAATAGATACATTTCCAGTTCACGATGAACTTACCAGAAAAATGAAGGTAAGATTTGTGTCATAACCCTTTGGATATGAGCCTTGTAGAGGCACCAACCCCAGACTTGCCTTAAAATCACACGGAGCGTTAATAGTCTGGTTGTAGATGTGCTGCAACTTGCATTAAAGTCACTACTTATTATAACTTTGGTGTAAGCAGATCAGTTGCAACACATCTACATCCACTGACAGAATCTAAATACTTTATGTGATTTTAAGGCAAGGCTATTGTTATCCCTGCAAACAGTCGAATTGACTTCAACCCCCATATAAAACACAAATGTGCATGAAGAGTTGTGGTAGCAGTTTTCGGGAGGATAGAACTTAGCAGGACACCCAACTATTATGAACGAGTCAAAAGAGGGATCCACAGGAGATTTTGAGCGTCACATTTTGTGCAACAGATTTTATCTGATATTGTCACACAACACCCAAGATTTGTGGGATCCTACGAAATCTAATACCCTATAGTTAGAATGTTAAGTTGGATCAGAGAAAGTCTTATGGTGTCGTGTGTTTGTGCATCTACATCCGACAGTCAATGTATTTCAATGGAAAAAAAAAAGGTTGGTCAAACACCAGCAGATTTTACCTACATAACATGCAGCGTTCACATCTGACAGTTGTGTTGTGCAAATTTTCCATGTAGTCTACACATCAGATTTTTGTATCAGTCCCATTATATTTTGACCCATGTAACTACATCTGACTCATAGGATACATTTTGTCCATCCGACAAAATCTCTTGTGGAGTTTAGCCCCTAGAGAAAGATGATGATCACCTAATGAAATGCGCTCTACGGCCCACGCTATTAATGAGCACTTTGCACATATAATGCTGGTGCTAAAAGGACATTTAACAGAAGAATAGACAAGACTAGTCCCAAGTAAGGTGCAAAGTGTCACGGAATTTTTCACAGAGTACACCTGCCTGAGAGAAATGACTAAAATCAATTTGATTTTAGCCAATCAAATGCTTTTAGAAATGTATCAGTAACGAGGGTAAATGTTCTTGGTGTTTTTTAGGATCAATGCCTGTTAGAGCAGCAGCAAGCGCTAAACGCAGCTTTACAGAAGGTGGTCACCGATCACAAGAAAAAAGTCATGAGTATCGAGAAGGAGAACCTCTGCAAACTGCATCACCTGAAGAGAGGTAGGCGGGAGATACAGATTAAGGATTAGTCGGGAAGATCTTGTAAATAAGAAAACGGAGGGTATTAAAGGGCTGATGAAATCTACCAAGCAGCAATGTGATTTGTAGATCACTTGGCAGAAGTATTGAAGACGGTCATGCAACACGATTCAAAAAACAGTAAATGCAGCCAACTTGTTGAATGAAAGGTATATTGTTATATGCATGGAGACAGGTGTGGACTGAGAATTAAAATAGGCCCTGGCATTTCAGGTACACAGAGGCCCATCCAGCCCCCACCAGCCCACTAAATACTGACTTTCTATGGGACCTTATAGCAGCCCCTCTGGCATTTGCCAGAACCCACAGATTGCCAGTCCGGGCCTGCATGGACAGCAGATGATTTGATCTCTTAGGGCAGAGACACACACTCAGATTCGAGGAGATTTAGTCGCCTGGTGATAAATCACCTCTTCTTTGGGGTGACTTATCTCCCCGAACTGCCTCCCACCGGCTAGAATGTAAATCGCTGGCGGGATGGCAATTGGTGTGCTTCGTTTTCCAAAGTCCCCCGAAATTGCCTCACGAGGAAACTTCGGGAGACTTCTGAAAATAAAGAGCTTTGAGTGCCATCCTGCCGGTGATTTTGATTCTAGCACGTGGGACAGGAGGCAGTTCGGGGAGATGAGTTGCCCCAAAGAAGAGGCGATTTATCACCGGGCGACTAAGGGCAGGACTCCACGGACGATTCCGAAGCGCTGCGCAAAAACGTGCAGCGTCTGCATCCGGCAGTCGTGTCACGTCACATCAACGCTGCGACACAATCCGACAATAGAATTACTTACCTTATTTCCGTTGCATCCGACATGACGCCTGAGTTTTTGCGCAGCGCATCGGATTGCGCCGAAATCTCCCCGAATCTGTCCGTGTGTCTCTGCCCTTAAAGGCAGTGCACAAGATGTTTCCCGGTAATTATAATTCCAGTGAGAATGAGTTATATCCTATTATACTTACAATGGTCGCTAATGATATTGTTTGCCTGCTGGGTTTCTGCAGCTCGTAATTCAGTGATCCTGAAGCTTGAGGAAAGGCATTTACAGGAGAAGTATCAGCTTTTCCGACAGCAAGTAATTGAACAACACAGCTTACAAAGGCAACAGCTGCGCAAGAGGCACGAGAAGGTACGAGAAGAACATTTTCCATATCAACATAGTTACCGCCCCAGGTATTCCATGGGCAGTCGGATGAGCATATATGAACTCTCATATTCATGTAAAGGAAATGTTCCTAAAGTACTTGACCAAAACAAGGAATGGGGTATATAAGCCTAAACTAACTTTGCATTAAAGTGGTGGTTCACATTTAAGTATGTTGCTAATTCTAAGCAACTTTTCAACTGGCTTTCATTTTTTCTTTTTTATAGTTTTTTTTTAAATTATTTTTTAAATTATTTAATTTTTTATTATTTGCATTCTTCTTCTGACTCTTTCCAGCTTTCAAATGGGGGTCACTGATTGATTTGCATGTATATCAACTACACAAAGTTCTTAATCTGATTAATAGGGTGAAATTAAGCGGCAGGTACAGCCCAATAATATGGTGGCTGAAAGGTTAGGATATTTGATTGTAAGCCTCACTGGCGCAAAAAATGATGTTGGTGCTATATAAGTAAAATATAATATTAAAATAAGCTCCGTTTATTCTGGGCTTCAGTTGCACTTCTGAAAATGAAGAAAAAAAGAGTTATTGTAATGTAGTTATTTGGGTTAAAAAAAGACAATTGTCAATTGAGTAGGAATG
Source organism: Xenopus laevis (assembly GCF_017654675.1). Lineage (NCBI taxonomy): Eukaryota > Metazoa > Chordata > Amphibia > Anura > Pipidae > Xenopus > Xenopus laevis. The sequence continues at coordinate 132,802,218 of NC_054375.1, read as the reverse complement.
CACAAAATCCAGGATTCGGTTTGGGATTCGGCCTTTTTTAGCAGACCGAATCCTTCTGCCCGGTCGAACCGAATGCTTATTTGCATATGCAAATTAGGAGCGGGGAGGGAAATCGCGTGACTTTTTGCCACAAAACAAGGAGGTAAAAAATGGTTTCCCCTGCCCACCCCTAATTTCGGGTTCGCTGAGTCCAAAATAGTAGATTTGGTACATCCCTACAATTGAGTTCAACCTTTTGGTCTATTCGTACCTGTTTTACTATGGTTATGTGTGAGATATGTGCATATCTAAAAAATGTAGTAGAGCTTTAAGACGATTCAGTCTTCCAGAATTGCTCGAAGTTTCGTCTTCAGGCCCGGATTTGTGGAAAGGCCACCAAGGCCCGGCCTAGGGCGGCAGAATTTTAGGGGGGGCTGCATGCTGTCTAACCACACCCACATTGGTTCAGAAACACTGGGGATATTTTTTAAATTCCACATGCTCCAAGACCCCCATTGCTCCGGTCCCAATGACAAAAATTTGCCCGAATAAAGGGGAGGGGGGACGACCACGAACGGCAGTGGGTCTAGGGGTGCCCGCTATGTAAATCCGGCCCTGTTCGTCTTGAGGCAACGCATGAAGTGACACATGGGTTTTACCACTAGTGATTCACATTATCCCCGGGGAAAGCTTTTACAGGAGATTAGTTGCGCACAGAAGCAGAGATGTATCGCTGGTGATTATTCTCATGGTGTGACATTGCCCTTAAGATCAATGTTTGGGTTACAAGCTGATTCTTTCCCTACTGTTCCCAACAGGACACGGAGAGGCTCAAGCATTATCAGAGTCTACTTGTAGATGACATGAAGAGCAAACATATACAGGAGAGATCTCAGTGGCAGAAGGCCCAGCGCATTGAAGCCAGGACTCGCCAGGCAATGTTTAAGGAAAGGATTAAAAGTCAAGGGCTAAGTGTCTCCGAACAGAAAGAAAGAAGTAAACAGGTAACAAGTAAATCAGCCATTCCATCCCTGTTAAGCCACACAATATTCCAGCCTTCAAATCCTACACAAATGTGCAGAACAGGGCTATAAATCCATTATATATATATAGTGAATAAAGTTCCTCCCTCTTGTAAAATATAAGGATATTATAAGTTACCGAGGAGTTTCATGACCATATAAAAACACGAGGCCGAAGGCCGAGTGTTTTTATACAGCTCATGGAACTCTGAGGTAACTTCTAATATCCTCATATTTTGCAACAGGGGGTACTTTATTTATTATAATACACAAGTTTCAGTGAGTCATGTGACAGAAATGACATCAGAACTCACCGTTTATAAGGATATAATTTACAGGATATTCATGGCTTTTGTGTATTATATATATATATATATAAACAAGTCCCAAAGGTGCACTCCGTTTCCTGTGTAAATGCCCGGGTGCCAGCAAACATGTAATGGTATATCTGCAGGAATAGCGACACTCACGGGACTCTTCTGAAGTTTAACAAATGTGATACTTTATTAGAGTCTCCAATAAAGTATCACATTTATTAAGCTTCAGAAGAGTCCCGTGAGTGTCGCTATTCCTGCAGATATATATATTTATACATATATAGACAATTACAAGAGTCCTCAGCACTCAACCCATTATCAATATATTTAAGACAGAGAACAACTTTCCCTTGTTTATATATATATATATATATTTAAAAAGCAGGAGTTAAAATATAGCTCACCTTTAAAAAAATGTGCTTTTTTTTTTAAATTCTCTCATTAGTTCTTGTTGCAAGAGGCTGCTCATCAGAAAGCAGAGACTCAGAAACAGCAGCAGAGACAAGAGGAGGAAATGAAGAAGCTCCAGCAGCATCTAGAAGAAACATGTAATGAACTACAGCAGATTCAGGTACAAAATAGCTATTACTGTGTATTTTACTTACCGTAATTTACTTTTCCCTTAGTCCCTTAGGCAGCACCATGAGATTTATTTTGCTTTCCCTTACATGTAGGACAAGTGAGAAAAAAAGAGTTAATTCTCCCCACCCATAAATACCAGCTACTCACAACCCCCTCTAGTGTTTTTTTTTTTTTTTTTAATAAGACACACAGACCGATGCTTAAGTATTTTATTAGGGCGGGTAATTTATTGCTGCCTAAGGGACTAAGGGAAAAGTAAATTACGGTAAGTATAAATTTACTTATTCCCTTACGTCCCCTACGGCAGCACCATGAGAGTTAACGAGTAACAAGGGAGGGTATCTTCATATCGCCTTCTGTAGTATGCTACTGCCATAGGAAGCTTCCTGTGAAGCCGAGATGTCTACCCTGTAGTGCTGGATGAAAGTATCTGGATTACTCCAGGTTGCCGCTCTACATATCTGATCCAAGGATACATTGGCTGCCTCTGCCCATGAAGCAGAAATTTTCCTAGTAGAGTGTGCCTTGACAGGGAATGGAGGATTGAGATTATCCTTAATGTAGGCCGTCCGGATAGTCTCTCTAATCCAACGTGCTAATGACGGTCTCGAGCTCTTTAGCCCCTTATTTCTTCCGCAAAAACTGATGAATAGACTTTCAGATAATCTAAATTCTTCTGTACTCCTTAGGTAGGCTTTCAGAATTCTGCCTACATCCAAAAGGGCCAGTTGAGAGCTGTGGCCTTGGGCTTCCTGAACATTTGGTAGAACAATCTCCTGATTGATATTATATGTATTGACAACCTTAGGTCTGAAATTAGGAAGGGTTCTCAAGACAACCCGGTCTGGAAGGAATGTCAAGTAAGGCTCCTTTATTGATAAAGCCTGGATTTCCCCGACTCTTCTAGCTGAAGTAATGGCTACTAAGAATAAAGTCTTCAAAGATAGACACTTAATGGAGATATTTTCCAGGGGTTCATAAGGTGCTTCACATAATTTCTTCAACACCCGAGGTAGGTCCCAAGTAGGAGAGGATTGAATGAGTTTAGGCCTGATCTTTGAAATAGCCTTGACAAATCTTTTAAGAAGCGGTAGAGTGGACAAAGATCTATTTTGGAGAGCAGATAAAGCAGAGATCTGTGCTTTGATAGTATTTACTGATAACCCTTTATCAAAACCTTCTTGAAGAAATTTTAACAACACCGGCACAGAAGGTTGAGTCTCCGAAATCTGTTTCCTCTTACACCAGTCTCTGAATCTTTTCCAGACTCTAGAATAGGACTTGATAGTAGAAGCTTTTCTGGATTGAATCAGTATGTCTACTACTTCTTTAGAGAGTCCCTCCGACTCTAAAATGGACCTGTCAGTCTCCAAGCTGTCATCTTCAATCTCGCAAGATGCTGATATGCCAGAGGCCCCTGGGTCAATAGCTTCGGAAAGTGCGGGAGAATCCAATACTGTCCTCTGGACATTCTCATTAACAGAGAGAACCAACTCCTCCGAGGCCAAAATGGGGTTAAGAGAATTGTCTGCACTCTCTCCAATCTGATCTTCTGTAAAACCTTGGGAATCATAGGTATTGGGGGAAAGATGTAAACTAGTTGGAATTTCCACCTGATTGACATGGCGTCTATATAATCCGGACGATCTAGTCTGTTTAAGGAGCAAAACCTCTGTGTTTTGCGATTCTTCCTGTTGGCCATGAGATCTATCTCTGGCATTCCCCATCGATCTGTAATTCTCCAGAATATGTGTTGATCTAGGGACCATTCCCCTGGAGCAATCTTTTTCCGGCTGAGATGATCCGCTATGAAATTCTCCTTTCCTCTATATGCACCGCCATCAGACGAGGACTGTGTCTCTCTGTCCAATTCAAGATCTTGAATAGCTCCTGATTCAACAAGGGAACTCTGGTCCCCCCTGCTTGTTCAAGTAAGCCACTGTGGTGGAATTGTCTGAAAGAATCTTTATGCTCTTGCCTTTTAGTTGTCTTTGGAAACTCATAATGGCTTTGTAGACCGCTCTCAATTCTCTGAAATTTGAGGACATGGAGCTTTCCATTGGATCCCAATGCCCTGTGCCGTTAGATGGCTCAGATGGGCTCTCCATCCCCATTGAGAGGCATCCGTAGTTAGCACTATCCATTCCGGCTGTTGAAAAGATAGACCCTGTACTAGGTGATTCTCCTGAAGCCACCATTCCAACCTGGATCGTGTCTCTGCGCTGAGACATATCTTCATATCTATGGAGGAAACTTTCCGATTCCATCTCATAAGTATCTCTGTTTGTAAAGGTCTCATGTGTAACTTCGCCCAAGCGACAGCCTCTATTGATGCCGTCATGAAACCTAGGACTCTCATTAAGCCTCTGATTGTCGAAAGAGGGTTTCTGATTATCTCTTGAACAGCTTCCCTCAAACTGTAAATCTTGTCCTGGGGAAGATATAACTTCATTTCCGCAGATTTGATGATGAGTCCCAAAAATTGTATTGTTCTGGATGGTTCTAGGGTTGATTTGTCCCAATTTATTATCCATCCTAGATACTGAAGCAGCTCGATTCTGTTTAAATGCTTCTTTAACAGCGCTGCTGACACTGCTGTAATCAGCCAGTCGTCTAGATAAGGTATAAGAGTTATCCCTTCTTCTCTTAGAACCGCTGCTATCGAGGTCACAACCTTGGTGAACACCCGAGGTGCCGTTGTTATCCCAAAAGGAAGAACTCTGAACTGATAATGGTGCAGAACTCCTTTGATGAACACAGCAATCCGAAGAAATTTCTTGTGAACATGAAAAATTGGAATATGCAGATAAGCATCTTTGAGATCCAAAGAAGCCATATAGTCGCCTCTGTCTAGTATGTTTATCACCGACTTGATGGTTTCCATACGAAAAGTCTTCTTGTGGATGAACTGATTTACTTGTCTTAAGTCTACAATCGTTCTGAAAGTCCCATTTGGCTTGGGGACTAAAAAGACCTTTGAATAGGTTCCTCGATGAATCTCCAGTGGAGGCACTGGTTCGAGAACTCTGGCTGAAACAATTTCTGTGATGGCCTGCTCGAGAGCCAGCTGTTTGTTTGGAGAATTTAAGGGAGTAAGAATAAACCTCTGAGGAGGTAGACTCAGAAATTCTATTCTGTAGCCTTCTGCAATTAATTGGAGTATCCATGCGTCTGCAATGGTTTCTTTCCATTCTGGAAAGAAAAAAATTAATCTGCCCCCTACCGGCAGTAAACTTCTGACGTCAGAAGGATGGCCTTTTCTTTGGTGGGAAGGTTTTCCCAAATCCTCTCTCACCTCTGGAAGAATTGAATGCTCTATTGGGCCGAAAGGAATTTGTATCGTTCCTTCTTCTGTCTCTTTGAAAGTAGTTATCTCTTTTAGGTGATGTTCTTCTATTCCGGAAAAAGGAATTTTGCTCCTATTTGATTGGTTTTCCTGAGGAAGACGCTTATTCTTAGAGCCTGACAAAGATTCCAAAAGTTTATCCAGCTCTGATCCAAAGAGACGACCTGGTTCAAATGCCATGGCACATAAGCTGTTTTTGGATACTGAATCAGCTGACCAGCTTCTTAGCCATAAAGCTCTTCTGGATGCTGTAGATAAAGCCATAGTTTTCGCAGCTAGCTTAATACTTTCAATGGATGAGTCACACAAGAACTCAACTGCCATATTGACCTTTTCCAGAGATTCCAGAAGCTCCTCACGGGATATGTTGTTGTTGATAGCCTCCGTGAATTGTTTAAGCCAATGCCTGGTTGATCTAGCCACTGCCGAGGCTGCCAAGGCTGGCTTACAAATAGCTGTACCCGTATTATAAACTCTTTTAAGTACGGACTCCATCTTGCGATCCATAGGATCCTTTAATCCTGAACCATCTTCCACAGGAATGAGTGTTTTGTTAGACAGTCTGGCAATGGCTACATCTACTTTCGGAGGAGTCCCCCAGGACTGTATCTCCTCTTCCTGAATGGGAAACAAAAGCTTTTGTCTTTTTGTTATAGACGGAGGCTTTTCAGGATTTTTCCACTCTCTAGTCATTAAATCTTTCATGACTGGGTGAACCGGAAAAATTTTTAGATTTCTTAGCTACCTGAGAAGTGGTTGCCTGCGAATCCTCGCTTTCCAGAGATTCCATCGTTAACCTTACTCTCCTGATCAATTTCGCAGTGCTTTCCACCGGAAACAAGGCTAAGATTTCTTCCTCATCCGAGGATGAATCCTGAGTTGATCCGTCTAAAGATATAGGATTAACTCTTGTAGGAGAATTCACAATATCATCCGCAATAGGGACTGGGCCAGGTTGCAACTGGTTAAACATATCCTTCATAGTCGATTTTATAAACTCCTTAATCACGAAGAAGAAGCTTCAGAAAGTGCTTCAACATCCTTGTGAGCCAGATAGGACAGACAGTCCTTACAAAACCTTTTCCCATAGTCATCTGGGAGAAGTGTGTCACATGCTCTACACTGCAGATGCTTTGACTTCCTGTGTCTTTTGACAGGCTAGGGTAGACATCTGAAAAAACATGAAAATTTACACATAGATTATAAAGGAATCTTAGGTAAAAAGCATGCCCACAGAGTACCTTGTACCTTAGTGCTGAATAAGGAGGCTGCAACCCAGGCAGCAATTTCTAAGCAGCAGGCTGATCACACTCCTATACAAGGGGAGCGTCTGAACACAGCGTGATTAGCTTTAAAGATCCTCTGGTGCGAACTTCAGCACACCTGATCCGCATCATCAGTGTAAACATCTCTTAACCAATCACGTCAACTCTAAGTTGCGTGTCATAGGTTATCGTCGCCATTTTGTTTATGGGCAACCCTCGGCTGCACAGTCTATTGCGGCGACGGCAAAACCTAAGAGGCCACTCGCACCTCCGACTGAAAGACCCCTTGGGTAATGCAGTCTACGGTCTTCAAGTCCCCTAGGGACCTGGCATCTTTAACCTAGGGAAAAAAACAGAAAGAACGTTAATATGGCATCCACCTTTACGCGGATAATACACTCACCTGCCTACGAAGGTAGGACAAAAAAACACTAGAGGGGGTTGTGAGTAGCTGGTATTTATGGGTGGGGAGAATTAACTCTTTTTTTCTCACTTGTCCTACATGTAAGGGAAAGCAAAATAAATCTCATGGTGCTGCCGTAGGGGACGTAAGGGAAATATATATATATATATATATACACTGTATATACAGTATAGGGAGATAGAAGGACTAGCAACACCATTTTTCAGTGAATAAAACAGTGTTATTTTATTCTTTGATGCATTTCCACGTTTCGGCCCCCATTAGGGCCTTTATCAAGGAATCCTTGATAAAGGCCCTAATGGAGGATGAAACGTTGGAAATGCATTCACTGAATGGTGTGCGAGTCCTTCTATCTTCCTGTATAACCAAAATTGATCAACGCACCCGAAGTAACTACAAATCTGGTAAGAGTGCATATACACAAAAACTTATATATATATATATATATCTTATAGTAGTGGACAGCACTCCGTTCCAAGTCCTTTGCCTGGGTGCTCGGTAAGACCAGTATATAAAGATAAAAAAGACCAGCAACACCAGGTTTTTTTGCAAGTAGAAAAAGTGTTATTGCATATGTAACCGACGTTACGTTTCGGTCCCTTTTGGGACCTTTCTCAAGGTGAGACCTTGAGAAAGGTCCCAAAAGGGACCGAAACGTAACGTCGGTTACATATGCAATAACACTTTTTCTACTTGCAAAAAAACCTGGTGTTGCTGGTCTTTTTTATCTTTATATATATATATATATATATATATACACACACACATACAATTAATAAAAATAAAGAGCAGCAATATTGTGAATTTTATATATTAAAAACTACCTATTCCTAAAAAAAAGGGTGTATGTTCAAATTCTGTAATGGATATGCACCTAAAACTAGCAAATATACCATGGGATCTGTTATCTGGAAACTTGTTATCCAGAAAGCTGGAATTACTTGATGGCCATCTCCCATAGACTTCATTATATCCAATTAATCCAAATTTTAAAAAATGCTTTCCCTTTTATCTGTGATAATAAAAAAGTATCTTGTACTTGATCCCAACTAAGTTATAATTAATCCTTATTGGAGGCAAAACCAGCCTATTGGGTTTATTTAATGTTTCTAGTAGACTTAAGGTATGAAGATCCAAATTACAGAAAGATCCATTATCTGAAAAACTCCAATTGCCAAGCATTTTGGATAACAGGTCCCGTAGCTGTATGTTGAAAAAACATCAATCATTTACAAACTAAATGGTTAATAAAGTGCACAATATAGTAGAAAATAGTGAGTTAACTCCCACTAGTGGCTGTCTGGAAACACTGAGCTCAGCTTGTTGATCATGAGCCGATTGAAGCGAGCTGGAACTCACGGTATATGGATCTTTTGATTTACTATAAATACTTCTTTCAGTAAGGAACATCCTTTTGTGATATGAAAAACTGGTGTTCAGTTAATTTTCAGCCAGAAACTCTCCCTCTAAGGGTGATTCCACACTGGGCATTTTGGGGAGGAAACTTTCACGAAGAAACTTCGGGCGACTTCAGAAAACGAATCGCCATGTGTGATTAGCGATGGCGTTTTTTTTTTCATTTTAAGCCGGCGCAGAGTCAGGGAAGGCGTTTGGGGAGATTGGTCGCTGCAAAAACGAGGCGGTTAGTCGCCAGGCGACCAAATCTCCCCAAAACGCCCTGTGTGGCCTGACCCTAAATGGATTGTAACGCTTGACATTTCATTGCTTCATGATTAAATAACCATACATAGTTAATGCACCAGCCACTTGTCTATCAATAGCAAGAAGTAATGGGTGGTGGTGCGGGCAGTTAGGAATAACCTATTATTAAAGCAGTTCACCTTTAAACTAACTTTTATTACGATGCGGATATTCTGAGACAATATACAAATGGTTTTCATTTTTTATTATTTGCGGTTTTTGAGTGATTTAGCTTTTTATTCGCCAGCTCTCCAGTTTGTAGTTTCAGCAATCTGATTGCTAGGGTCAAAATTACCCTAGCAACCATGCATTAATTTGAATAAGAGACATGAATATGAATAGGAGAGGCCTGAATAGAAAGATGAGTAATAGAAAGTAGCAATAACAATACATTTGTAGCCTTACAGAGCATTTGGTTTTAGATGGGGTCGGTGGCCCCCATTTGAAAGCTGGAAAAGGTCAGAAGAAAAAAGGAAAATAATTTAAAAATGCTAAAAGAAAAAAATGAAGTCCAATTGAAAAGTTTTTATGTCTTTTTATTTTTTTTTCTTCTCTGGTTCTTTATACGTGTTGCATAACAGTATTGTTTTAAATTGATTCTAAAAGCTTTATACTTGAATCAATACGTAGTATAAGGATTTATACACAGATCTCATTGGTGCAGATCTGCTTCCAATCACTGCAGCACTTATTCATCGTTGGCTATATTTAATGATCTACTGTATAAACTTGAATCCAAATCAGTGTTTTAGCTTTAATACAAAGAAAAAGGCTGTGGCTAGAATACATCTGTAGAAGGAAATTTTGTTTTTAAATGAAAGAAATTGGCACTGATTAGAAAAAAATTGGTTTGATTAGAAAAAAAATCAAAACGAGAATCAATAGAATCAGGGATGATACAAACTGCCCATCAAGGCCTAAAAGCAACGTGCTGCTCTTGTGTATATATATATATATATATATAGATCACTATTAAATACCAGAACACACGTGGACAGGAAAGACCATCTGTTACCAGTCTCAAGGGGTTTCTACTTTCCAGGGCTCATCTTGTGATTTCCTACTCCACCCCTGGAATTTCCCAGGCTGTGACTAACAAAGCGAATTTAAAAAGATACAATTTCCACTTTATCCATGCTAAACAATGCACTTTACTAAAGATTCCTGGAACTTTGAAAGAGGAACCAGTGATCTCTGCCTTTTTGGCCATCAGTCTTTCTGAAGATACTCTGGTTAGAAGATTTAGAACAACAACACAAAAGTTAAGGGTAGGGGCACACGGGTAGATTCGAGGAGGTTAGCCGCCCCGGCGACAAATTTTTTTTTTTTTTAATTTTAGTTTTTTTTTGATCTTGTAAAGTCACAAATTCAAAATATTCGAGGTTTCTCATCTAAGCATAGGGAACGCGGGCAGATTAGTCGCCCAGCAACAAATCTCTTCTTCTTTGGGGCGACAATCACCCCGAACTGCCTTCCAGCCGGCTATAATGAAAAATCGCCAGCGGGATGGCATTTGCGGCACTTCGTTTTCCAAAGTCGCCCGAAGTTGCCTCACGAGGAAACTTCGGGACGGCTTCGGAAAACGAATTGCCACGAGCGCCATCCCACTGGCGATTTTTCATTATAGCTGGAGGGAAGGCAGTTCGTGGAGCTTGTAGCCCCGATGAAGAGGGGCGACTAATCTCCCTGAATCTGCCTGTGTGCCCTGAACCTTAGATGAGAAACCTCGAACTTGTGACTTTACAAGCTCAAAAAAAATAAAATTAAAAAAAAAAACCAAAATGGCTTGAATTTTGCCTCGGCTGTTGACATCTACATGAACTTGCAAGCTTTTAGATGCCAACGTTTTACATTTGAGTTTTTAGTGTTTTGAAAATATAATTAGATTTGTTTTTGTACAAAAATGTGAATGTTGATAAATCACCCCCGTTAATGTAGGTTGTAAATTTACTATATGGTTCAATTTAGAGTTTCTAGTTTTAATCCAGTTCTTCTTTTATTCAAATTAAAATAATTTATAATAATTTTTAGTAGAAATGTCCCAATAAGGTTCTTTCAACCTCCAAGCTGTTAGCCTCAAACAACCTGTGCCTGGGTGAAGAAACTTACACAAGGCATTAGTCTTGATCTAGGAGTAAAATCCACTAAGCACCGGGACATATCTGCATTAGAAAGAAGAACCAGCTTCTATTCTGCTGAAATAGTAAAATGGCAATTAGCACATTCAGATTCAGACAGACCAATGAACTCTACCAATAAGGGGAACTGGGTGGGGGCATATATTGGCTTTTCTGTGAACCTGCCGACCCTGGTATTTTCTGTGGTTGCCATCATGTCTACAAAACTACCATCTGCTGGCAAATTTGAAGAAAACTTTTAGAATTGGGGCCCATTCTTCTAGATTTACCAAGTCCCAGCTACAACAATCCACCAGTCTATTCTCCCTTCCTTGACAAGCTTGTGTAGCACAAGAAACTGGAGATTAGTCTAAATTAATGAGATGATCAAGGGCAGTGATCCCCAACCAATGACTTGAAATCAGCATGTTGTTCACCAACCCCTTGGATGTTGCCTTCAGTGGCCTCAAAGCAGGTGATTATTTTTCAATTCCAGGGTTGGAAGCAAGTTTTGGTTGTGTAAATACAGATGTACGGTCGCCTGTAGGCTGCCAGTCCACATAGCCAATCACAGCACTCGTTTGGCACCCCTGGAATGTATTTAGACTAAACTTAGCGCCCTACAATAAATATGTGAATAAACAAAGTACCTGATTCGACCAATGTTTGTGCAAACTCTTGCTTATGCTTCAGTGAACTAAGCATCACCTAGAGGTGGGCCTATACGTTACTCTGTGACTGGTTAATCATTTCATAAAAATGTCACAATGCAATACAGATTTTAAATATACAGAACCTGAATAGTGTGTCGCTTTTGTGCGTTTATGAATGTTTTGACTTTTCTCAGGAAGAAAAGATGCAAAGCTTGCAAGCACAGGAGACAAAAAAGTTGCAGAAGCTAGATGCAGAGCACAGCATGGAATCTGAACAATGGAAGGAACGCTTGAGGCTGAGTAAAGAGGTGACATGCTTATTGCTATTGTTTCCAAATGTTACATTGATATCAGTTACCCTTTACCTGCACTAACACGAATATGTCTTTCAGAATCTAGATGCAGAGTTTACAGAAAGACAACAGCAAATCCAAAAGACTGGAAAACAACCATGCAAAGATTATGAGAGACGGACATCCCGATTCTTCCTTTGACAACAACAAATGGAAATATATATATATATGAAAATAAAACAACACTCAAAAATTGTACACATTCATCCAATGTAAATTAAAAATATTCTTAAAGAAAGAAAAAACTAATTATTGACTCATTATGGGTTTTATTTTATCCTGGCTACTATAAATGGTGAGGGATTAAAAAAAACTACATGTATTTGGAGATAAATACATTATTTACATATATATGAAAAATATTCTCAGAGTTTACTGTGTAAAATGCATTTTTTTCTGTTACAGATGCAAAAAAAGCCCATAGTCTTAAAAAAATATATTTTTTAAAGTGTTATTTGCGCACTCTTGGTCCACAGGGAGTCTCTTATCCAGGGGCCTCTCCAACAGTTAGTCATCTTGCATTATCATTACATCCGATAGATCGTCCATTCCTTGCAATTTTAAATTCTGAAGGAGAGGAAAAGAACATAAGCATAATATAATATACTGCTCCGGGGGGGATATAGGATAGCTTACATATAGAAGGTCAGCTTCTGCAGCCTTGTTTGCCTTGCTCACCTTTTCATTAGCCAAATGTAAGAGGCAAGCAAATGCCAGGGGGACTGAGAGATTCTGAGCCATCACAGAAGGTAACCTAAAGAGAGATGTAACAATAAGTTAGCTTTTAAATGGGACTGAGACTTTGCAACAAACAAACAAAGAATGACCAAAATACCTTTTTTGCAAGTCATGGGTAATGTTGCTGAATACTCGCTCATCAGTTATTAATGCAGCGTCAATTTCTTCTTTTGAACTGGGCATCTGAGAGTGAAAAAAACATTGCATAACTTAGGTGGTTTTAACTTAAAGGGATACTGTCATGGGAAAAAAAAATGTTTCAAAATGAATCAGTTAATAGTGCTGCTCCAGCAGAATTCTGCACTGAAATCCATTTCTCAAAAGTGCAAACAGATTTTTTTATATTCAATTTTGAAATCTGACATGGGGCTAGACATTTTGTCAATTTCCCAGCTGCCCCAGTCATGTGAATGGATTTCAGTGCAGAATTCTGCTGGAGTAGCACTATTAACTGATGTGTTTTGAAAAAAACATGTTTTCCGATGACAGGATCCCTTTAATTTCTTATAAACTTCCTCTGCACAGTTATGTGTGTCTAATATTGCATTTGTAGAACAAGGGCATCATCCCCTAAACCAGGGATCCCCAAACCTTTGAACCCATGAGCAACATTCAGATTTTAAAGGAGTTAGGATGCAATGCTAGCATGAAAAATGTTCTTGAGGTGCCAAATACAGTAAGTGCTGTGATTGGCCATTTAATATCCCCTATGAGGACTGCCAACCTACTTGAGTCTCTGTTTGGAAGAATTTGTGTTTCTATGCACTAAAAACTTGCCTCCAAGTCAATAATTCAAAAATAAGTGCTTGGGAGCAACATCCAAGGGGTTGGAGGGCAATATGTTGCTCATGAGCTACTGGTTGGGGATCTCTGCCCTAAACACTACTGAAATCTACTGAAATCTATGTTAGCAGCACAATGTACCTCTTCCTGTGACTCAGGGCAGTTAGCTAACAGACTCCACATGCTGCTCTTAAGACGCTTCATGTCCATCTTCTTAGCTGTTTTGGCATAATGAATTTCTATTTTGTTAACCTGCAGAAAAATATTGGAGTTAGTCATAAAATCCATACAACTCTGTTCTATCCCCACATACTAAGAGAAATAGCCTTAAAATATGCTGGATTGGTTGCTAAAAGGTATAATCTATAAAAAAAAGAGTTGCTGATCTCCTTATACATTGGTTTTGCTACAAACAATTTTGTTTTACTCACCTTCTGTGGCTCTGCCACAAGATTGGACTCCCCATAACTGGTGATGTTCATCTGGTTCTCAGCAGAAAACCCAGCACTGTTGGACTCATCATCGCTGTCTGCAGCCTACAGGGAAAATCAGCCACAATATATACAAGCTTTGATGAAGGCTCGACTAAAGTGAGTTAGGAACAGCACTCACCTGAAGGGCCGGGCAAAAGTTGGAAGTATCATTGGGATTATTGTAATCATATTCACCAATATCATCTTCAGGTTCAGAAACAAAGTCTTGAACAGTTGTCTTTCTTATCTGGTGAAAGGAAAGAAGATATATTTCTTTCAGAAATGTGCAGAAATTGATTTTTTTGGGGGGAAAATAAGCCAGAAATGTTTGTATTCAGAAAAGAAACTTGGGAAACGAAATTAACCATATGTTCTTTATGTGTAATAAAAGTGCAAGTTTCAAGACTTTACCCTGTCTTTTGGTCTTAGACTCATCCTCGCAATGTTGTCTGGATCATAATGAAAGTCCGCAGGCAGAGTAGTAGTCTTCTTATTCTGACTTTCCAGGGTAGACTTTGTGAGTGTAGTGGCTGCCTTGAAAAAATATAAATAAATATAAGTACTTATTAAATGTATGCTAAAGAATTAGGAAACAGATATTTTGCTCAATATTGAATCTTCCTGCTTACATCAATCTAACACTCCTCATACTCATATAATCCTGCTATTCCAGGTGATTGGAAGAAGCATAACAGGTAACTTAGGACATAATGCTCAAATATTAATCAGTCAGGTAGTTCTTCAGCATAGAGCAAGAATCACTGTTCTATTGCTGCCTGTGTTAAAGGGGTGGTTCGCCTTTTCAGTTACATTTTAATATGTTATAGAACGGTCAATTCTAAGCAACTTTTCTGGTCTTCATTGTTTATTTTGTTTAGTTTTTTTTTTTAATTTGCCTTCTGACTCCTTCAAGCTTTCTCCCATCTAAAAAAAAACAAATGCTCTGTAAGGCTACAAATGTATTATCATTGCTACCTTTTATTACTCCTCTATCTATTCAGGCTTCTATTCATATTCAAGTCTCTTATCCAAATCAATGCATGGTTGCTAGGGTAATTTGGACCCTAGTAACCAGATTTTTTACATTGCAAACCGGAGAGCTGCTGGAAAAAAGAACTAAATAACTCAAAAACCACAAATAATAAAAGCCAATTGCAAATTGTCTCAGAATATCATGCTCTACATCATACTAAAAGTTATCTCAAAGGTGAACAACCCCATTTAAAGATTGTCTGACCAAGTGGTGCAGCTAGTAAACCATTTATAAACAAATACAAACTTAATGATACTTCATTTGTCTAGTCCCATAAAGAATTAGTGGTGCCAGCCTTAGCAACGTACACAGTATTAAACTCTTACAGTATGATGGCCTTATAGATGAAAACGTTTACGTATAATACAGGGATATTTTCTCTGTACAGTTTGTTATTTTTGAGAAAAAGTGTTGAGTGTGTATAGTAAGGATTGTTTGCATTCCAAGATTGAAAACAGAGAAGAACTTTTCATACCTTGACAAATATGCCCATTTTTGCCTAATATCGTTTTTAAACATCTCCAGTTTCAAGATTTAGTTAAAGGGGTTGTTCACCTTCCAAACACACTTTTTTGGTTGAGTTTTTTTCAGATTGTTCTCCAGAAATAGACTTCTTTCAATTACTTTCCATCTTTTATTTTTTACTGTTTTTCCCAAATCTAAGTTTAAAGTTTAATGTCCCTGTCTCTGGTGTTTGAGTCTGGCAGCTCAGTAATTCAGGCGCAGACTCTAAAACTGTTACAATTTTGCTACATTTAGTTGATACATTTCTCAGCAGCATCTGTGGAGTATTAGCAACTATTGTATCAATTCTAACAACTGCCTGTAATAAAACCCAGAGATTCAGCTCAGCAGGGACAAAGATAAGAAATGTATCAACTAAATGTATAAATTCTGAACAGTTTAGTGGGTCGGCGACCTCCCCTCCCAGAGCTGTATTACAAAGGTGAAAAACTACACTTCACTTCAGTATCAGAACTGTCGCTCATAGAAAAATAGAAAGTAATTGGAAAAAGTATTTATTTCTGGTGAACAATCTGAAAACAACTGAACTGAAAAAGGTGTTGGAATGGGAACAATCCCTTTAAAGGAAAAGTAACATCAAAAAAATGAAAATGTTCAAAGTAATGAAAATACAATGTACTGTTGCCCTGCACTGTAAAAATGGTGTTTAAAACTGGAAGTTCTACTATAATTTATATAAAAAAGCTGCTGTGTAGCTATGGGGGCAGCCAGTAAAAGCTGAAAACGCACAGGTTACACAGTAGATAAACTCTATAGTATACAATGGTATTCTACAGGGCTTATCAGTAATCTATTGTGTAGTCTGTGCTGGAATGGCTGCCCCCATGGCTACACAGCAGCTTCTTTATATAAACTATAGTAGAGTTTGTGTTGCAAGCACCCCAGTTTTAAAAGTGCAGGACAACAGCACATTGAATTTTTATTACTTTAAAATATTTTAATGTTTTGGTGTTACGGTTCCTTTAATTGCCTTGATATCATGAAATTTGGGCAAAACCGGTTTAAAAATGTATTGTTTTAATGAAGAAATGTGAGATTGCATTTCAACACTTCACCAGATTAACAGATAAAACATGTATGTGAAAGAGTTCTTTGTTTTTGATTAAAACAAAGTAGTCTATTTAAACAATGTCAAGTGCATCACTCACTCTGGTTTTCCGGAAATGAACTTCAAAGTCAATGTCATCTTCAAAATTTAATTCAAATACTTTCTTTGCCTTCTTGACCCTCTGCTGGTCTGAGTCTGTGCTGGCTATAGGGAAAACAGCAAATTGTTATTAAGTGGCGCTCTGGGATCATCTGTAGTAGAAAAGATGAGAAACACTTACTTTTGTGACGGGGACGGAAGCGCCAGTGCTCGGGACCTGCCCACATTGACATGGTACGAGGGCTAAAATAGGAATACTCCCCCGGACATGAAGACAGTTGAAGGCACATGGTACCAATGTCTCCATTTCCAATCTGAGTTTGCTGTGCTCTAAAGAGAGAGATGGCCAAAATTAATTTGTCTCTTTATAACATTTAAGGATTACTAATACAGTAAAATAAATAAAGTGGAATAAACGTACCCTTTTCTTTCGGACCTGCAAGCCTCACGATGCTCAGCAAACTCTCCAATATCTCCAGCATCCATCCCATCACAAACATCAGCATCAAAATCATCAGCTACTGGAGCTTCGGACTCCACATAGTCATCCTCTACTTCTGCATTGATGTCGAATACGTGGTCACTCTTCTTAAACGTATCCATTAATAGTGACAGGTTCTGTGGTAGGAAGCATTAGCAATGAATTGGTTTAAATACAAACTGCCGTTTGCTAGGAACAGGCAGCTACTTGTTTGATTAAAAGGGAACAGCGGGAAGCCTCAAAACAATTAGCTGACGCTTTCAAGCAAGCAGAGCAATGGGAAAACAGATGATAAAATGGCTAACATAAGACTAACCAGTATATTTATAGATAAAAATGAGACATATAAAGAAATATAGGAACCGTGGTATCGTTATTCATTCCCAACTACAGGAACCCCTATGATATTTTTGTAAACAATATATGATGACAAGATATGTCAGTGTTCATTATGTTACACTTTATACTCTCTCAGATGTGGAATAAGTAATACTTAAAGGAGAAAGAAAGCTACTGAAGCAGTTTATTGCCAATAGATTAGCCACAATAGTGCAAGCTATAACACTATATTTATTCTCTAGAATGCTTTACAATACTTGAGTAAACAGCTCTTGAAGTGTTCTCTGTTTGTTTAGAATAGCAGCTGCTCGCTCATATTACAGCAGGCAGGGGAAGAGGGAGGGGTAGAGGAGCAAACTGAGCATGCTCAAGGCCGTGCCCTGGAGGTTTAAGCTGAAAACAGGAAGTCTGATACAGAAGCCCATGTGTACACAATAGAAGGAAAGAAATGTAGTGTTTCTTTTGACAGAGGAAAAAGAGCAGCATTACTTTGAGGGTTTACTGGTGTATTTATATAGACCAGTGATCCCCAACCAGTAGCTTGTGAGCAACATGTTGCTCTCTAACCCCTTGGATGTTGCTCCCAGTGGCCTCAAAGCAGGAGCTTATTTTTGAATTCCAGGCTCGGAGGCAAGTTTTGGTTGTATAAAAACCAGGTCCACTGCCAAACAGAGTCTCAATGTAGGTTGACAATCCACAAAGGGGCTACCAAATGGCCAATCACAGCCCTTATTTGGCACCCCAAGAACATTTTTCATGTTTGAGTTGCTCCCCAACTCTTTTTACTTCTGAATGTTGCTCATGGGTTCAAAAGGTTGGGGATCTCTGATATAGACCTTTCAAATAAAGCTTTCTTAATTTTAGCCTTTCCTTCTCCTTTAATAGTTGTATCTCAGGTAATTCCTTCAACTTTAAGCCCATAGAATTATATTCTATTATGATACTTAAGGGACCTCGCAGAAACCTAGGTCTAGAGCAGTGATCCACAACCAGTAGCCCGTGAGCAACATGTTGCTCTTCGACCCCTTGGATATTACTCCCAGTGGCATCCAAGCAGGTGCTTCTTTTTGAATTCATGGCTTAAAGGACATGTAAACTCCCCACACAAAAATGTAATCACTGAAAAGCCTCTTTGAAATCCCTAAAAACCTGCCACTCTGGTTGTTCAAAAGTTAACTGTAAGGCTGCAGCATCCCCTTAATCACCAGGATTCCTTGCACTCCTCTAACCCACTCAATTTATACATGGTAGGAAAATGTAGGCTTTACATGTCCTTTAAAGGCAAGCTTTAGTTGCATAAACAACATGTATAATGCCAAACAGAACCTTTTGTTGGCTGCAAATCCACATAGGCGCTACCAATACACAATCACAGCTCAAATTTGGAAGTCCCGGGATCTTTTTGCATGCTTGTGTTGCTTTCCAACATTATTTAATACTTGAGTGTGGCTCATGGGCCAAAAAGGTTGGGGACCCCTGGTCTAGAGAATGCAACGCTCTATACAAATGTTGTTTTTATAATACATAATATGGCCTCAAAGTTACTTTCGGTTTATTTTCTCTTTCTTTAATCGGCCGGGCCACTGGATTGAGACAGGACCGACACCATCTCTACTCTCTCTGTCTTCATTACTTTAATTCAAGTAAATACTTGATGTTATTACATAACTGTTATAACTAGTTATTCTTTTTAAAATGTTAAAACTCAAAAACTATTGTAAGAAAATGGCTAATATGAGATTTCAGTTGAACAATACAAAATCATGTCTTTTTAATGACATTGTAAATACCTTGTTTTGGGCATCACTGTTCCACTGCATGAAACGAAACCCAGAGAGAGATGGACATATTGGACGCTTTTCCACACACTGTAAAAACAGGGCTGTCCAAAGAAACAGAGAGAAACCAATGTAAAACCTCTGAGGAATAACAGTGCTGGCATTAGAAAAATGAGAGTACATACAGTACAAATATAGAGATAAACTATTCTGTAAATTATGAGGAAAAAAAGATTTAAGCTCATACCAAAACCAGGCGGCCTCCTGTCATGTAATGCTAACACACAAACACAACCCCAAATACTTGTCAGGAACAGGAGATATGGGTATACAAATTATTAAAGGAAAACTTTACCCCCAAAATGAATACTTAAGCAACAAATAGTTTGCATCATATTAAGTGACATATTCAAGAATCTTACCAAACTGGAATATATATTTATGTAAATATTACCCGTTTACATATTTTGACTAGAGCAGCTCTAACTGTAACAGGAATTAGTGTGGGAGTGTCTGTTAATTGGCTCATGTGACCTAAAGTGTTTGGTTTGTTTGTGTGCACTGTGAATCCTAGGATCCCAGGGGGAGGTCCTTATTTTTTAAAATGGCAATTTTCTACTCAGTATTACCCAATGGAACATACTACTAAAAAAGTATATTATTATGAAAATATTTTATTTACATGAAGCAGGATTGTTTACATATGAGCAGTTTTATGCAATATCTTTTTATAGAGACCTACATTGTTCAACGGTAGATTGTTCCCCAGAGGTAAAGACTTTTTTCAATTACTTTCCATTATTTATTTTTTACTGTTTTTCCAAAATCTAAGTTTAAAGTTGAATGTTCGTGTTTCTGGTGTTTGAGTCTGACAGCTCAGTAATTCAGGAGCAGACTCTGAACTGTTACAATTTTGCAACATTTAGTTGATACATTTCTCAACAGCATCTCTGGAGTATTAGCAACTATTGTATCAATTCTAACAGCTGCCTGTAATGAAATCCAGAGATTTTGCTCAGCCGGGACAAGGATAAGAAATGTATCAACTAAATGTATCAATTTAAAACAGTTTACAGGGTCGATGACCCCCCCTCCCAGAGCTGCTTCAGAAGGTGATAAATGACACTTTGCACTTCAATATTAGAAAAACAGTCACACATAGAAAGTCATTGGAAAAAGTCATTATTTCTAGTGAGCTATCTGAAAACAACTAGTTGTTTGAAGGTGAACCAGCCCTTTAAGTAAACCTATCCTGTAAATGAAAGTCCCTGGAGCTGCAGAGGATATTAGATTGGATGTAACTACTGCCCTTGAATTTTCTTAAACTAGAAACACCTTTAGCCAATATTCTCTTACAGACAACAGAATTTACGGTCAGTGTCAAAATGAGTTTAAATATTAAAGAATATATATTGCTTCAAGGAACAGAGGAGGCTGGGAACTTGCCGAGCAATATTTTGTTGCTGCTAAAGGAAACATACGTTTAAGTTCTGTATTGTCAATAGAACCAGGACTAGGTGGTTCTGTCTCTTCTGTGGTTGAAAGTGGCCTCAAGTCTGCATCAAAGTGCAACTCGCTGTGATAATTATGACATTTCAAGGTGGAGAGGAAGACACCGGCTGTACTGAATTCATCAAAAGAAGCAGCTGTCTTCTGGAAGAGTGGGTCAATCTGTAAAGAAGACATTTAGGAGAAATTTAAAGTACACAAGCATGCTTCTGTAACTCATTTTCCTATATATCAAGATAAAGGGATAGTTCACCTTTAAAATAACTTTTAGTATGTTATATTATGTCCTAGGCATTTTCAGTCATTTTCCAGTTGGTCCTCATTTTATAGTTTAACTACTTCTTCACTTTCTACTGCTTTCAAGTTTGCAAATTATAATATATATATATATATATATATATATATATATATATATATATATATATATATATATATATATATATATATACATATACATACACATACATATATACAAAAAGAAAGGAACCGCAGTCATAGGTCTTTCGTGAAAAATTCGAGCTGTCTTAAGGAAGTGGATGCCACACACACAATCAACCCTTTTAAACCCAAAAATGGCGCCAAAATAGGATGTGATGTCATCATAGGGTGTAAACACATGTAGTATACACATAGTGCAAATTTAACTGTGAACCTCTGTGCATGGGAAAAGCTGTCATCTCCGCAAAGCTAGCTGATGTAGGTGATTACATATATTTATTTCCACCATTAAATATACACAACCTTAAAGATTGAATTAAAAAGAAAAATTCTAAAAATCCAATATTTTTCTGACCTTCGTCGGACCTATCATTGATGTTGTCAACGTTCGGGAGTATGTGACCCCTACTAAAAGCTATCAGCTCCAGACATGCATTTGTGTACTTTATATATGTACAGCGATGCCCCCAGTAGCAGAGCAGACACCATAGCAGAGTTTCAGTGAATCTATAATTGAAGGCATAGATGTTCAATGACAGGCAACCCTGTTTTCAAAAGGGACAGCAGCCCTATAAGGTACATGATGTAATTTGTGGGGAATTAACGGTGCTTCCAGAATAGTATATTTGATGAGCATGTCTAATATTTGCTAATGAAAGTAAAAAAAGAAAAGTGGTCACATACCTCACTCTTGCTTTCTGTTTCTGAACGGTTTATGTTATTCAGATTCCTTTCTATTGTTTTATATGAACGCTTCCTCTTCTTCTGATTCTTCTTTTCATCCTGAGGATCTTTAGAATTATATAATGAAGCATGTTGAATGGTCTTATATACCTTACTTAACTAGTCCTTTACAATTATTTTGCTAAAGAAGTAGTAAGTACTTCTCAAAAGGCTGCAAACCCTGTGCCGGTTGTGAAAATTCCCAGTTGGTCTCTGGGTAATATTTGTTTTCATTTGGATCATATGTTTTAAAAATGCCAGGGAAATCCCCTTTACTGATCGCACAGGCTTCAGAAAGTAACAAGATAACAATATTCCCTGACACCTTTCATAAAGGATTCAGCCACCTGAATGAATAAGAAGGAGCAGATTTATCAAGGGTCAAATAGTAATTCGAATTTTAGAGTTTCAAAATTGACACATTCAAATTTTAATCCCCCTATTGGAATGTAAATTTGAATGTGAGATTTATCACACCTCGGCCATGGAAGCAGTCCTAATTCGAAAATTTGCCATCTAAAATCTGCCGAGTACATGTAAAAGTCAATGGCAGAGGTCTGTTTGGAGATGTTAATAGCCTTCCTGACATTCAAGGTTTTTTTTTTTCAGAGAAAAATTTGATTCGGATCAATTGAATACAATTCGAATTTTCTGAACCATTCGATCGAATATTAGACATTCAAATTTTTTCTTAAAGGGGAAGTCTAAAATATAATAAGGTTAGAAATGCTGTATTTTGTATACTAAACATAAACATGAACTTACTGCACCACAAGCCAAATCAACCAAACGATTTATGCTTTCAAAGTTGGCCACAGGGAATCACCAACTTTGTTAAACATCTGTGCAAGACCAAGACTGTGCACATGCTCAGTGTGGTTTGGGCTGCTTAGGGATTGTCATAAATTAACAGCACAAGTCAAATAATATCTGCCAGAAGCCGATACAGCAAGACCGATTAATAATCAGAATATACAGACTGCACTGGGTCCTGTGTTGTCATGTAATCTAATGTGGATTTTATAGTTTTGTATTGTTTAATAAAAACTTTCTCCAACTCTATAGAACCAATGGCTGCAGCAAAATAATCCTCCAAATAGAATCCTAGTTTATCTGTTTAAATCTGGCTCCGTGATCTTTGTCCCTGCAGCTGGAGTTGGAAACAGTAAAGGGAATGTAAAGGCAAAAATAAAATCCAATACAAATCTCTACACAGTCGCTGACTGCTCTACAGGGAAACAAACAAAGCTGCTTGAGTTCTGCATGGCTAGGAAGTAAGGCGGGGGCTCCCGCCGCTGTTCATAAGTATGATTGTTTCCCTGCTCAGCAGTTAGGGACTGTCTGACAATTCCTATTCACAGCAGTAAATGAAGGGCGAATTTCACATCACTACTCTGCACTGTTTAGTGTGCACCCATGTGCCAGCTAGTGCATAGAATAGCACTTAGAAGAAATAAAGCAGTCATATATAACAGAGGTATGAACTGAAGAACTGAAGCTGTAGCTACCTAAAAAGACTTGCATGATGATGTCAATGAACTCGTTGCAGTTAAAGGAAATGTAAATCCTCAAAACAAGTTAATGTTGCTCAGAGAGGTCTTCTAATCACCTTTGTAAATAATGTATTTTCTAAATTTCAAGATATTAGCAACTGCTAAATTATTGCCGCCCTTATTAGCTCTGACTCCCTAAACAATGTTTCAAATAGGTGATTAAAAGACCTACGCAAGCATAAAAGACTCTAAAAAACATTAAAAGACTCTTAAACCATTAAAAATCTTAATGAACTCATATTAGAAAGTTGAGTAGAGCTCAACTTTTCATAATATTCATTATGGAAAAAATAAAACAGATTTTGGGTAGAGGCCCCTTATAACTTCAACTTATCACTTCTCCTGAACAAAGGTGATGGCTTTGGCTTTATCATACATGTAAATTCAAGCACTGCAGTTGTAAAGAGTTATTTAAAATCAATCCAGCAATATAAAGTAATCAGATAATTATATGCTGGTTTCAACCTATTTCCTGGTTTTCAGATCCCTCGGTTGCCTGAGATTCCTTTCCTAGACCACCAAGCACTTTGTAGACATCTGCATGGACAGCATCGACTCGCACTGCATATATTTTGGCACTGGCATCCAGAGTCCCAGCGGCAACCTAAAATCAAAAGTGTCAAATCCATTAAGGCAAAAATAGCTACAATTTTAAAATGGAGCACAGGGTAAACTGTTGCAATTGCAAATGCCGAGCTCACTTACTTTGAAGTTAGTTAGTTCGCTGTCTTTATGTTTCAGGATGTCACCCATATAATCAATCAAGTGCAACCCAAACGCATTCTTAGTTGTTATTTTCTGTAAAAGAACAGTTATTAGTTTTAGAAGGTCAAACCAACCGAGGAGCCAATAGGACAGTAAGGCTACAACACTGCTTATAACAGGATAGTTAGGAACAAACATTATAAAATATTATGACAGATGCTTTGCTAACAGCCCATGTTATTACACCACAGATGACAGTATAGATGATTAAAGGAGTCCTTTAATAGTCCAACTAGTAATACAAAAATGGGGTCTGGTTTTAGAGCAGCACATACAATATTAAAGGGGATCTATCGCGAAAATGAAAATTTAATATAAGATTCATCATACTGAAATAATAAGTTTTCCAAATATAATCCATTAAACATTATGGACTGTTTCTGAAATAATTAAGTTTATAGTCACTGTTCTTCTCTCAGCATCTGTTTCTCTTTATTCTGTCTTCATGCAGCAGTTGGGTGTCAGATGAATGATCCAATATATCTTAAAGGGAGGCTCCTTTTGCCTAGAAGATGTATTAGAGCTCACTATTAAAATCACCAGGCATCATGTCTCTCTACATGCAGGATTTGTGCAAAAGGCAGTTAGATTTTGTTTGTACTGGAATCAGTTATTGAGTGAGCTCTAATTCATCTGCTAAGAGATATATTGGATCATTCATCTGACACCCAACTGCTGCATGAAGACAGAATAAAGAGAAACAGATGCTGAGAGAGGAATAGTGAATGAAAGTGAAACTTGTTTATTTCAAAAACTATACAGAATTTTTAATTGCTTGTATTTAGAAAGTTTCTTATTTCAGTATGATGAAGCTTATATTACATTTACAGAGTACACTTGTGCTATAGATATTCTTGGGAGAATAGCAGAGGGAAAGTTTTAACAAAAATGTATTATCTGTAACCTTGTATAAGTGAAACTTTAAAAGTTTACGTACCACTGCAGTAACAAAAAAAAAAAAAAGGTATAAAATACTTCCATATAGCAGGTCTACTTAAAGCACAATCATTTTAATTGTAGCACCCCCCAAATATTTAGTCCCCCCCCCCGAGAATGCGGATGGATATTTTCAGATATGAATAAATATAATGCTCACATTCTCCTGAGAAAGCTTAATGCAGGTGGAATAATGATCTGAAATCTGTGTGTTGTTTAATTTGGGCAGTAGAGATGTTGGCGTATCAGCTCCCCTGCAAAACAAAAAAATATATAAATTAATAAAATAAATGAGTTGTACTTAGAATGACAAAACCACCTAACAATGTGATCTAGTGTTCAACTTAGTGTTTTGTTTTTTAATAACTTACTGTCCACCTAAACTATACTGTGGGCACATGTGTAGGGCATTAGAACATTTTATTAAGTTTCTCTGGGCTTGTGTAGTGTTATTTATTTGCTGCAGCACACACGTCCATTCAAACTTCTATTTCGCGATGTATGCAAATTTCCGATCGCTAACTTCGAACCACTGATCGTAACTCGATTTTTCCCCTTATTTATCAATACATTTTCCCAAGAATTTCCCGTGCAACTTGTGAAAAATGTAAATTTTTGAATTTTCTGCACGAAAACTCAGACTTATTTTTATATTGGTGCCCAAAAACCACAAAATCTTCAGATTATTGCACAAAACCCAGCGTAGATCAAGATATCTTCGAGACTTCTCCCATTGAATATATGCAACCTCGGCAGTTCTGAGATGTCGGATTTTTGGATTCTCACTTTTCCCATCCTCAGGGTATAATAAATCCCCAAAAAAAAAATCTGTTTTTTTTTTTTCAATGAAAATTCGTATTTTATAGTAAAAAAAACAAACAAATTTTTTGGGTTTTTGGCATTCAGAGTTTAATAAATAACCCCCATAAAGTAGTTATCTAAAACCTGGATGATTACCTTTGAGCAGGTGAAATAGCGGTTGCAGGGGAATCAGCATTGCTAAGCTGCAGGTCAATGACCCTGGACATACGCCGAAGTTTCTTTTCCCGCTCATCATCATTGCTGGTAAAATTCAGCAGGGTGGGAGTACCAGCTGCACTCAAGGGCTGAGGTCTAGTGGCTGGGGACAAAAAAACACTGTTTGGGGTCGCTGGCTTTCTGAGCCCTCCTGATTGAGGTGTTGATGTACTCATTTTGTCTAATGTAGAAAATACAATAAAAAAAAACAGATGTCAATTATTTTGTCAAACATTTATCTTCCTTATATATACATACCCAAAATATATCCTGCAACAAACAGAACACCTGATAGACACGTAATGGCACTAAAACATTGTGCTTGTACTGGTATGGGACCTGTTATCCAGAATGCTCGGGTCCTGGGGTTTTCTGGATAATAGATCCCTTATTTGTATCTTCATACCTTAACTCTACTAGAAAATCATGTAAACATTAAATAAACCCAATAGGCTGGTTTTGCCTCCAATAAGGATTAATTATATCTTAAGTCTGGATCAAGTACAAGCTACTGTTTTATTATTACAGAGAAAATGAAATCATTTTCAAAAGTGTTGATAATTTGGATAAAATAGAGTCTATGGGAGATGGATAATTTGTAGCTTTCTGGATAACGCGTTTCTGGAAAATAGATCCACTACCTGTACTTGTGGTTTAACCAACACCTACCTATATATGCCACACAACCGGGCAAACTTTCCATTTTTTATTACATATGGGAACAACTGTCCTAAAGTAAACAATGAAACTGCTAGCCAGATACAAGCAGCAATTTGGTGTTACACAGGCAGAACAGCCAGTGTTTTCTGAAGGATCCTAAAGGATCAGTTTTAAGAAGATGCTAGAGATTGGAGTTAGAGATTTGGGGGCCACAGGTATTGCATCAGTAGATTTAATACCTTTTCAGCTGCTTCAGTCCCCCCAAGAATACCAAAATGTATTTAAGGAGGTCTGAGTCCCTAAAATAAAACTTAAAATGACATATTTAAAGGGGTGGTTCAGTTTGAAGTTAACTTTCAGTATGTTATAGAATGGCGAATAGTAAGCAATTTTTCAATTGGTCTTCCCTATTTTTTTTTCTATTTAAATTATTTGCCTTCCTCTTCTGATTCTTTCCACCTTTCAAACAGGGGTCACCCTAACCCCATCTAAAAAAAAAAAACCAAATGCTCTGTAAGGCTACAAATGTATTGTTATTGCTACTTTTTTATTACCCTCTCTATCCAGGTCCTCTCCTATTCATATTCCAGTCTCTTATTCGAAATCAATGCATGGTTGCTAGGGGAATCAGTAGGGATGCACTGGATCCACTATTTTAGATTCGCTGAATACCGAACTGTATCCTAATTTACATATTTCAATTCGAGGCAGGAAAAGAAAAAGTGGAAGATTTTTTTACTTCCTTGTTTGGTGTCACTTGATTTCCCTTCCTGACCCCAATTTGCACGTGCAAACTCGGATTCAGTTCGGCCAGGTTCAAGGTTTCGGCCCAATCTGAATCCTGCTGAAAAAGGTTGAATCCCGGATTCAGTGCATCCCTAGTAATTTGGGCCTTAGATTGCTGAAATTGCAAACGGGAGAGCTGCTAAATAAAAAAGCTAAATAACAAAAATCACTAATAAAAAAACAATTTTAAATGGTCTCAAAATATCAATGCCAACATCATACTAAAAGTCAGTTTTAAAGGGACGTCCAAAACAGAACCTTCAAAATGTTGTTAAACTTCAACTCTCAGCAGGGAAGTATTTCAACATTATCTGGGGCTGCAGGTCTTTAGTATTCAGGATAAATAGCCTGGCAACACACACAAACGTTTTATTTTCAGTCTGATTTGTTTCCACGACAACTGGCCCCTTTACGTTACAATAAAGAGTACAGTGTATAGCTGATCTATTTAATCGAGTGGCTTTGATTAACTGGACCATGGATACACATTATGAACAATGACAGTGTTATATTCGCACACACGCATCAGGGAAGCTAAACGCTTTAGCACAGTCCCGGCAGCTACACATTACACAAAATAACACCTATATACAAGAGGAATAGTGTATAATTCACCTATAGGATTAGCCTTGTTAAATTTTGCCCACGTACATACCTCCGTATCGTCCCCCGGTCTCCTACTTCCGGTTTGTGTTGATGTTTCAAAAACTTCCCGCCTTCAGGGACTAGCGATGACGTCAGATAGGTAACGGTCCAGCTACGTCGAAATTCGCAGGGAGCGGATTGGTTGTATTGGCGAGAGAGACGTAACGCACGCACAGCGGGTAGTACCATAGAGTTTTAACACCGTCCATGTTTAGTTTGGGCAAGGGAATTTTTTTTTTTTAAATAAATAGTTACGAAAGGAAGCAGCATTTTTCAAGTATTAAATTGTTGCATAACTCTCGTTTCCGTGTAATGACATTATAATAGAGCTTTGTTCATTAACCTGGAGACATTTATCTCATTGTTTATCATTCTTTATTTATATAGCACTTACCTATTCTCCACTAAGATTATATTGCAATTCCATGTCAGAGGAATGCTTACAGGGCCACTGTTACCTTAAACTGCCTCGGGCAGCCTGCAATTGATCAGTAGCAGTAGGGTTGCCCCTAGTTATATAAAAGGAAGCCTTATAAATAGGTTAAAAACAGGTCTGAACTAGGGTTCCCAATAGGGTTGCCACCTTTTCTGGAAAAAAATACCGGCCTTCCTATAAATTTAGCTTTTTTCCCTATTAATAACATTGGGATCATCCCTCATTTTTACCGGCCGGCCGTAGGGTTGCCACCTTTCCTGGAAAAAAATACTGGCCTTCCTATATATTTATCTTTTTCCCCTATTAATAACATTGGGATCAACCATTATTTTTACCGGCCAGGCCGGTAAAGTACCGGTCAGGTGGCAACCCTAACTGGCCGGTATTTTACTGGCCTGGTCGGTAAAAATGATGCTTGATGCCAATTTTATTAATAGGAAAAAATGGCAAGAATATAGTACCACCGGTATTTTTTTCCAGAAAAGGTAGCAACCCTAGTCTGGACTGGGAGTCAAAATAGGCCCTGCCATTTCAAGTACATAGAGGCCAAACTAGCCCTCAAACAGCCCACTAAATAGTGACTTTATATGGCATCGTACAGCAGCCCCTCTGTCATTTGCCAGAACCCACAGATTGCCAGTCCAGGCCTGGAAAAAAACTAAAAATATAGAAAGGCTGCAAGGATGTCAAAAAGCTTCTCCTGGTAAAAGCAAGAGCCGAAATTCCAATTTTTTAACTACGGCTCTCCTAGTGAAGAGCACAAGACAAGGGGGGAATTACTAGCATTGCCTGGGCCGCCTCAAGGGAACTTACAATCAGGTCTATGTTCAGGACTATGTTTAATTTTATCAGGAGCCAATAAACCTGACTGTTTTGGAGTGTGGGAGGAATCTGGAGTGCCCTCTAAGGCTAGAGCCATACGGGGGAAGAAAAACGCTAACAGCTGTCCAGGGTTGGACCAAGCTGCTACTTCAGTGCCCCCAAACCTCCCGCTCCACAATCCCCCTCAGGAAGAACCGCTAATAGCGGATCTGGACTGGTGGGGCCCACCGGATTTTTCATGCATCTTTCACATTTGATGTCTTCATATTTGTGTAGCTTTGAATTGATGTAGGTTAAATTTGAGCCAGGGCACAAATCTTTCTATGTTCTACTAGTTAGGGCACTGACACACAGAGCTACTAGTAGTATCTATTTTTGTAGCTACAAAATACAAAAAAAATACCCTCCCATACAGGTCCGGACTGAGAATTAAAATAGGCCCTGGCATTTCAGGTACCCAGAGGCCCAAACAGCCCACATAGAGGCCAAAACAGCCCCCACCAGCCCACTAAATACTGACTTTCCATGGGACCTTATAGCAGCCCCTCTGGCATTTGCCAGAACCCACAGATTGCCAGTCCGGGCCTGCTCCCATACACAATACTGAACATTGCCTCTGCTAAAACACATGAAGCGTCTTAGCAGAGACAGTTATCACTATTGTCTATTTTGTAGACATGTCAAGTAGTTTGCTACTAGTAGCTGTGTGTGTCATTGCTTTTAGGCTAGGGCCACACGGGGGCAGAAAAACGCTAGCTGAAGTCCGATAACTTATTTCTGCCTACCATGGGCAGTAGCCTCCCCTCTCTTCTTCGTTGAATCAGCAACAAACTTCAGCGGATTTTGGCTCAAAATGCAGAGACCCGCAGTTCTCTCCAAAACCGCCGAGCCTGTTCTTGCTGAGCCAATTCAATAGGGAAGCGAGAGGTGGCTACTGCCCATGATAGGCAAAAATAGGGGCACACACGGCTGATTTCTTTCTTGTTTATTCACCAAAATCAGTACCTGTGCCCAAGCTGACATAATGGTTGCAGGTACAGGCAGGAGATCAGGCTAAGCCCACACATGGGCCCATTTTTTCAGCCTGCGTGTTCCAGCAGGTCAATTTCAGCTATCCTGTGGCATAATCCTAGGGTAAATTTTGGGAATCCAATATCTGCATGGTTTACATTTTAAACATAGTGTATGGATGGGAAGTTGCTCAAGCATATTACACAGTATTTGGGCTGTAATTTTCTTTTTGCAGTGATCCTACCAACACATCCTCAGTCCATTGAATAAAAAGAAACTACTGGAAGTATGGAATTTCAGGAATTAAAAGGAAATAGAAAGTGCATGTGTATTTAGGTCCCTGGTATTTCAGTCCTTTGGCATTTGCTTTAGATCATAATAGAAGGTTTCTGGAACAGCACAGCTAAAGCTACCACACCAAGATACCTGTTCCACAAACAATGAATATCTCTATCCCTCGGTCTGGAAGTTCAATGTAAAATACACAAATACTTTGCCTTCAAGTTTTATTTTTCGTAGCAACTTTTCAATTAACATATCGTGCTCTCCTATTCCAATGTCTCATTAAAACCATTACCATAAAAGTTAAGGGAAATACAATTTTATTTGTGAACTTGTCACTTTTTTATAAAATAACAGAATTGTGTATAATCTTAATTTGGTGCTGAATATGATATCCTAGACTATTAGGCAAACTACTGCAGCAGCAAATAAACAACGAATTGGCTTCAGTCAAATCTGTTCATATGAGACAGTTATACAAGTCCTTTTCAAATTAAGCACCGGCTGAGCCTTTTTTTTCAGAAAGCTATGAGTAATTTTGCCGCCAGTGACATACAGTGTAAAATATCAGACTAAACAATCCGTCTGCCTGTCACGGCTTCTAATGTTTATTGGTTACTGTCCTAGCTGATGCACTAATAGAAACGGGCAGTCCTCTGTGGGAAAAATACTGGTGAATCTAAGTATACATTTTATAAAGCATAATACACTGCATTTATGGCGGTAGGCAAAGTTAACATTGCGGCCTTGTCAGCTAATCATTTATAAGGGATTCATTTACAAAGATACAAGATAAATGCTAAATGGCACAAGTGCTGTTACCCATACAATACATTTGCTCATTTCCTAACTGGTGGTAGGATGATCAAAACAAATTGCTTTTCTGTGTTGCTATGAGCAGCTGTAATTTAACACCCATATCAGTAAACATGGTACCCAGAAACAAAAAACTATATAATAAAAGTCCTTTTCAAATTAAACATAAAACCCAAATTATTTTTTTTCAATAGCTTAAAGTCATATATTTATCAAAAAACCTCTGCTGTCTATCGTATATTGCCTCCCCTGCCTCTATGGCTCAGGCATGGCAATTACTTTCACTTTCCATTCTGCACTTCGTACTCTCTACTCACTGTTTATAATTGTGTAGCCTGTGTATGAGCATCAGGTCATAACATTTTGGGATGGTGCAAACCTTGTCTTAATGAAGCGATTTGCAAAATGGCACCTGACTGCTTGCTTTGGTTGTGAATATCAAGACTGAAGAACACAAGATTTATTAAAAAAAAATAGTTAATATTGCTTGACTAACACTATGGAAAGTATTTGGAAGTATTTGTTAAGGTGAAAGGTCCCCTTTAAATTGTACAGTCTAGCTGCCAGAGTTTAAAGTGCCAACCCTCTTTGTCAATAAATAGGCAAGACCCCATATGCACATCTAAGATCTCACAGATGAAGAGTTATAACTTTTTTTTCTCCAGTAGTTCTCATCACATTTAGTTTAGTGGCAGACAGACAAGTGGTTAGACACATGGCAAGTACTAGTCCTCTATGCACGTTGCATCTACAGGCACTCAAAGCCCTATTAGAGCTTAAATTGATTGCAATTTAAGTGTAGGACTGGCCAGATATGGGATGACTTTGACGTAGTTGGCCAGCTTAAATATATTGCAATATATGGACAAACAATCCCTGTTTTGTTTAAAGGGTAAGGCATTTTTTAGTAGCCGTCTGCACAAAATGTCTCAATGTCCTAAATATATTGATAATTGGTTGAGTGCAGAGGACCTCTTGTATTCGTTTACATAGCAACACCTACCTATAGCATTACCCATAATAAATCAACCCTTATGATCACGATCTTAGAAGATCTGATGACTATAAATGGCTTTACAACAACTTTTATTAACAACTGATTTTATTAAACAATGAGCAATAGAAAAGAAGTGCTTTAAGGCATTGTATAAAGATTTTAAGACTGCATTTTCATGTAACATTCGTAATTTGCTTTCAGAGAAAATTCAAAGTAAGAGTTGGTCTTCAAACTGTTTAGTTCTTCAGACTGAAGCAGGGTTTCAGCCTTAGGCAAGTAGCCTTTCAGCTCAATGCCTTTGTTGAGTAAATTCTGAAGAACTTTGACAAAGATGGAATCCTTTGTTGCTTCAATTGGGTCATCTTTACCATCTGTTGCAGACCACTCATCTCTCTTTATAGCCTTGCAAAGTATTTCCAGTTTCAGCTCTTCTACATCCACCTCACTGTCATCTCCAATGTATTCTAGCAAGTCTAGTGCTTTCATGAAGTCATTTTCATTCGCTCTTTTGTTTTCTTCGCATACGTATAACTGGATTAACTGAAATGGTGCTAATACAGGCATTGCATTTAAGTCAAGCTGTTTTTCCTCAAGAAGCTTTTTGGGTAGGGTTTCTTGATGGAGTAAGAAATGTTCTTGCTCAGCTATTTCCTCTACCTTTTCTTGCAATACATCCTCTTGAAAATCAGATGCTAAAGCAGCCAATTTACTTAAACCAAGAAGAGTTTTTTTCTTACAGAAGTACCGTGTCTCCATGTTTGCCAATGTCTGCAGAGTTCTGTGAGCCTTTTCAAATTCCTGGCTGTTCAATTCATGCAACCAGCTAAGGTGATCATGGGCTTGCAGGAATGCAGCTAGCTGCCCATGCTGAGAAGCAGGTTGGGACAACAGTTTTCCTCGTTTACCTTTCTCCAGGTACCAACGAAACAGAAAGTCTGAAAAATTCTGCTCTGCAAACAGAGTCATGTACCTTTGCAGCCTGCTCTGATTATCGGTCATTTCACATATTTGTACCAAGATATCAAAATCGCAGTACTTCTCTGCGAGATTTGAAGCCCAGGCATACTGTCCTAGGATTAACAAGGGTGACAACAGTTCTGACCGCTTCTGAGCATACTCCATTTCCAGGATATTGTATCTTTCTTCATTAGCCAGTTTATCAATTGACTTTAGTTGGGTGACATAATCATCAAGCAAATAGTTTAGCAAAGCTGCAAGCTGCTCAATTAGTATAGTACGTAGGCCACTATCTGCCTGTGGATAGACCTTTAATATTATACCATGCTGACGTGTAACAACAGACCTAATACCTGCAGTTCCACTAGAGGCAGTCCATGGAACATGCTCAGGCTCTTGAATTCCGCTTTCATTTTTATAGAGAGAATTCTTACTTTGTCTGTACTGACAGGCAACATGTAGCATATCCTTTAGAATCGTGTTGACATTGACCACTATATTTGCCCATTCAACTGAGTCAATGGAGGTACTTTCTAAGTCAGCTTCCTCTTTGTCTACCAGGCATTCAAAGATGATTTCCATTTGGGACACTTCTCTAAAGTAGACATCAGCAGCAGTTAGATTCTGAGGAACGGTGCACATCCTTTTATCAAGTGCAAGTTGTATGGCAGAGTTAACCAATACAGGGAGCTTAGCATGGTGATTCTTTAAAACAATCGCAGCAGACAGTTTTTCTGCATGCTCGCTTAGCAATAGTCGAGTCGCTACCAACATTCCTTTTGTTTGACAAGTGCTCAAACGACTGAAAAGTCCAACTTGATGAAGAAAATCCACAAAAAAAGAGTGCGCTTTCATCTTATCTTCCAGCTGGTGCAAGAGAATTAAAGAAGTGTTACTAAATCCGGCTGCCTCTTCAGGTACAGATTCAGCCCAGCGAGGATCAGAGGCAGGATAATCGTCAATCAGGTCAACGCTTATTTGGTTTACTGCCAGATCCAGTTCATCATCTGGTTCCATATCGGAGTCGGAGAACAGGCTGTCGACCATGCTTTGGGCCCCCAGTATATCTTTCCTGCAATATCTTAAAAAAGCTGCTTTCAGATGTTTTGTCTTATCGTCATGAGCAATTTGGTCCGGTCTTGAGTCCTTTACTACAGCCTGACGGCTGGACTTAGAAACAGATGACAAGGATTCCTCCATGTGCTCTGGGAGCACAGAAGCAGTCTCTCGAGCAACAACTGTCAGCATGCCACTCTTTCTAATGAAAAAAACTGGCCAACCTTCACAGGATCCAGCTCCTACAATGTTATCTCCTTGTGCTTCAAATGGAATTTTTTCTTGAGGCAAAGTGCTCCTTCCAGTTCCTGTTGAGCATGCAAAGATCATCTCTTGAGTATACAGGTAACAGGCCTGGCTGCTGAAATTTGGTACCACAAGCTGGCACAGCTGCATGCCTCTAGCCTGAAACACAGGGTTGAACTGAGTGACCTCCACTGTGATTTCATCAGAAATATTGTAACCTTCATCCTTCACGGTTACAAGGGTGTAATAAATCTGGCAGGGGTTATCACCAGGATGCCAGGCGGCGGACAGGATTACTAAACCATCACAGTTTTGGTTGAGACTCAAATAATTAATGTTGATTCCAGCTTTGATATCATCATAGTCGCTTTCAGATCCCCAAATGGCATCAGATATGTATTCTCTGAGGACTCTGCTCATGTCCCAGTTAAGCACTTGACTTTCCGAAGTATCATCCAAGTCCCACTTGTTTATACTTGAGTCAGTGAGAGTGTAGAAGCAATCTCCCTTATCCCAGAGGACACTGCAGAGTGTGGATTCAACAGCAGGAGACAAGATGCCAAAGAGGGTGGACACCCTGCGGCCGATACCAGACAGCATGCCTTGCCCTTGTGGCAGAACACGTTGATTCATCTTTCCAGAAGCATCGGGGGTCAGTCGTACAAGTTGATTTTTTTCTGAAGACAGGATAAAACTGTTGCCTTTTACAGCTGTAACAAAGGCACAAAGAGATGAACCGAACTCGGTGTAAGACTCTATATAAGTGCCTTCATGTAGAATGTTGGGCCAGTAGCGGGATGAGCCTTCAGGTGTGGCTGCCATTAAAGCCACTGACTGGGCAGCAGCAGGGTCACCAGTTTGGGCACAAATATCCACTAAATCTGCAGACCACTCGCTGTCACTGAGGGGAAGAGGCAGTTCTTTGCACACCATTAACTTAGCAGAGCTGGAGTGACTTATCTTCCAGATAATCAGACGATCATTACATGCCAGCCATGCCCATCCACCTTCATGAATACAAGCAGCCATAGGCTCATCTGCACTGGCATTAGACAGGGCCTCCATTACTTTCACCGGCAACGAGGAACCAAACAGCTGCACATTGTAATTCACCGTCTCTGAAGCGGCCGGGTGGAGATAAACCCGGGATGGGGTGGATCTGGCGCCACTGGCGGAAACTCTTCGGCCCACTGGAGAGTACAGCGCCGAAGGGGAAGAGCTGGCTGTCACTCCCGGACCCAAGGCTTTTCTGCCGCCCGTCAGACGAGAATTAAACGGCCGCCGCGCCGAACCCATACCCTGAGCACGGGGTGACGGGAACATTTTGGTTTCTGTAGTCGCTGTGTTGGGATAGTTTGAAATGCGCTCGCTACCCGCGTTGTCACAGAACGTACAAGGAAGTGGCGCGCTGCTGGTGACGTCATTAATAACGGCCTGGAACTCTGGGAGAGAACGTGGTGCAACTTCCGTTCTACGCTACAGTCCTGTTAATGGGGGTTGGATTATTGTCCCTGTATAATGAATCAAACATGAATTCTACTATAAAGAAATCATTATGGTTGCGTCCAGGGTTGGCAGGTCTAATTTTCAAAACCAGCTAAAAGTCACGCATAGCTCCCAACTGTCCCTTTTTTGAAAATATTTCTCCTTATCTAAACTGTGTTTTTGTGTCTCAAAATTGTTACAAAGTATCTTATTTGCACCTGTTAGGTGTTCTGGGCTCTCTGAGAAAAGCCAATTAAGTGAGAAACTTTGTTTCTTTTTCTGGCTGTTCAGTGCAGAGAAAAGAGGGACTTTCCAGTACAAATGAGGGACTGCGGGTTGAGCTGTCAAAAGAGGGACTGTCCCTCTGAAAAAGGGACAGTTGGGAGATATGTATTTGCTTATCTTGAAATTGTTACAAAAGTATCTTATCTGCTGCTGTGGCTGTTCTGTGCTCTCCAATTCAGTTAGAAATTTGTTTCTTTTTCTGGCTGTTCAGTGCAGAGTAAAAAGAGACTTTCCAGTACAAATAAGGGACTGCAGGTTGAGCTGTCAAAAACAGGACAGTTGGGAGGTATGCTCATTGCATTCTGGGTACTGTAGTTTTACATTAAACTTGGCAGTTGCCTAATTGTTAAATAAAAACTACATTACTCAACATTCATTAGGAGGCACAGGCTTGGCACATTAGGGCAAGAAAAAGCTTTGGCTGGTTTCCAAAGTACAAACCAGCCAATGGCCCAAAAAGTACCCCAAATACGTACCTTGGCTAGTTTGCAGGGTCGGACTGGAGGGCCCGGGGCCCACCGGGACTACTGTCCAGGGCCCCTTCCGACCCGCCCCCCAACCCCTACTGCAACGCGCTGAGCGCGCGCACACAAAGGCGCCGCTTGGCGCGCTAGCGTGAAGGCGCCTGGCGCATGCGCAGAAGGCGCTGCGCTGATCGGCGCTGCGGGAGGGAAACTTTTTTAAAGCTATCTGGAGAGGTGTCTGGCCCGGCGGGGGCCCATTAAGGGTCGGGGCCCACCGGGTATTTTCCCGGTGTCCCGCCGGGCCAGTCCGACACTGCTAGTTTGTACTTTCAAAACCAGCCTGGGCTTTAAATTAGTAGCCTAATTTGGCAGAAACCCACCAACCTGGCAACCCTGGTTGCATCAGAAATCTGAGTTACAGTTGCCAATTCATTTATAGGTTTATAAAGGAGTTTAATTAGCAATGACCAAATGTGCCATGGGGGCCTAGTGCAGCAACCAATATAATAAGTGATTCAGACTGATATCAAATAGTATACATATATATTTAAATGTATTTTATTTTTTTTAAATTTGGCTCTCCAAAAATTATTTTACATCCCAATGTGACCAATGTCATGCTTTTCATTCAGCTATTTATTATATTAAGGTAATATTGTAACAATATTGTGTGAATAAATAATAGCTCTGCTGCTGGCTCTCTGTCCGTTCCTTTTGTGATTGGGCTAAGCATTCACACTAGGGTTGCCACCTTTTCTGAAAAAAAATACCGGCCTTCCTATATATTTATCTTTTTTCCCTATTAATAACATTGGGATCAACCATAATTTTTACCGGCCAGGCGGCAACCCTAATTCACACCTGGAGCAGGGGGGGTTTCACTGAGATTCAGAGTTCTGATAACCCTAAGTCACCACGGGCGTAACTACAGAGGAAGCAGACCCTGCGGCTGCAGGGGTGTCAGGAGGTATAGGGGCCCCATGAGGCCCTAATTCATATATAATTTTAATTTTAGTGAATATTAGTAAAACAGGTCAACCTAGATGATATCACACACAAGTATATACATTTTCAATATTTTATAGTGCATATCAGTGTCCATGGAAAAAAGTCCATATAATTGCCAAATAACTTTCAAATAGTCCAAAAAGTTAGGGCCTACCATGAAACCTTGATAAATACGTATGAGCTAGAAATAAAAAAAAAAATGGCCAGTAATCTTATTAGCCATACTGTTACTAATATGTATTCAGTTTCTTGGGCACTGAAATCTGAAAAAGGAAACAATAAAGCCTAAAACATGTTGTGTGAATAAACAAATATTGTCAGGAAGCTCTTATAGTGGTTCCCTCTCAGTTCTTTTTGTGATTTGTTATTGAAACTTTATTTAAAGGAACAGTAACACCTAAAAATGAAAGTGTACTAAAGTAATGAGAATATAATTTACTGTTGCCCTGCACTAGTACAACTGGCGTGTTTGCTTCAGAAACACTACTATAGTTTATATAAACAAGCTGCTGTTTAGCCATGCGAGGCAGCCATTGAAAGCTGAAAAAGGAGAAAAGGCACTGCCACTTTGCCATTATTTTACCGGCCTGGCCAGTAAAAACTATGCTTGATGCCACTGTTATTAATAGGAATTATTTTCAGGAAAGGTGGCAACCCTACACAGGATACATAGAAGATAACAGATACGCTCTATATTATACAATGGGATTCTTCAGAATGTATCTGTTATCTACTGTGTATCCTGTGCTTAAATGGCTGCCCCCATGCCTACACGGCAGCTTGTTTATATAAACTATAGGAAACACACCAGTTTTACCAGTGCGGGGCAACAGTACATTATATTTTCATTACTTTAAAACACTTTAATCTTTTGGTGTTACTTTTCTTTTCAGTGACTGGTGCAAAATACAGGGAAATGAAACAAGGTAAACTATTTCCGCCTCCTAATAAATAGCTTGCATTACAGATATGACGTTTAGAAATAAAATAACAGTGCAGTTTATCGGCCCACTTATTGTTGCCTTCTGGGGTTTGCCAGGTTGGTGGTTTTCCTGCCAAATTGGGCTACTAATTTAAAGCCCAGGCAGGTTTTGAAAGTACAAACTAGCCAAAATATGGATTTGGGCTACTTTTTGGACCTTTAGCTGGTTTGTACTTTGGAAACCAGTCAAGTTTTTTTCTTGCCCTAATGTGCCATGCCTGCATCTCCCAATGCATGTTGGGTAATGTAGTTTTTGTAAAACAATTTTCCAACTGCCAAGTTTAATGTAAGACTATAATACC
The DNA here is from genome assembly GCF_017654675.1 of Xenopus laevis. Classification (NCBI taxonomy): domain Eukaryota; kingdom Metazoa; phylum Chordata; class Amphibia; order Anura; family Pipidae; genus Xenopus; species Xenopus laevis. The sequence continues at coordinate 132,762,981 of NC_054375.1, read as the reverse complement.
CATCATGCAATGGGACTGACTTGTGTAGAAGTCAGGGGTTACCAGATTTTGGGCTTTGTACCCCAGTCTCCCATCACTCTTATTAGTATTTTAATATTTTCATGTGACTTTCCTCAATTTCAGACAATTTTGGGGCAAAAATCTGCTGGCCTTCAACCAAAATGTATTGAAGTTGTATATGTATTATGGGGCCCCTATACCTCCTGGGGCCCCCTTTGTAGTTAAACCCCTGGTGAAGGGGCAAATCTGTCCCATTTTGCTTCATGGAAAATTTTGCAAAACAGTGAAAATTTTAAAAAGGTGTAATTAGACTTTCTTTCACTGCACATATTGTGCTATTTTTGGGCTACTTTTGAAGTGCCTCTTGGCTAGTTTTGGGCTGTTTTTTATAGCTGACTTTGGCTGATTTTGAAAATTAGACCTGTCAACCCTGCTGCCCTCAAACAGCTTGGAGTCATAGGAGCAAATTTACTTACCTTCGCAAATCCGCCAGCGTTGCCTTCACTGCTGTTCACCTCTCTTCGCCAGGTGTAGATTCGTCAGGGCTGCAGAAATTCACGAAGATCCAAACTTGCGTCCAGGGAGCCAAAAGCTAGCGAAGTTGCACTAGCGTAAATTCGTTAGGCAAAGTGAAGTAGCGCTAGCAAAGGCTAATTTGCAGACGGCGGAAAATTTAAAATTGAATGGACGTGTATGCTGGAGCGCATACATAACACTACATAGGCCCAGGGAAAGTGAATAAAAGTATATAGAGCTGTTATAATGCCCTACACATGTGCCCACAGTATAATTTAAGGTACCATATGTTATCAAATGTAGGGGGGAAGGTGGGCACCCTAAAAAAAATTTTTTATTGTTTTTCTGCCTATCACCCAAAAACTTTTTTGGGACTTTCTTTTTTTTTTTTACAAACCCCTATCTACTCTATTGAACGTCACCTGGTCTGACGTGGCGAAGTAAACTCTGGCGAAGGAGGTAACGTTCAGAAAAAAAACAATGTTAGTAAATTTGCATAGTTTCGCCCCCTTCGCCAGAGTGCAACTTCGCCAGGCGTTAGGGTGCGACGTTACGCTATCGTCCAGGGCCACTGAGTAAATTGGCGGTGGAAAAATGACGTCACGCCAGCGTTAGCCACTTTGCCGTTTAGTAAATTTGTCCCACTGTGTGAAGACGCTGGATATCTATACCAGTATACACTACATACCTCCCAACATTTTGGAAGTAAAAAGAGGGACAGAATTTTTTTTCGCACATAGAACAGCGAACGCCCCTTTCTGTGTCCACACCCCCTAATCACTATGTTCATTTTGCAAAACTTGGCAGGTTATGAAAGTTTGAAAATATTTCTCCTTATCTAAACTGTTTTTTTTTTGTATCTCAAAATTGCTACAAAGTATCTTATTTGCACCTGTTAGCTATTCTGGGCTCTCTGCTAAAAGCCAATTAAGTGAGAAACTTCTTTTTCTGGCTGTTCAGTGCAGAGAAAATAGGGACTTTCCAGTACAAATGAGGGACTGCAGGTTGAGCTGTCAAAAGAGGGACTGTCCCTCCTATAAAGGGACAGTTGGGAGCATCACTGTACAGAATTATTGCTAGGTCACTGTATTAACTTACAACTGAGGTAAAATATAGATGATCTGTCAGTGGTCATATGTTGTTTGAATCGTTTAATAACGCGCTGCTTGTTCTCTGTGTCAAATATGACTGGCAAAGGGTGGTTATATCATTGTGTAAAAGTGTATTTTAAATAAAGTTGCAAGAAAAAAAAAATACAGTAGAACGAAGCGGCATATTCGTGTCTCGGAAGTGGAAGCACAAGGCCGGAAGTTCTGTCTGCTGCGCGTTGTTTGCCCAGCGAGGGAGAACACAGGCGGGCAGCAAAGTGCACCATGGCGGATGTAACAGCCAGAAGCTTGCAGTATGAATACAAAGCGGTGAGTTTGTGTGGGGGAAGGTGATCGTAACACGAAATGGATTTATACAAGATATTCGCATCAATATTCAGCCTGTGGTTCACTATTGTAGACGTGTGAGTTGTAGTTCAGCTGCAGGTGTGGGGCCACCGAGTGAATGCGTGGTTTCTCTTTAAGTGGGTCACACAGTCAAATTATTTAAAGGGGCGGTTCACTTTTTTTGTTAACTTTCCCTAAGATATAGAATTGCTAATTCTAAACAACTTTTCAATTGGTCTTCATTTTTTCTCTATAGTTTTTTTTTATTTTTTTTATTTGTTTTCTTCTGACTCTTTCCAAACTTCAGATGGGGGTCTAAAAAGAAAAACAAAAGCTCTGTAAAGCTACAATTGTATTGTTATTGCTACTCTAATTTCGATCCAGGCCCTCTTCTATTCTTATTTCAGTCTCTTATTAAAATCTGAGCATAGTTGCTAGGTTAATTGGCACCATAGCGCCAGATTGCTGAAATTGTAAACTGCTGCTGAATAAAAAGCCAAATAACTAAATAAAAAATGAAAACCAATTGGCAGTTGTCTCAGAATATCGCTCTATACATTATGCTAAAAATTTAAAGCGAAAAAAGGAGCCTCCTTAACATTAGGGATAATTAAAGGAGAAGGAAAGGTTAAAACTAAGTAAGCCTTATCAGAAAGGTCTATATAAATACACCAGTAAACAAAGTAATGCTGCTCTGAGTCCTCTGTCAAAAGAAACACCACATTTCTTTACTTCTATTGTGTACACATGGGCTTCTGTATCAGACTTCCTGTTTTCAGCTTAAACCTCCAGGGCTTGAGCATGCTCAGTTTGCTCCTCTCCCCCTCCCTCCCTTTAAACTCCTCCCCTCCCTGCTGTAATCTGAGCCCAGAGCTATGAGTGAGCAGGGAGAGACTCGGACAGGAAGTGATGTTACAGCAAGCTAATATGGCAGCTGCTATCCTAAACAAACAGAGAGAGTTAAGATAGCTGTTTGCTCAGGTATAGAGTAGCATTCTGCAGAATAAATAGTGTTATAGCTTGCATTATTGTGGTTGATCTATTGACAATAAACTGCCTCTGTAGCTTTCCTTCTCCTTTAAAGGGGTTGTTCGCCTTTAAATTAACGTTTAGTATGACGTAGACTGTAATATTCTGAGACCATTTGCAATCGGCTTTAGTTTTTTATTATTTTTGGTTTTCGAGTTGTTTAGCTTTTTATTCAGCAGCTCTCCAGTTTGCAATTTCAGCAATCTGCCTAGCAACCATGCACTGACTTGAATACGAGACTGGGATATGAATAGGAGAGGGACTGAATAGAAAGATCGGCAATAAAAAGTAGCAATAACAATAAATGCGTAACTTTACAGAACATTTGTTTTTAGATGGGGTCAGTGACCCCATTTGAAAACTGGAAAGTATCAGAAGAAAAAGGCAAATAACTCAAAAAGTGTAATACATAAATATTGAAGACAATTGCAAAGTTTCTAGGAATTGGACATTCTATAACATAGTAAAAGTTTCCTCAAAGATGAACCACCCCTTTAACAAGATCATTTTCATATATTGCAATCAGCCCGTGTACTATTGGGACCCCTATAGTTTATGGGCCTCCAATAATTGCACAGTCTCCACATTGGATAGTTAGACCTTTGGAAGATAAGAGAGGAGAGAGGGCACAGTAATGACGTAGTTGTGACTGAATATTGAATGGTAGAGAGACAGGTGGCTTGAGATGTAGTGGAAAGGTTTTATGTAGTATCCATATACGGTTAGATCTTTTGAAAATGTATAAGCTCTTATACAGTATTACCCTATGGAAAGGAAGTAATCAACATTTTTTTTTCTTACTTGCTGAACAGTGGTTGTTGCAAGGGTGTGTTTAAAACACAGCAGATGTTATTCCCGGGAGCTATGAAGGAAGCTAATTAGTAATTGATAGAAAACAAAACATGGCATGATAGTGTTATTGGAAGAAAAAAAGCGAAACTGAACTGAATGAAGCCACAGCATCTTTTTAACTTTTTATTTTTTCTTGCAACCCAAGAACTCTAACCTTGTACTTCAAGCTGATCGCTCCCTGATAGACCGTACTCGCAGAGATGAGCCCACGGGAGAGGTCCTGTCATTGGTGGGGAAGTTGGAAGGAACTCGTATGGGTGACAAAGCTCAAAAGACCAAGCCACAGATGCAGGAGGAAAGACGGCTTAAGTGAGTGGCATCGCTAAATTTTTTTCTTGTAATAGATGTCATATATGTGGTTAAGTGTTTTATTTATATAGTGTTAATTGCGCACACAGCACTGTACATATGAAGTTCTATTAAATACATAACCTAGTTTATTCAGGATATGGATAGAATATTCAGATGAGAATGTATTGTTCTGCAATCTTCTTCAGGTTCAGAGATACTGACACCAGAAATTAAACTCTTTTACATCTATCATAATATTGCCTTTGCAAGCTACTTATAACTTTACCATAAAGAATTTGCACAATGCTTTTACATTATCTGTCTGGTGTCCCATGTTCCTGGATGAGGGGGCTGCCATATTTGTGCAGCAGGAGTCCATTAGCATTAGTAACTTTAACTGACAGGCTGAGATGGGACAGTCAGGTTGGCAAAACAGTCCGGTTTAGAAACTTCAACTAACTAACTTCGATAAACAAACCTCTCGGCAAAAAACGATCAACATGACCTAAAGGTAACTTTTAATGTACATTCATATTTTAAAAAGTAGTTTTTTAGTGTCAGTATCACTTAGGGGCAGATGTTTGAAGGGTCGAATATCGAGGGTTAATTAACCCTCGATATTCGACTAGGAACTAAAATCCTTCGACTTCGAATATCGAAGTCGAAGAATTTAGCGCAAATCCTACGATCGAACGATCGAAGGATTATTCCTTCGATCGAACGATTAAATCCTTCAAATCGAACGATTCGAAGGATTTTAATCCAACGATCGAAGGAAAAAAAACTCAGGCAAGCCTATGGGGACCTTCCCCATAGGCTAACATTGACTTCGGTAGCTTTTAGCTGCCGAAGTAGGGGGTCGAAGTTTTTTTTAAAGAGGCAGTACTTCGACTATCGAATGGTCGAATAGTCGAACGATTTTTAGTTCGAATCGTTCGATTCGTAGTCGAAGTAGCCCATTCGATGGTCGAAGTAGCCCAAAAAATACTTCGAAATTCGAAGTTTTTTTAATTCGAACCCTTCACTCGAGCTTCATGAATCGGCCCCTGCGTGTTCTCTTTTTGTCTTTAAACCGTTACTTTAATTTGTCAAAATATTTTTTTGGGGGTACTGATGTGGTAAAGCATAAATAGTAATGTTTTGTTGATTTTGCCTTGCTATGTTAGGTGATTAGTGTTAGGTGATATTAGCATTTTGGGGCTCTGCTAGTTGCATACAAACACCTACAAAGATTCTTGTTTTCAGTGCCCTCAATGTGACCGTGGATCTTCAAATACTAGCCATTCTTGAGTTTTAAAAAATTCTTCCTTTTTGAAAGATGTATTTGGTTGATTGTCAATAGTTTATCATTTTAAAGTAGCAATTGTTTATCAAGTGCATTGAAAGAATATTGAAATGCTTGATTTAACCCTACACTATAGCCACGTGGACTTTGAGTTTAAAATTGCTTTTGAAGGAGTATGTGGTTTTCGATTAATGTGGAACGGATTAAATGCTTTTCAGATTTAGAAAACATATGTATTAGAAAACATAAGTATTCTTGGATATGATGTAGATGATGGTAACCAATTACGTGAAGGAGAAATATTTTGTCCATGTCTAGTTTACAGCTGGGAGCTAATTGCTTCTAAGGCATGTGTTTTTTTTTTCTCTTTTTTGTAGAACATCCCCTAGACCTAGCTGTATATGTTTTTGAGATTCTTAATTGGTTAATGATGTTGCTTTTAATAGACTGTCAAATTACTCTCTTAAGTTGATTTTATATCATTATATCATTGTTTAAAATTGTTTCCTGATAATATTTGCTGTGTGTGTGTGATTAAACTGGTGTGATGACTGATGTAAATAATGTATAATCTCTGTAAAGTGCTACAGAATGTCAGTTCTATAAAAATAAAAGATAATCATAAGCATAGGGAGGATGAGACTAATTTTAAACACAGACTGTGGGAGGCAGGACCAACATTTTAAAAAACAAAGTTAGCTATCAGGTGCATATATATATATATATATATATATATATATATATATATATATATATATATATATATATATATATATATATATATATATATATATATATATATATATATATATATATATATATATTATCCTCTCTTATAATCCTCCTAATGAACTATGAAGCCATTTGCTAGATGTAAATCTTCACTTTCTGCAAAACCACTGGGTAGAGAAAAAAAAAATACCCATTATGCTTCACTGTACAAAACCAAGACCGAATGCATGCACAGAAAAATCCCTTTGTGATTGTGCTTGATCTATTGCAGTCAATCAAAAATAATAATAGTACACTTGATAAAGGGTATTGACCCGAAACATGTTGTGTAACCACAACCTGCAATAAAAGTTTTGCATAGAGTCTGCTGGATTTCTCCTTCCTTTTTATTATTTTTGATTTACTAGCACAGTGCCAAGGAAAAGGATTGTATCAACTAATGTGTCAAAGTAAATTTGAAACAATAGTTGCTCACATTCCACAGAGGCTGAGAAATGTATCAACTATTGTAGCAAATTGTAACAGCTGCACCTCTTTACTAAATTGCCAGACAAAGAGGAAGACGTCAATTTTAGAAAAACAGTTCCAAAAATGGAAAGCAACTTAGAAAGTCTTTATTTCCGGTGTATTATCTGAAAAAAAGCAGGGCACGGAAGAACAATTAGAAAATATGTGTAAGATGGATTTATAAAACAAGATCCCCCTCAAGTTGTTTTTAACATTACCAACTGTAGGAGAAGAAAACGAGATGAAGACAGGCATGACATGAACAAGATGAAAGGATACACTCTGCTGTCTGAAGGTATAGATGAAATGGTGGGAATCATATACAAACCCAAAACCAAGGAGACACGAGAAACCTATGAAGTGCTTCTCAGCTTCATCCAGGCTGCACTAGGAGATCAGGTAAGGGATGTCTGTTTTGCTACCAGGTGTATGCAGTTAAATGTGATCTTGTGTATTGTTGGGAGATGTGGCATGATTAAAAGTCATATTAGGCCTCCAGTAAAATGAAATATGCCCAACTTTTTTTTTTTACATTGTTTGTTCAGCAGATTAGGGTGACACTATGGAGAGCACTTCAGTACTGGCACTGATAAGTGATATGCAGTAAGATATTCCCATCAGAAGCCTCTCTGCATAGTTAATGTCAGTTCTTCAAGTTTTTTGAGCTGGGTACTGGGTATTGTAGTCCTTAGCAGCTGCCTATACTTTTGCAGACCCCATGCCTCTCTGTATTTAGTTGAGACCAAAGATTGACCTCTTACTCTCACCAAGTGACCTTGCAGAATAGTGCTTTTTCCAGGGTAACTAGGAGAAAGGAGCAGTTCACTGTCTGATTTGGGTGGTTTGCAGAAATGTATGTTGTGCTAGGCTAGAGGGAAGCTGGTGCCTTGCTCCTAACTGGTAAATTACTTACATCTATGAAGGAGAACTAAAGCTAATTGTAAAGCTTGAAATCCAGGAGTTCTCTAACGTGCAATAGCTTCAAAGTTGTTCACATTAGCTCACCATCTTTCATCTTGCTAGACCATCTTTTCAGTGCCAGTGACACTACCTAAGTCTGTGTGCTCTAGGCTACTGCTGAAGCTTTGCTTAGGGGTTGTTGTAAATTCTAAAAAAACATTAGCAAAAGTATAAATAAAGATGTTAATACAGGCTTGATTATTAATACTGTCTGTTGCAGAATGCACTGGTTTATATGTTGTCATGAAATCTGAATTACTTCTATCGGCCTAGTATCGAGACGTTTATAATTTTATTTTGAGTTGGTCCCTTAGCTTAGATAACTGACAGTAGCATAGAGTATGTGTTGCATCATTTAATCTATTTCTTTGGTTTTCGCTCCATCTGACATTTTTGTATCTTTAAGCCACGAGACATCTTGTGTGGGGCAGCAGATGAAGTTCTGGCAGTGCTGAAGAATGACAAACTTCGGGATAAAGATAGAAGGAGGGAAGTGGATCAATTACTAGGGCAAACTGATGATACTCGGTACCATGTACTTGTGAACCTGGGCAAAAAGATTTCAGACTACGGGGGAGACAAAGAAATTCAAAATATGGGTCAGCAATATTTTATTCTTATACACAGTCTATATTATATATGTCTATAAGTGTGTTATACTTTGGATTTGTTTCTATTTCTATTTGATTTTCCTTTTTGTATACTCAGCATCGCTTCACTGCATTCGATTTTGGAGCGCATTCTTTGATATAAACGATATGAGATGGGTATATTTTTTAATGTTTGGAAAATGATTTACTTTTTTTTTCCAACAGATGACAATATTGATGAGACATATGGGGTGAATGTGCAGTTTGAATCAGATGAGGAGGTAAGACCATTATAGTAATTTCTTAAACTTGTAACATTAGCCTAATGGAAGGTTTTTTGTTTTTCATAATTTTTGGAGATCAAAGTTGCAGAAAATATTTTTTTTCTCTCCCAACGATTAGGAAGGAGATGAGGACGCATATGGAGAGGTGCGAGATGAGGCATCTGATGACGATATGGATGGTGATGAAGCGGTTGTGCGATGTACTCTGTCTGCAAATGTAAGCATTTTCTCACTTTCTTTATCTATACACATAACCGCATAATATATAGAGGTTGCGATGTTTGCTAATTATTTTTTCTTGTATCTATGCCTCAGCTTGCATCTTCTGGAGAATTGATGAGTTCCAAGAAGAAAGATCTCCATCCCCGGGACATTGATGCCTTTTGGTTGCAAAGACAACTCAGCCGCTTCTATGATGATGCTATTGTGTCCCAGAAAAAAGCAGATGAAGTTCTGGAAATTCTAAAGGTAAGGTCTTAAATATTAAGTTAATTTTTTTTATCATTTAACTTTTCTGCTTTGGACATTTTTTTGGGACACAAGGATAACTGTATGCTATAAGGGAAATTTATGCCCAGAAAACTAGATATGAGAGTCATATAGGCCCATATATATTTCTATTTAAGTCTGTTTAAAGTCTTTCTTTTCGGGGCAAGGAAGCCTTGGTGAGACAATCCAAGATGATGGCATCAAGACTAGTTTCTAATTGGAGCTGGCTAGAAATATATTTCATTGTTTACTTGAAGAACATATCCAAACATGCAACCTGCAAGAAACCTACTACAGGACCCTGTAGGACAGCCTTTGTAGGTTAGTTAGTGATGAATTAAGGATTTGCCTAAAAATTGTATTGATATATCTATTTCAAAGGATCCTGCAAGGCATTCGGATTGCCCCAGCGTTTCCCCTCTGCATTTTGACTCTGTAGGGGTCAGTTTTGGTGACTGGGAAAATTTAGGCTTAGCCGGTAACCCATAGCAACCATTATGTCATAACCTTTTATATCCAGCCATCTGCAGGTAACAGTGAAAGCTAAAATGTGATTAGTTGCCCAGTAGCAATTTATCCCAGTCAAAGGAGCAGGGGGTAAGATTCTTTGAATTGTTGTCTAAAAACTTGGGCTTTGATTAAGATTGTAAGGAAAGTACTAGGACTTTTTGTCTCAACATAATAATGGGCTACATTTAAAAAAAATCTCCGTTCAACATTGTTTTTTTAGATCAAAGGAGAATGAATGTGAAAGAAAATGTGAAAAAACATAAATTAAATACTTCTTTCTGGTGAAACTAAATTAAGTAAATATGCTTCTAGTTATATGAACTGTAGCCTCTGTAGAGTGTAAACCAGAGGTATATGGAAACTAACTTGGCCAAAGTGAGATTAATTAAGGCTAAAATTCCTTAAAACAATCCAGTAACATAACCACAAAGTCTTTCCTTATCCCGTGGAAACGTTTTTTTTTTTTTTTATAGGAAACACATTAGAATACAATCTTTGATACCTTTAGAAGTGCACAGCTTACAGGGAGAATTCAAAATTCCTGTAACTGAGTCTTCACCGATTTGCTTATTTTTGTAGACTGCAGGAGATGATCGTGAATGTGAAAACCAATTGGTTCTTTTGCTGGGGTTCAACACATTTGACTTTATTAAAGTACTGCGACAACATCGTATGATGAGTGAGTTTTTCTTTCTATCTTTGTCCTTATGCACTTTGTTAATAGCACCTTGCTTACGTTATTTTACCAATCTTTAACAGTTATAGTTTTACTTTTTTAATTTTATTAGGCCCAAAATTTTTAAAGGCTTAAATAAATATAAAAGTTTAAATTCCAGTATGCAGACAGTGCTCAGTTTTATATTGATTCTTTTTTGGATTTTGCAGTTCTGTATTGCACGCTCTTGGCAAGTGCTCAGAGTGAAGCAGAAAAGGAAAGGATAATGAGCAAAATGGAGTCCGATACAGAACTCTCTAAATATCTATACCAGCTACAGGAGACAGAAAAAGAGGATCTGATTCGGGTAAGGGCTGCTGTTCTTGAAGTTAAGATTTAATTCCTTCACTTTGTTCATTTGTAACCATTTATTTTTTCAATTCAGGAGGCGCGTGGACACAGAGACAAGATTAGGCAGTTAAATGTAGACATGGATTTGGAAAGCATGGAAACGGAACAAGGAGAGGTAGTCATGGAATTCTGTTATTCAAATTAACACTGTGAAATGCCAAGGGACTGCAAAGGAAAGGACAAGTAAAACAGGATAATGAAAATTGCTACATGCTATGTATGTGTGTGTGTATCTGGTTGCTAGGGTCCACTACCCTTACCAACCAGGTAGTGGTTTGAATAAGAGACTGACAAATGAATAGGAAAGGGCCTGAATAGAATGATAGGTAATAAAAGTATCATCAATAATTAAGTTGTAGCCAAGCACTGCCATAGTTTTTAGCTGCTGGGGTCATTGACCACCATTGGGAAGCTACAAAGTAATAGAGAAGAATTGAAAGGTTGAAAAGCACAGAACCTTCTATAACATGCTAAAAGTTATCTAACTGTCAGTAACAAGAAAATAGCTTTATTAAGCCAATGTGACAAATGTTTAAGCAACCATTTGTTTTATTGTGAGGATTCAAAGGGTCTGTTTGGTTTTGGCTATTCATTTCCATCTAGGCTTTCACTCCACGTCAAGTCTTGGACTTGGAGGATTTGGTCTTTGCCCAGGGTAGTCATTTCATGGCTAACAAACGGTGCCAACTGCCTGATGGCTCCTTCAGACGTCAGCGGAAAGGGTATGAAGAGGTGCATGTGCCTGCCCTTAAACCCAAACCTTTTGCTTCTGATGAGGTAAGTGGGATTCTGGACTCTGATAATTTTCCTTGTAAACTTGGATTGTCTCTCTTTTTAATTGAATTTTCTTTTTACCTGGTCAGCAACTGGTCCCAGTTGAAAAGCTTCCTAAATATGCTCAGTCTGGCTTTGAAGGCTTCAAGACTCTAAATAGAATCCAGAGCAAGTTGTTTAAAGCTGCATTGGAAACAGATGAGAACCTGTTGCTTTGTGCTCCCACCGTAAGGACTTTTTTTTCCTTTTAATGTAATTTGTACAATTCACATATCTACCAAAAAGTTTTCTTTTTAGCTTAATTTTTTCACCTTCTAAGCACTGTTTTCAGTTGTTCTCAGATCGTACACCAGAGACAGACTTTTTTCTATTGCCTTTTCTATTTCTATTAATTTGAAGTTTGAACATTAATGTTCCTTTCACTGGTGTTTTATTGTTACAATAGTTAATAACATGAAGCAGATGGTGCTGAAATGTATCAAAATGTAGCAAATTGTATCAATTCTAACAGCTTCAAGGGGAACTCCAGCTTCCAACCAAACATTTGATAAAAAGATCCCACATAACACAGAAACCTCTAATATATCCATCACAGTTACCTGTTTCTTCAAAAAGTATGAATAAATGCCATTTTCTATGCTGAAATCCAGCAGTTTAACAGTTCTTCTCTTTCTGCATCATTTGAAATCCTGGCAGGGAAGGAGGGACTAAACCAGGGGTGTCCAAACTACGGCCCGCGGGCCAACTGCGGCCCGCGACTCATTTTTAATTGGCCCGCAGGCCGCAGCATTTCACACCACCCCCCTCCCCAGTCGGTGCAGTGGAAGTGGCCAGCGGTGAAGAGGAAGTCGGCTGCAGTACCAGAGAGGGAGCCGGAAGAGGAGCAGAACGTCGCAGCAGGTCACACGCGCACCTGCTGCACTTGAGAATACTGCTGCCGACTGGGATTCCACCTTCTCCCCATTCCCACTGCAGCAGCCAGCCTCCGTGAGTTTTTAAAGCTCTCCGTTCTCTCTCCGTTACACGCTAAACTTCTGTCACTCCCCCCTCCCTCTCAGAAACTAAAGGTGGACTCCTTGACTGTGACTTACTTCCCTGCTGCTGCTGCACATTCATTTCTATGTGATCACTGAGACACGTGAGAAGTGTTGAAAATGTGCTGCTGCAGCTTGATCCTGCTTATCTAACAAGTGTCTCTGATCACATAGAAATGAATGTGCGGCAGCAGGGAAGTAAGTCACAGTCAAGGAGTCCAGTCCACCTTTAGTTTCTGAGAGGGAGGGGGGAGCTGGCAGCTCCAGAAGGAGAGGAGCTTGTGAGTAACAGAGACTAGAGTTGTAAAACTATCGAGGGGGGGGGGTTTGAGCCAGGGGATAGAAAGGGTTTTTAGTAGTGTAGCTTTTTTTTTCATGCCTGGTTTCTGAGAGGGAGGGGGAGTTACAGAAGGTGAGTGTGTAACGGAGAGAGAATGAACAGTTGAATAAAAAATTACAAGATTACAGAGAGTGGGTGGGGGCTGGCTATCAGGCCTGGACTGGGAGTCAAAATAGGCCATGCCATTCCAAGTATACAGAGGCCCAAACATCCCCCTACCAGCCCAAATAGCCCCCTACCAGCCCACTATTTGGTAACTTTCTATGGAACCATATAGCAGCCCCTCTGGTATTTGCAGAACCCATAGATTGCCAGTCCGGGCCTGCTGGCTATGGGGAAAGAAGGAGATCAGTGCAGTAGGGCACTAACATATCATAGTAGCTTCACATTTAATTTTGCCTGGATCCAGCAGCTTCATGAAAATAAACTTAATGGTTCGAGTCAAAGAATGTCAGGCTAAACTGGTCGGCCCCCACACATTTTCACCTCATCAAATCTGGCCCTCGTTGTTAAAAGTTTGGACACCCCTGGACTAAACACTGATGTTACAATTGTAACAACTTCTCCACAGCTTACAGACAGCATGCAGGAACTACATAACCCACAATGCATTGCACTATGATGTTCTGTTCCTTATTGAAATCACGTGTGCAGGGAATTGTGGGGTTTGGAGGATGCAGGCTAAGAATAGATAGCCGTTGATACAAAATAACAGTAGTCAGCCAGCTCAGCAAAATTGTTAGAGAGATCAGCAGAAGAGTAGGGGGCTATTCTTAGGGAACTGTCAGAAATCATTAAAAATCATGAAAAGTGTGCATATTTTTTAATTGTATATTGCAAAGTTGCTTGGAATTATGTTTACTTTTCAAAAAGCTTTTGCTTTTGTGGAGTTCCCCGTTTATGCTCAGCAGGGCCAAAAATAAGAAATGTTTCTACTAATTGTATCGGATTAGAACAGAGATGATCCTACTCCTAGAACTGTGGCGGGGGAGGGGGGGCATGAGAAGTTAGAAAAGGAAACTAATATTTAATTTGCTTTTTGACAAAGGTCGAAACTAAAAATGGAAAGCAATTTGAAAATTCTAAGTTGAGATGGTAAACAAGAAATTGTTTGACTTAATGTACTCTTTCACTTTTAGACTGATGCCCAAAAATGTGCATGTTGTGCAATATTAACACTAATATTTCTGAATATACTATTATAAAATAAAAAATGGGTTCTATGGGTTTTTTTTCTGCTTTTGTTTCTATAGGGAGCTGGTAAAACAAATGTAGCTCTGATGTGCATGCTTCGGGAGATTGGAAAACACATAAATGTGGATGGCACCATCAATGTGGACAACTTCAAAATAATTTACATTGCTCCCATGAGATCCCTGGTGCAGGAAATGGTGGGCAGCTTCAGCAAGGTAACTTCACTTTTTAACATCGCAGTTGAACAGTATTTGAATGTATAATGATAAACAATACTTAATACTTTTTGGAGGAAAAGCAATCCTATTGGGTTTCATGTTGAATTCATTTTTTTTAGCAGACTTAAAGGGATACTGTCATGGGAAAAATTTTTTTTTTCAAAATGAATCAGTTAATAGTGCTGCTCCAGCAGAATTCTGCACTGAAATCCATTTCTCAAAAGAGCAAACAGATTTTTTTATATTCAATTTTGAAATCTGACATGGGGCTAGACATTTTGTCAATTTCCCAGCTGCTCCATGTCATGTGACTTGTGCTCTGATAAACTTCAATCACTCTTTACTGCTGTACTGCAAGTTGGAGTGATTATCACCCCCTCCCTTTTCCCCCCAGCAGCCAAACAAAAGAACAATGGGAAGGTAACCAGATAGCAGCTCCCTAACACAAGATAACAGCTGCCTGGTAGATCTAAGAACAACACTCAATCATAAAAACCCATGTCCCACTGAGACTCCTTCAGTTACATTGAGAAGGAGAAACAGCAGCCTGCCAAAAAGCATTACTCTCCTGAAGTGCAGGCACAAGTCACATGACATGGGGCAGCTGGGAAATTGACAAAATGTCTAGCCCCGTGTCAGATTTCAAAATTGAATATAAAAAAATCTGTTTGCTCTTTTGAGAAATGGATTTCAGTGCAGAACTCTGCTGGAGCAGCACTATTAACTGATTCATTTTGAAAAAATTTTTTTTTCCCATGACAGTATCCCTTTAAGGTATTGAGATCCAAATTATAGAATGACCCTTATTTGGAAAACCCCAGGTCACGAGCATTCCTGATAATACGCCCAATACCTGTAATAAATACTAACCCCCAGTGTAGCTGTTGCTAGTTGCAAGAAACAAGAAGGTCTGTAAAACCTTAAATGTTTGCATTTTCTTTTGAAGCGATTGTCAACATATGGCATTACCGTGGCAGAGTTGACAGGAGATCACCAGCTGTGTAAAGAAGAGATCAATGCCACACAGATCATAGTTTGTACCCCAGAAAAATGGGATATCATCACCCGTAAAGGAGGGGAGAGAACATACACTCAGCTCGTCCGTCTGATCATTCTGGTGAGGTCAAGGGAACTGCAAACTTGCAATCCCATTCTTTGTTTATTATTTCAGTGTGTGGTGTCTTAGACAACCTAACAATTAATGGGCTGTCCTAGAAATGACTTGCTGGAATGTCTAACTTGAGACTGATCTTCTTTAAGGATGAAGTCCACTTGCTGCATGATGATAGAGGTCCGGTGCTGGAATCTTTGGTTGCTCGGGCCATCCGTAATATTGAGATGACACAGGAGGATGTCCGGCTTATTGGTCTTAGTGCTACTTTGCCCAACTATGAGGATGTAGCCACATTTCTTCGCGTGGACCCTGCCAAGGGGCTCTTTTATTTTGACAACAGGTACCTGCTTTAACCATAGAATTAAAGGAGACTAAACTCTAAAAATTAATATGGCTAAAAATGCCATATTTTATGTACTGAACTTGTTGCGCCAGCTTAAAGTTTCAGCTTGTCAATAGCAGCAATGATCCAGGACTTTAAACTTGTAACAGGGGGTCACCATCTTGGAAAGTGTCTGTGACACTCACATGCTCAGTGGGCTCTGAGCAGCTGTTGAGAAGCTAAGCTTAGGGGTTGTCACTAATTATCCAGCAGAAAATGAGGTTGGTCTGTAATATAAGCTGATGCTACAGGGCTGATTATTAAATTCTGATGCTAATTGCACTGGTTTCTGTGCGGCAATGTAGTAATTATCTGTACTAATTAATAATCGGCCTTATATTGTGACATTTATATTCTGTGTATTGTAATATTGTGAGTGGGTCCCTAAGCTCAGTAAGTGACAGCAGCACAGAGCATGTGCCGTGAATCCTCAGAAAAAGAAGATGGGGAGCTACTGGGGCATCTTTGGAGACACTGATCTTTACTGCTAAAGGGCTGTGGTTGCATTGGGCTGGTACAAAAGCCCAAAACATAATGTACAACATTTCTAGCTACTTCTTTAGTTAAAGGGGTTGTTCACCTTCCAAACACTTTTTTTTTCAGTTCAGTTGTTTTCAGATTGTTCCCCAGAAATAGACTTTTTGCAATTACTTTCCATTATTTATTTTTTACAGTTTTTCCAAAATCTAAGTTTAAAGTTGACTGTCCCTATCTCTGGTGTTTGAGTCTGGCAGCTCAGTAATTCAGGCGCAGACTCTGAACTGCTACAATTTTGCAACATTTAGTTGATACATTTCTCAGCAGCATCTCTGGAGTATTAGCAACTATTGTATCAATTCTAACAGCAGAAACTCAGGGATTCTGCTCAGCAGGTAAAGTACTTGGAAAAAGTTATTTCTGGTGATCTATCTGAAAACAACTAGTTGTTTGAAGGTGAACCACCCCTTTAAGCTTTTAGTTCTCTTTTGAGGACAAACTGCTACATATTTAATAATGTTTAGTAGTTCTGGAATTGTGCAGCCCACTGTTTCTATATGACCAAGGCTGTTGTAGAGTGGTTATAGGATTACAGTCCGCTTTACGTATATTAATCGGATTACAGGTATTTTAAGATCTGGTAGTCACTTTTAAATATGTTTTTGTCAAATAGTTTGAAATTGAAGGATGTCTTTATTTTCAATATCATCTACTATGTTTTTTTTTTTTTTACTTTTTCTGTACTCCTTCCCAGTTTTCGTCCAGTGCCACTGGAACAGACCTATGTAGGTATTACAGAGAAAAAGGCCATCAAACGCTTCCAGATTATGAATGAGATTGTTTATGAGAAAATCATGGAGCATGCCGGCAAGAACCAGGTTTGCACATTTCCTAAAGCTTTGGAAATCAATATAGCGGATACATAACAATTTTGACTTAATCACTTGTAATTATTGTTCTAGGTGCTGGTGTTTGTTCATTCCAGGAAGGAAACTGGCAAGACGTCCCGTGCTATCAGAGATATGTGCCTGGAGAAGGACACCCTGGGTCTGTTTCTGAGAGAGGGTTCTGCTTCAACTGAAGTTCTTCGTACTGAAGCCGAGCAATGCAAGGTAATAAGCTCACAGTAGCTTGTTTTCCCTGTCATTTATATGATTTGTCATTTAACAAATCGCTGTTTCTATAGAACCTGGAACTGAAAGATCTCCTGCCTTATGGGTTTGCTATTCACCATGCTGGTATGAGCAGAGTTGACAGGACACTAGTGGAGGATCTGTTTGCCGATAAACACATTCAGGTATGTACAGTGACTGCAGACTGTCTGTAATATGCCTTTATTATAAAGAGCACATTAATGGATGCTATATCTTTCTTTGCAGGTCCTGGTTTCCACAGCAACTCTGGCTTGGGGTGTCAATCTCCCAGCTCACACTGTTATCATTAAAGGGACACAGGTTTATAGTCCAGAGAAGGGTCGTTGGACAGAGCTTGGTGCCTTGGATATCCTGCAGGTCAGTAGAAATATGGTAAATTAGGACATGTAAGTGCAGAAAAATCAGAAATTCTTTCATGTTCTACAAATTTCCAGTCCTCTTTTGTTTGCTTTTTTTATGAATGGATTTTCAAGAATATTCTGACTCTCTATGATGCAGTGACAGCCTTGGCCATTTCTCCTTTGTTAAAGGGATACTGTTTTTTCAAAATGAACCAGTTAATAGTGCTGCTCCTGCAGAATTCTGCACTGAAATCCATTTTTTCAAAAGAGCAAACAGATTTTTTAGATTTAATTTAGAAATCTGACATGGGGCTAGACATATTATCAGTTTTCCCAGCTGCCCCCGGTCATGTGACTTGTGCTCTGATAAGCTTCAGTCACTCTTTACTGCTGTACTGCAAGTTGGAGTGATATCATCACCCCCCCAGCAGCCTAACAACAGAACAATGAGAAGGTAACCAGATAGATCTACCAGGGATCTTGTGTTAGGAAGCTGCTAAGAACAGCTCTCAATTGTAAAATAAAGCTCCCTCTGCAACACATTTAGTTACATTGAGTAGGAGAAACAACAGCCTGCCAGAAAGCAGTTCCATCCTAAATTGCTGGCTCTTTCTGAAAGCACATGACCAGGCAAAATGACCTGATATGGCGCCTACACACCAATATTACAACTAAAAAAATACACTTGTTGGGTTCAGGAATGAATTTTTTTATATTGTAGACTGAATTATTTGCAGTATAAACAGTGTAATTTAGAAATAAAAAAATACATTATAGGAATCATGACAGAATCCTGCTGCACAAATATGGCAGCCCTCTCATATAGGAACTGCTTACTTTTACTGCTGTACACACATTGTTCACATTTCTTTGGTATCTATACATCAGTCACTGTGCCGCTTAATGGCATTAAGTTATTATGTCACTAAAGGTTTGGGGTGACTGTACCGTTTATCAAGGCACAAATTAATGGAAAATATACATTTTTAGGTGTAGCTCAGGATACCACAGCCTTTGTATATTCCCCAAGTTTTTTATAGCAGTGGTCCCCAACCTTTTTTACTGTGAGCCACATTCAAATGTAAAAAAAGTTGGGGAGCAACACAAGCTCAAAAAATGTCCCTTGGGTGCCAGATAAGAGCTGCGCTTGGCTATTTGGTAGCCACTATGTGGACTGGCAGCTCTACTTGGCTGTATACTTAGTTTTCATGCAATTAAAAGTTTCTTCCAAACTTTCTATTCAAAATAAGCCCCTGCTTTGAGGCCACTGAGAGCAACATCCAAGAGGTTGGAGAGCAACATGTTACTCACAAGCTACTGATTGGGGATCACTGCTTTAGAGAAACATTCAGTTCTGCTGTATTGCTGTTACTTATCCATCTGATTATCTTCTGACAGATGCTTGGTAGAGCTGGACGTCCCCAGTATGATACAAAGGGTGAGGGAATTCTCATCACCTCACACGGGGAGTTGCAATATTACCTGTCTCTGCTGAACCAGCAGCTTCCTATTGAGAGCCAGGTGGTTGGAAGGCTTCCAGACATGCTGAATGCAGAAGTGGTCTTGGGAAATGTACAGACTGCTAAGGTAAAACACCTTTTTTGTTTCCCCATACAATTAACAATGCAGTGTAAGTAAGATCTACCCGGAGGCCTGTTTATGGCTCATACAGCTGTCATTAGACTTCATAGCTGTAATGAGCATCTGGTATGTCAACTATTGTTTTTTTTAAATAAAACCATAACAGAAGCACTGGTAATAAGCAGAGTAAAGCAATGGAATTTGTGATATGGTAAAAGGAAAATGCATGTTAGTTCCGGGGTTAAGGGCTCTGGATGAAGGCTATTGCAGTTAAGAAACTGCAATGTTATTCTTCTTTAGGGTATCCAGGGCTGGAATGGAGGGAAGGATCTGGGCGGTCCTTCCATTCCACTCCATACTGACCTGGGTGTGGTGTTGGCCACTTACCCATAAATGAATCAGGTGTCTCATGTCAGTGTGTGTGTGAGGGGCTGAGCAGCTTGCTGTGAACTCAAGCTGAGAGTGACACAGAGATACCATTACAAATTTGCCTGTTTAAACTATAAGCCTGGAGCCATTGCTTTGCACAACAGACACTGAGGAAACTGAGCTGAATCAGTAATTGCTGGACTTTGATAAATTTTATTTGCTTTATTTCAACCTGCTGAAACCTTCTGTTTATGCTGTCTGTGTGAACGGCTTCAAATAAAGCAGCCACGGCTGAATTGGCCCGAATTAAGGCTCTGTGTGCTGATTCTGTGCTACAAAAAGTGCTGTGGTCATGATTCCTGCTACTTGAAATCTCACAAATTGTATTTATGTTGTGAAAACAATGACTTCATGGTAATTGACAACATAAATGCAAATTTTATATTTCAATGTCCTTTTCCATTTTCTTGTAGGATGCTGTGAATTGGTTAGGCTACACATACCTATACATCCGTATGTTGCGCTCTCCAAACCTGTATGGAATCTCCCACGATGACCTTAAGATTGACCCTTTGCTGGAACACCGACGTCTTGATCTAATACATACAGCTGCCCTTCTCCTCGACAAGAACAACCTGGTGAAATATGATAAGAAGACTGGTAATTTCCAGGTAAAAATGATTTTTACTGGAATTTATACTCACAAGCTCTATGATGTTAAAAGTGGCTTCCAGCTTATGTTGTCCATCTATTCATCTGCCTTTCAGTGTTTTTAGACAAAAGATGTGTATTAAAAAAATAATTAAATATGGATTTTTTTTTATTTAAAGAATGGGAAGAAGGCTTTTCAGAATATGTTTGGCCCTTGCCAAATTAATAGAACGTGCAAGCTTAAAGGGATTCTGATTTTTATGATGTTTTTATTTCTAAATTACACTGTTTACACTGAAAATATTTCACTCTACAATATAACATTTCATTCCTGAACCAGCAAGTGCATTGTTTTAGTTGTAATATTGGTGTGTAGGCGCCATCTCAGGTCATTTTTCCTGGTCATGTGCTTTCAGAAAGAGCCAGCACTTTAGGATGGAACTGCTTTCTGTTAGGCTGTTTCTCCTACTCAATGTAACTGAATGTGTCTCAGTGGGACCTGGATTTTACTATTGAGTGCTGTTCTTAGATCTACCAGGCAACTGTTATCATGTGTTAGGATGCGGCTATCTGGTTACCTTCCCATTGTTCTGTTATTAGGCAGCTGGGGGAGGGGTTTGATCTCACTCCAACTTGCAGTACAGCAATAAAGAGTGACTGAAGTTTATCCGAGCAGTCACATGACTGGGGGCAGCTGGGAAACTGACAATATGTCTAGCCCCATGTCCGATTTCATAATTAAATATAAAAAAAATCAGTTTGCTCTTTTAAGAAACTGATTTCACTGCAGAATTCTGCTGCAGCAGCACTATTCACTAATGTTTTCCCATGCCAGTATCCTCTTTATATGCCCATGCCAAATGAATATAACGTGCAAGCTTAAGTATACTGCACCTTTTAACATAAGAACACATATTCTGTCCTAAGACCTTTTCAGGTGGGTTGTAGGTTAATACTTTTTTTTATTTATAACTAGGTTACTGAGCTGGGTCGTATTGCCAGTCATTTCTACATCACCAATGATTCCGTACAAACCTACAACCAGCTGTTGAAGCCAACTCTTAGTGAGATCGAGCTTTTTCGTGTGTTCTCTCTTTCCTCTGAGTTCAAGAATATCACTGTCAGAGAGGTGAGTACTAAACTAAATTGTCATATTGCAATCGACTGTTACATGTCAAATACTGTTGGTTAATGCAACGCTAGCACTGTTACCCTGCAAAGATGGTGCTCAAATAAATTGTGGTTCTCTCTAGTTCTTAAAATGTCTCTCAGTAAGGAAGTAGTTTCTGGATACTTAATCGACATGTGGTCTGGTTTGTAGGAGGAAAAACTAGAACTGCAGAAGTTGCTAGAAAGAGTACCTATCCCTGTCAAAGAAAGCATAGAGGAGCCAAGTGCTAAGGTAAGACCCTTTTCCATTTCTCTTGCAAGTTGCAGACGGGGAATCCTTGACCATTCTGTCAATGTTGGCATCAACATTTAACTTGATTTAATTTTTTTTCTGCAGATCAACGTGCTGCTGCAGGCTTTCATTTCTCAGCTAAAACTGGAAGGATTTGCTCTGATGGCAGACATGGTGTATGTTACACAGGTACAGCAGCACTGGCTTATTAACCAAAACAAAATATCAGATGAGAAAAAAATGTAGATTTAAAGGGATTGTTCACCTTTGAGTTAACTGTTGGCATGGTGTAGAGAGTGAAATTCTGAGACAATTTGCAGTTGGTTTTCATTTTTTATTATTTGTGGGTTTTGCGTTATTTAGCATTTTATTCAGCAGCTCTCCAGTTTGCAGTTTTAGCAATCTGGTTGCTAGGGTTGAAATTACCCTAGCCACCATGCATTGCTTTAACAAGACTGGAGTATGAATAGGAGACAACCTGAATAGAAAGTTGAGTAATAAAAAGTAGCAGTAGCAATACATTTGTAGCCTTACAGAGCATTTATCTTTTAGATGGGGTCAGTGACCCCCCATTTGAATGCTGGAAATAGTCAGAAGAAGGCAAATCATTCAAAAGCTATAAAAAAAATAATGAAGACCAATTGAAAAGTTGCTTAGAATTGGTATTTGTATAACATATTAAAAGTTAAAGGTGAATCAGCCCTTTAAAGGACAAGTCAACCCCAAAATGAAAATTTGCCCAATAAAAGAAAACATTGTAAGCTTTCCAATATCCATTCATTACAGTCCTTCAAAAGTTATTTTGAAAAAAAATTGCAATTAAAAGCATTTGCTTAACTCCTGATTGTTACCTTTTAAACAATGTTGCAAAAGTCTTGGTTCCCCAGCAATGTCAGGTCTGTTAATCAGCTGCCTTGTGTTACATTGCATCAACAGTCTTAGACATCAAGGCAGAGAACAGAAAGGGACAGACAAACACTGCTTTCACTAGTAATACATATACAAATACATTTAAAAACATAGATTTGTAATGAATGTATATTGCAAAGTTGTTTTCTTTTATTAGGCACATTTTTATTTTGGCGGCTGACTTGCCCTTTAATTCCCAGATGACCACACTATTCAGAAACCCACCATATTGTTCTTTTGCATCACCAATGTCCGTGATTAATTGGAAACCTGTGCTGCATCTTTTCTCTCCAGTCTGCAGGCCGTCTCATGCGAGCAATATTTGAAATTGTCCTTAACCGAGGGTGGGCCCAACTGACTGATAAAACTCTGAATTTGTGCAAAATGATCGACAAGAGAATGTAAGACCTATTTTTTTTTTCTCTACATCTGTGCTCTATTCCTAATTCCAGCAGAGTTGGTTTAGCTCTAATCTCTATCTGCAGGTGGCAGTCCATGTGTCCTTTACGCCAGTTCAGGAAGTTGCCAGAGGAAGTGGTGAAGAAGATTGAAAAAAAGAACTTTCCTTTTGAGCGTCTTTATGATTTGAATCACAATGAGATTGGTAAATACTTTATATTGAGAGCTATGTCTGTAGCAGAGGGTATTGCAAAATACTCTGCTCTGCCATTTGGCTTTGGTCATGTAAATTATAGGATTTGCCATAGAACATGTTCGTTGTAAACAGTGGGCTGAGAAATGTGCTGTGCTCAGATCATGTCTGCATGAGTCTGGGGATGCATGAGTTTAAAGGGATACTGTCATGGAAAAAAAACATTTTTTCAAAATGAATCAGTTAATAGTGCTACTCCAGCAGAATTCTGCACTGAAATCCATTTCTCAAAAGAGCAAACGGATTTTTTTTTTATATTCAATTTTGAAATCTGACATGGGGCTAGACATATTGTCAATTTCCCAGCTGCCCCAAGTCATGTGACTTGTGCTCTGATAAACTTCAATCACTCTTTACTGCTGTACTGCAAGTTGGAGTGATATCACCCCCTCCCTTTTCCCCCCCAGCAGCCAAACAAAAGAACAATGGGAAGGTAACCAGATAGCAGCTCCCTAACACAAGATAACAGCTGCCTGGTAGATCTAAGAACAACACTCAATAGTAAAAACCCATGTCTCACTGAGACACATTCAGTTACATTCAGTTACATTGAGTAGGAAAAACAGCAGCCTGCCAGAAAGCATTTCTCTCCTAAAGTGCAGGCACAAGTCACATGACCAGGGGCAGCTGGGAAATTGACAAAATGTCTAGCCCCATGTCAGATTTCAAAATTGAATATAAAAAAATCTTTTTGCTCTTTTGAGAAATGGATTTCAGTGCAAAATTCTGGTGGCGTAGCTCTATTAACTGATGTGTTTTGAAAAAAACAGGTTTTCCGATGACAGGCTCCCTTTAAGATTCACTTCTATTCTTAATATCCCTTCTGTAATAATTCCAGTTACTATCTCTTAAGCTTGTTGTTTGGTGTTGCAATAATGTCTATAGCACCTTACTTCATTCAGGCTATTAATTCACGTATAACTAACTGTCTCATGTACTTCTTTTCCCTCTTTTTTGTTACTTACTTGTAATCATTATATTATTACTTATAATTTTCTTTCAAATAGGTGAACTCATCCGTATGCCCAAAATGGGGAAAACAATCCATAAATACGTTCACCTGTTCCCCAAGTTGGATTTGTCTGTGCATCTGCAACCTATCACTCGGTCCACCCTCAAAGTAGAGCTCACAATTACCCCAGATTTCCAGTGGGATGAGAAGGTGAGAGTAGTGATGCTGCAAAAAATATACATTTAGTATTTATATATACATTAATAGCAGTACATTTCTAACAGTGTGTGCTTTGACCCTTAAAGCTAACACTATTTATAGAATGTAAACATTTTTCAGTTGGTCTTCAATTTATAGCTTTTTATGTCATACCAGACCTTGCTTTTCTGAATTTCTCGTGGTTTAAAGGGGATGTTCACCTTCCAACACTTTTTTCAGTTCAGTTGTTTTCAGATAGTTCACCAGAAATAAACTTCTATTTTCTATTTGTGACTGTTTATCTAAGATTGAAAATTAAAGTTTAAAGGGGAACTCCACACAAACATTACTTAAGCTTTCTGAAAAGTAAATTTCATTTCAAGCAACTTTGCAATATACATCAATTATAAAATACACAGAGTTTTCATGATTTCTAAGCCTAGCCCCCTGCTCTCATGCTGATCTGTCTGACTACTTTGCTGAGCTGGCTGACTACTGTTACTTTGTATCAACAGCATTCTGTCCTCAGCCTGCATCCTCCATACCCCACAATTCCCTGCACACGTGATTTCAATAAGGAACGGAAAATCAGTGCAATGCATTGTGGGTTATGTAGTTCCTGCATGCTGTCTGTAAGCTGTGGAGAAGTTGTTACAATTTGTAACATCAGGGTTTAGTCCCTCTTTCCCTGCCAGGATTTCAAATGATGCAGAAACAGAAGAACTGTTTAACAGCTGGATTTCAGCATAGAAAATGGTATTTATTCATACTTTTTGGAGAAACCGGTAACTGTGATGGGTTTATTAGGGGTTTCTGTGTTATGTGGGCTTCTTTATCAAATTTTGATTTGGAAGACGGAGTTCCCCTTTAATTTTTTATCTTTTCATGGGGGGGGGTCACCGACCCTGTTCTAAATTGATACATTTAGTTGATACATTTCTTATCTTTGTCCCTGCTGAGCAGAATCTCTGGGTTTCATTAAAGGCAGCTGTTAGAATTGATACACTAGTTGCTAATACTCCAGAGATGCTGCTGAGAAATGTATCAACTAAATGTTGCAAAATTGTAACAGTTCAGAGTCTGCGCCTGAATTACTGAGCTGTCAGACTCAAACACCAGAGATACGAACATTAAACTTTAATTTTGAAAAAACAGCAAAAAATAAGCAATTGTAAAGAGTCTTTATTTCTGGGGAACAATATGAAAACGCCTGAACTGAAAAAAGTGTTTGGAAGTGAGCAACCCCTTTAAAGACATATTAACACATGGAATGTTAAAACAATGGTCATGACCATAATGTTTACTGCATAAGATGAGTGTTTGGACAGTTGGTCAACTGGCAGAAATATTAAAATGTGTGCAGGTTATAATGAATTTTGATGTAATGTGTTACAGCAGGACTGTCCAGATTTTGATAGAGTTGTTCATTCTCCCTAAGGTTCATGGTTCCTCTGAAGCTTTCTGGATCCTAGTAGAAGACGTGGACAGTGAAGTAATCCTGCACCATGAGTACTTCCTGCTAAAGGCCAAATACGCACAAGATGAGCATCTTGTTACGTTTTTTGTACCAGTCTTTGAGCCTCTTCCACCTCAGTACTTTATTCGAGTGGTGTCTGATCGCTGGCTCTGTGAGTATCCTGGCAGTTCTAATTCCATAACGTGGACAGGTTTATTCAGCTTAATAGAGACAGCATGTAGTTCATCTCTCTAATCACTAGAGATGCTGTTGTCTATTGAAAATGTTTATGCCAAGGCCAGAAATACATCTGCTTTAATTCATATGTATCACTGTATGTAGAACAGACATTTTTTTTTTTTGCACACTGTAAAAACTATGCTATCTTACATATATATATATATATATATATATATATATATATATATATATATATATATATATATATATATATATATTATATATATATATATATATATATATATAAAACAAAATAAACACTGTAGGAATTAAACTGTCATCTTGCTAGGTCTATAAGAAAAACAAAAGCAATGGCCATAGGAAATATTGGAACAACGTTGGATTAGTGACATTATTCTGCTTTTTCCCCCCCCTTCTTGCAGCATGTGAAACGCAACTCCCAGTATCTTTCCGCCATCTGATCCTTCCTGAAAAGTACCCACCACCTACTGAGCTGCTGGATCTACAGCCCCTGCCAGTTTCTGCCCTTAGGAACAGTGCATTTGAGAGCTTATACCAAGATAAATTTCCATTCTTTAACCCTATCCAGACCCAAGGTAAGAGGACAGTGCCCCCTCTTTATTTACACGTCATTTTATGTATTTGATAATTGTATTACTTCAGACATGAATGAGCAGCCTGTAGATGATAGAAACCGAAGTCAGAAAATACACTTGTTGTGAGGCCTCGGCACAGGTTTCTGCATTGTGCTGGCATGTTGGCTATTTACAGGCTATATAGTGTTGAAGG
Source organism: Xenopus laevis (assembly GCF_017654675.1). Taxonomy (NCBI): domain Eukaryota; kingdom Metazoa; phylum Chordata; class Amphibia; order Anura; family Pipidae; genus Xenopus; species Xenopus laevis. The sequence goes on along the minus strand of NC_054375.1, from coordinate 132,736,246 downwards.
CAATTAGTCATCTGCTATGTAAATGGTTGCTCTGTAGACTAATAGATTCCATGGCTACACAAATGCTTCATATATAAAACTGTATTGGTGTTTCTGAAGTAGATTGTTACCAGTACAGGGTACATTTGCATTACATTTTAACACCAAACAAACTTATTTTAAACTCTTAATCTACATGCAACATTTGCCTGCGTTATGGTGAAACTGCATAAACCAGTTAATTTGTTTTTAAATGTACCAATATAATCACACCATCCTTGTTTTTTCTCTGCAGTTTTCAACACCATATACAACAGCGATGATAATGTCTTTGTGGGAGCTCCCACGGGAAGTGGGAAGACCATTTGTGCTGAATTCGCCATACTCAGAATGCTGCTTCAGAATTCCGAGGGCCGGTGTGTTTATATAACCCCTATGGAAGCTCTGGCTGAACAGGTATGTCCTTATATACAACTTACAAGAAAGCGATGAAGGCTTAGATGTGCTTGTGACTAGTGAAGAGGAATTTGCTTTCAGCCAATTGTTATAGATTGGATATGATTGTGTAAAGCTGCAGTAATGGGGATTTGCCTGTTCATAGACCTTTGTACCATATACCAGTCATTCCTATTTATATTGTTAAAAATCCTATTGGATTGCTAGCACACGGGCAGATTCGGGGAGATTTAGTCGCCTGGCGACTAATCGCCTCTTCTGCGGGGCGACAATCTCCCCGAACTGCCTTCCGCCTGCTATAATAAGAAAACGTCAGCGCCAATGCACTCGCGGCGCTACAATTGCCGAAGTTGCCTCACGAGGAAACTTCGGAAATCGAAGCTCCACGAGTGCATTGGTGCCGGCGTTTTCTCATTATAGCAGGCGGAAGGCAGTTTGGGGAGATTGTCGCCCGGCGACTAAATCTCCCCGAATCTGCCGTGTGCTAGAACCCTAAAACTGCTAAAACCCACAAAACCCAGTGTTTCAGTACATAGTTTTCTTTTCTGATCCGTTGCAATTTATAGCGCTGGATTCCTATTGTTCAAGAATATAACTTGTACCTTCATTCTGTTCCTCAAGAGACTCTTCATACTTTAACTATCGTCTCCGAGGGAGATGTTCCAGCAAGCGCGGAACATTTTGCAGTAATTAGATATTTTTGGAGGGTGCACAATTTGTTTGTTCTAAAAGTTGTTTCTAGAAAGTGGTACACACTTAACATGTTCCCCTCCCACACACACACGTTCATAGCACAGTCTCATTACCCCATTACTTACCTTTTTATTTCTTTTTTTAATGTGCTTTCATTAGTTCTCAACTGTCACCTGGTAGACACGACTCGTTTATGTAAATATATGCTAAAAAAGAAATCAGAACGCTTTACTCCTCTTCACTGTTTTTTTGCAGCATGCTGAACTTTTACATTTTTTTTCTGTTTATAAAGTGCCGTTCTCGGTATTCACAGGTACTTAGTGCAAAGTTACAGATGGTTTTCTATTTCCATTTATTATTAGTTACTTAAGATAAGTAGAAAACTAGTAGATCTCACATAAGATAACTTTTTATGAAAGTTGTACTGTAAAGTGCAAAGTTCCCGGAACCGTTTATTATGTGAAGACGGTATGCACCTCTTTCTTCCTTGGCAAAGTCAGGAAGGAAACTGTTTGCACATGTGATTTATCAGTTTATTTTGATGATTGACAGACAGTGAGCTTCTTTACACAGCTGCATTTCAAAACGGGAAGCTATTTTGACTTTGTTTTGATGCTCCATGTTGTCTGGGACTAACAAATGTGGATTTTGGATAAAGCTGGCCATAGACGCAAAGATCTGATCGTACGAATCGAGGATTCGTACGATTTTCGGACCGTGTGTGGAGAGTCCTGACATTTTTCGTCCGGCGGAGATCGGTCGTTTGGTCGATCGGACAGGTTAGAAAATTTCTGTCGGCTGCCGATATCTCTGCGTGTATTGCCGATCGGACGATTTTCAGTCACTAGCTTTGGTTGGACATAACTTTCGTACGATTGCTGTCAGGAGCAGAACATCGGCTGATTTATTTGACCTGAATGGTTAGTGGCAGGTCAGGAGATGGGGAAAGTCCGATTGTACGATGATTTGTACAATCGGATCTTTGCGTCTATGGCCAGCTTAAAGCTGCGGGAGCCAAGAACCGTTATCTGGGACATTGCTCATAGTTTTATATCCCCTAAATCAAGTGTTAATTCATTTTAATTTTTCTCCATGGTCTGCTTGGGGGACACAGGAACAATGGGGTATAGCTAACTCCACTAGGAGGCAGGACAACACAAAAAAGGAACTAATCCCTCCTCCTCCTGCTATACCCCAGCTCCCAGGCGGAGCCAGCTCAGTTTTAGTTGTGTCCTCAGGAGGTTAGGACATAGGCTCCTTCTGGAGTTAGTTTTTATTTTCCATTTTTATTTATTTCTTTGGCAAATTCTACCACTTTGATACCTTTGCGCCGTCTGACACCCGCTTCGGTTGGAAGGTACTGCAAGCCGCGGTGGCTGGTTCCACGGCGGCCTCTCCCTCCCACCCGTGATTCTTGGGACAGCTTTGGTATGTCCCCATTGTTCCTGTGTCCCCCAAGCAGACCAAGGAGAAAAGGAGATTTTGTGTACTCACCGTTAAATCTCTTTCTCTCCAGTCGCTTGGGGGACACAGGACTTCCCTCCCTGGTGAGGCCTTCACGTGTTCTTTCAGACATGGTCTCTAGTGCAACCTTTTTTTTTTTATGTATATAGTTACGGGCTTCATGTTTTTTGGTAACCTCCTGTTCCGTACTTTGGTACAAACTGAGCTGGCTCCGCCTGGGAGCTGGGGTATAGCAGGATGAGGAGGGATTAGTTCTTTTTTTGTTGTGTCCTGCCTCCTAGTGGTGTTAGCTATACCCCATTGTTCCTGTGTCCCCCAAGCGACTGGAGAGAAAGAGATTTAACGGTGAGTACACAATCTCCTTATGTCCTGTCTAGATTATTCTCGTAAATTCATTATCACTGACTGCCAGTTTGTAACAGGGAAAGTTGCTAAACTCTCCTCAAAATATTGGGGGGAAAAAACAAGAAAAAATGTATAGTGTAGCGTTCTCACTAAATACACACCCTCAGTGTGACTTCATTCTCTCTTATCAGTGTCAAGAGTGAACAAAGTCATACTGAGGGTGTCTATTTAGCAAGAAAGCTACACTATATTTTTTTTCTTGTTTTTTTCCCCAATTCTCTTTGAGGAGAGTTCAGCAGCTTTCTTTGGAATTGTGCATTTGGAGATGGAGGAGAACATTATTTGTTACCGGACTGGGAAGAACACTTGATTTGGAACTTAATCTTAGATTTTTCAGATTGTAACAGGGAGCAGGTCACAGTCACAGCCGTTTGGCCAAACTGGTTTCACTTCTGAATGTTTCAAATCATATTCATCTTATCTTTGTCCTGTTAGGTGTTCATGGACTGGTTTGAGAAGTTCCAGGACAGGTTATATAAGAAGGTTGTACTGCTCACTGGTGAGACCAGCACAGATCTGAAACTTTTGGGGAAGGGGAACATTATTATCAGCACCCCAGAAAAGTGGGATATCCTGTCCCGTCGTTGGAAGCAGAGGAAGAATGTGCAGAATGTCAGTCTCTTTATTGTAGATGAGACGCACCTCATCGGAGGAGCCAATGGAGTAAGTGCACCCAGTCCACCATCATTATCTAGAGCAGTGATCCCCAACCAGTAGCCCATGAGCAACATGCTGCTCTCCAACCTTTTGGATGTTGCTCCCAATGGCCTCAAAACAGGTGATTATTTTTGAATTTCAGGCTTGGAGGCAAGTTTTGGTTGTATAAAAACCAGGAGCACAGCCAAACAGAGCCTCAATGTAGGTTGACAATCCACATAAGGGTTACCAAATGGCCAATCACAGCACTTATTTTGCAGCCCAAGAACATTTTTCACGCTTGTGTTGTTCCCCAATTCTTTTTACTTCTGAATGTTGCTTACGGGTTCAAAAGGTTGGGGATCCCTGATCTAGAGGGCCGTCTTAAAAATCCTGTGGGGGCAAGGACTATATTGGGCTGTGGATGTAGTCTTTATATTATGGGTTTGCACAGACCACTATTGCAATCAGTTAGTTGTCTTGTGCACTAAACTATCCTCTCTAGACAACACAAATGCAATTATTTCCAGCTTCTTTAATTTACTACAGAGCAGTCATAACATAATGGGTATTATTTAGAGATTCTAAAGCATTCTTCCTTCCCCCTGCAGCCTGTGCTTGAGGTAATCTGTTCCAGAATGCGGTACATCTCCTCCCAGATAGAGAGGCCTATCCGTGTCGTGGCCCTTAGCTCCTCTCTCTCCAATGCCAAGGATGTTGCTCACTGGCTGGGTTGCAGTGCAACTGCCACATTTAACTTCCATCCCAATGTGAGGCCAGTTCCTCTGGAATTGCATATACAGGTACTGCGAGAGTCCGATTAGTATTTTGTATATTTGCTACCATTAAAGGAGAAGGAAAGGAAAGCTAAAAGTAAGAACGCTTTATCAGAAAGATCTATTTAAATACACCAGTAAACCCTCAAAGTAATATTGCTCCGAGTCCTCTGTCAAAAGAAACACACTATTTCTTTCCTTCTATTGTGTACACATGGGCTTCTGTATCAGACTTCCTGTTTTCAGCTTTAAGCTCCAGGGCTAGGGCTTGAGCATGCTCAGTTTGCTCCTCTCTCCGTCTCCCCCTCCCTGCTGTAATCTGAGCTCAGAGCTATAAGTGAGCAGGGAGAGACTCTGGCAGGAAGTGATGTCACACCAATCTAATATGGCAGCTGCTATCCTAAACAAACAGAGACAGTGTCTAGAGCTGTTTACTCATGATAAAGCATTCTGCAGAATAAATGTAAGTGTTATAGCTTGCACTATTGTGGCCAAATTTAGTGGCAATTAACTGCTCAGTAGCTTTCCTTCTCCTTTAAGGCCAGCAGAAGGCCCCTGATACAGTGGCTTATTTTCAGCATTTAAAGTGTATATTTAGACTTACAGAAATAACTCAATTGTATTGTAGGGCTTTAACATCAGCCACACACAAACGCGGCTGCTTTCTATGGCTAAGCCAGTTTACCACGCCATCATAAAGCACTCTCCAAAGAAACCCATCATCGTTTTTGTTCCGTCTCGGAAACAGACGCGTCTCACTGCTATTGATATTCTTACTACCTGCGCAGCGGATGTGCAGAGACAGAGGTAGGAGATCTGGCGGAGGAAGAACTTTGGGCCAGTGTTATGTAAGATGTTTGTAGAATGACCTTTACTTATGTTCTCTATAAGGTTCCTGCACTGTACAGAGAAGGATTTGGCTCCGTACTTGGAAAAGTTGAGTGATGGAACTCTGAAGGAAACCTTGTTGAATGGGGTGGGCTACCTGCATGAAGGCCTGTCATCACTGGAGAGACGAATTGTGGAGCAGTTATTCAACACTGGTAACCTTTTATTTATTTATTTATTTTTACTTTATGGATGACTGGATGGATGGTTTTAGTAGCTTCTTTGTTATGAACCTATTGCATTATTCTCGGTGGCGTCTCACCAAAGTGAGGATATAAGAACCAGAGAATAACTTTCTCGATCCTTTCAAAAAGTACACAACTCTCATTTCTCTTGCCTAATTGGGGGACACAGGCACCATGGGGATGAAGATCCTGCAGCTGGAGAATGGACACTAACTTGTTAACTTGTGACTCCTCCTCCTGCTCTGGGCTTCATCCCCTGCCTCCTCCTGTTACTTCCAGTTTTCTTTAGTGTCCTCAGAAGGAGAAGACACAGGATTTTTGTGGCTGGAGCAGGTGATCAAGGACTCCGGTCAGATCATGCCACATTAAGGGCCACTGATCCATTCAAGAGCCCTTCCAGCTGACTGAGTATTTCTCTGCCCGACAGCCTTCCCGCTCTACGGAGGACTGCAGGCTTGCTCCCAGTTCCCCCTGCACTGGATTCCCGCTCTACGGAGGCTGCACCAGTGGTATACACCTTATCTGGTGTTATACGCATATGTGTTTATTTATAGGTTTATATACTTGTATTTAAAAATATATAATAAGCACATATTCTATTTCAGGGTGGCAGATTTACAACATATAGGGCATATCGTCAGCTGGCTACACTTGGTGAGTATACTCTCCTCTTCCCCCCATAACTTTACGTGCTTCCTTCCCTGGGCTCCCTTTTAGGTAGTGTGTTTGTGCGCGGACGGGGTCCCTTTTTTATTCGTGGGTTGTGTGCGCATGGTTTCTAAGCCTTCCCTGTGTTCCCCGCTATTCTAGCTCTACTGGTGCGCCTATTCGCGCCTTCCTGCTTCCCACACTTCCGCCCACGCTGGCGCCCTAATTCTCTCGCGCACTTCCGGTGCGCGCCTTCTGTTCAGCGCATTCCGGCTCTATTCTCAGTTTGGCGCTTCTTCTTGAGCTGCGTACGGCGCCTTGACTCCGGTTGTTTGCGGCTCTTCTCCACAGGCGGCTCCTTCTAACGCGCTTTCACTGCACACTGCCCACAGGGACCCGATTGTACTGAGGTACAGCTTAGCAGCTTTTTCTACAGGCATGTACTTACTACTTACTATGCCTCTGTGTTTGGGGAAGGATATAAGGGATGTTTCCTTGGGGATCTAATGCTATTCTCCCCCCCCCCTCCCTTCTTCTCTCATACTACAGAGCACATCTTTGCAACCAAGATCTGCCTGTCATCCCTGCCAAGGGTATCCCCTGCCTCCTTCTCTCTTAAAGTTTTTAGTACTTAAATAAAAAAAAAAAAAAAAAAATTGAGAGAAAGAAAAAGGTTTTTATGAGCAATATGGCAGACAAAACTGAAGAGCCCAGGATACCCAAATCCTCAGCTCAATCTCGTAAAGCCAATCAGGTCTCTTATCTGGCTTGTACTTTCTGTAAGACCAAATTTCACACAGCTTCTGCCGAGTCGGTGTGTGTGGACTGTAGTTCCAAGACCCTACCCTCTTCTGACACTACAGAAGCTGATTTAGTTAGGGCCCTGTCCCTCTCACTCGCAGGCATCCAAAATTTAGCCCGCATACCCGAGACTTTAGACAAAGTCCTCGAACGCTTGTCTCAGCCACAGGTTCCTGACTGTAGACCCTCAGGCTCGAAGCGTCCCACTACCTCCCCTCCTGACTCTCCAAGGGCAGCTATGTCCCCTTCCGATGAGGACGGACAACTACAGTCTGAGGGTGAGTCTGACCAGGACCTTGATCCTGAACAAGATATGCCTAGAACTCAAAAGGAGGTTGAAGGCCTCATTCAGGCGGTACTTTCTACCCTTAATATTGAAGATACTGTTTCCACTGCAGAACCTGCAAAGAATATCTTCAAAAGACAAAAGAAGAGTTCGGCCATATTTCCAGCATATGAGCAATTAGAAGAGATAATCAAATCTCAATGGAAGACTCCTGACCACAGGGTTCAAATTTCTCGCCGCTTTTCTCAGACTTATCCCTTCCCACAGGAGTGCACAGAGCTATGGGCGTCACCCCCAATGGTGGACCCTCCTGTTTCTAGACTGTCTAGGAATACTACCATTCCTGTAGCTGACGCTGCAGCGTTTAAGGACCCTATTGATAAACGTCTTGAAGGCTTTTGTAAATCTACCTTCACTGCGACGGGTACTGCTTTTCGTCCTATTTTCGCTATTGCCTGGGTTGCTAAGGCAATGGAAGTTTGGGTTGAACAAGCGGCCCAGTCGATAGGTTCTGAAGACCCAACGACAGACAATCTCCTCTCACAGATTGCTGATGCGACTACCTACATCTGCGATGCAGCCCTTGATGCAGCAAAAATGGTGGCCCAAGCTTCAGCCCAATCTATTGCTACCCGTCGGTTCCTTTGGCTGAAAACTTGGTCGGCAGATCTAACTTCGAAGAGATCCCTGGTCAGCCTCCCCTTCCAAGGTAAACTTCTATTTGGGGCAGAACTGGACAAGATTATCTCTCAGGCTACAGGAGGTAAGAGTACACTACTCCCTCAGACCAGAACCAGGAGAACTTCTTTTAAGAGACGTCCCTTTTTTCGCCCCTTTCGCCAGACTCAAGGGCACAAGACTCACACGGAAAAGACCAACTCCAACTTTCGTTCCCGTTTCCAGAACAAACAACGTCCCAGTGGCTTGCCCTCGCGCGGTCCATCCAAGCCCTCTCAGGATAAGCCCAGCACAGCCTGAAGGGGTGCCCACCCCCGAAGAGATCCCTGTGGGCAGACGCCTCAAATCCTTTCGGGAGGTGTGGTCAAACAAAGTAAAGGACCGCTGGGTTCTACAGGTGGTCTCGCAAGGCCTTCTTATAGAATTCACCCAACCCCCACCCCAACGATTCTTCATATCACGTCTTCCCACACACCCGTCCAACCGGGCACAGTTCCTTTCGGTGGTTCAAGCTCTCGCAGCAGCGGGAACTATCCAACCCGTTCCAGCTGCTTACAAGGGAAAGGGGTACTATTCCAATCTCTTCACTGTACCCAAGAAGGACGGTTCTCTACGACCAGTACTAGACCTCAAGTCTCTCAATCCGTTTGTCAGACACTGTCACTTCAAGATGGAGTTCATTCAATCAGTTCTCAACTCCATGGAGCTGAACGAATTCATGTCAGTGATAGACGTCAAGGATGCATACCTCCACATTCCAATCCACCCATCCCATCACCGGTTCCTCAGATTTTTCGTAGACGGGCAACACTGGCAGTTTGTCGCCCTACCCTTTGGTCTATCGTCCGCCCCTCGCACCTTCACCAAGGTGATGGCAGCTACATTGGAAACCCTTCGCATCGCAGGGATCTCGGTCATCCCCTATTTGGACGATCTTCTCATAAAAGGCCCGTCGGCGGAAGTCGCCTCCAGCCACACCTCTCTTGTTCTCAAGACCCTAACGGAATTCGGCTGGCTCATCAACCACGACAAGTCTCACCTTCTGCCGTCACAACGGGTGGAATATCTCGGCCTCATCATCGACTCCAGGAAGGGGAGAACCTTCCTCCCGGAAGTCAAGAGCTCGACCCTTCGGGCGCGAATTCTGACCCTTCAGTCTGCGTCCTCCATCCCACTACGGAGAGCCATGCAGACGTTGGGCACGATGGTGGCATCCTTCCCAGCCATACCATACGCCCAGTTCCATACGAGACCCCTACAACGGACCATTCTGCGTTACCAGCGACAGAATCGACACGACCTAGAGCGACTCATAGCCCTTCCAGAACCAGACAGACAATCTCTGGTTTGGTGGCTCCTCCCACTTCGCACGTCCCTGGGCAAACCCTTCCCCAGTCATCAATGGACAGTACTCACGACAGATGCCAGCCTTTCGGGGTGGGGAGGTGTCCTGGGTCAGAGGACAATTCAGGGTCTCTGGACAGCGGAGGAAGCCTCGCTGTCGATCAATCTCCTCGAGCTCCGAGCCATCAGATACTCCTTAGAAGGGCTAGCCCCATTCCTCAGGGGTCACCCGATTCGAATTCAGTCGGACAACGTCACCGCTGTGGCGTACGTAAACCACCAGGGGGGCACAAGAAGCCCAGCTGCCCTGAAAGAAGCAAGTTCCATCCTACGGTGGGCAGAGACTCATGTTCCAGAAATCTCCGTGGTACACATTCCCGGGGTAGACAACTGGATTGCCGACTACCTCAGCAGGGAAACATTAGACCAGGGAGAGTGGAGCTTACATCCCGATGTCTTCCAGTCAATTGTAGACAGGTGGGGACTTCCAGAGGTAGACCTCATGGCGTCTCGGGACAATCGGAAAGTGTCAAGATTCGTGGCCAGAAGTCTCGACCCTCTTGCTCTCGGGGTGCACGCTCTAGTCATCCCTTGGCCTTTCGCCAAGGTTTACATCTTTCCCCCGCTGGCCTTGCTCCCCAAGGTCATCAAGAAGATAAAGCGAGAAAGAACTCTGACCATTCTGGTCGCTCCCTACTGGCCGCGGAGAGCCTGGTTTGCCGAAGTGGTGAAGCTGGCTCGGGAGGATCCGCTTCGGCTTCCAAGAAGAGTAGATCTTCTCACCCAAGGTCCAGTTGTCCACCCAAATTCACATCTGTGGGCTTTAACGGCTTGGCTCTTGAGACCTTAGTGCTGAAACGCAAGGGCGCGCCTCCGGATGCCATACCTACCATGCTGCGGGCTCGCAAGCCGGTTTCCGCCAAGATCTACCACAGGGTCTGGAAGACTTTCATCTGCTGGTGTGAGGCCAGGGGTGTTAACCCACAGGGGGCTGACGAGAAGGTTATCCTTTCCTTTCTGCAGGACGGCTTGTCGAAAGGATTGGCATTGAGCTCTCTGAAGGTTCAAGTTTCGGCCCTCTCCATCCTTTATCAGAAGAAGCTTGCTATGAAGTCCAACATTAAAACGTTTCTTCAGGGCGCCATGAGGATTGTACCTCCCTATCGGTCACCCGTACCCCCTTGGGACCTCAATTTGGTTCTGTCGGTGCTTCAAGAAGATCCTTACGAACCTCTAGACTCCGTTCCCTTGCCGTCCATGACTGAGAAGGTGGTCTTCCTACTAGCTATCACTTCAGCCGCCGAGTATCCGAGATTGCTGCATTGTCGTGTAAAGCTCCTTTCACCATCTTTCACAAGGACAAGGTTGTATTACGTCCGACCCCGGATTTCCTACCTAAGGTCGTTTCTGAATATCACTTAAATCAGGATATAGTCGTACCGTCGCTATGCCCAGACCCGAAGAATCCGGCTGAGCGTAAGCTTCACACTCTGGATGTGGTTCGTGCACTCAGGATTTATTTAGACGGCACCAAGAGCATCAGACGAGTGGACGCTCTCTTTGTTCTGCCCAACGGCCCAAGACGGGGAACCAAGGCCACCATTGCCAGGTGGATTCGTTCCACGATTGTCAGAGCTTATGCAGTCCGTGGTCGTCACCCTCCGCTGAGGGTCACAGCACATTCTACTCGATCTGTCAGCACCTCCTGGGCGGTTCGGCATCAAGCATCGGCTGAACAGATATGCAGAGCGGCCACTTGGGCTTCCCATCATACTTTCACGCGATTTTACAGGTTACACACACAGGCTTCGGCTGAAGCTGTTTTTGGGAGAAAGGTGCTCCAGACCGTTGTTTCTGAGCATTAAGGGTGTATACAGTGTCCCGCCCTCTGGGATTGCTTTGGGACATCCCCATGGTGCCTGTGTCCCCCAATTAGGCAAGAGAAAGAGAGATTTTTGTACTTACCGTTAAATCTTTTTCTCTTGTCCTATATTGGGGGACACAGGCCTTCCCTCCCTGCTTTTGACACTGTTCATTCTACGTACATAGTTCCTCTACAAATTTTTGGTTATGTTTCTGGTTGTTGAGGGGTATCTTGTGTTCCTCTTCGGTTTTGGGTTGCTTTGCTCCTTCTTCGGTTAAAACTGGAAGTAACAGGAGGAGGCAGGGGATGAAGCCCAGAGCAGGAGGAGGAGTCACAAGTTAACAAGTTAGTGTCCATTCTCCAGCTGCAGGATCTTCATCCCCATGGTGCCTGTGTCCCCCAATATAGGACAAGAGAAAAAGATTTAACGGTAAGTACAAAAATCTCTCTTTTCTGGTGTGGGCAACCCCATTCATGTTCTAGATCTGCGGTCTGCCTCCTCTGCTGATTTGCGCTGAAGTCTCCCGATGAGAGTTGTGAGGTTAGGTTTCCCTGGAAGGTTTTAGGAGAGGATTTTGTTGCATGGTAAATGAAAAGGGATTTTTAGCTCTCAATGGGTAGTTGACGGGCAACAGGTTAAATCGTATCCTCTTTAATGCTAATTGAAGATTTAACTAGATGGTGGTAAAGGATCAATGTACCAGCAATAGACAGATGGACGTCAATCAAGGAGTTCTTCTGCAGCAGACTTTGCATTGACCTGTGCAGTCTGAATGTCCGTGCAACACCAAAACAACAATGCAAGGCAGCCACCTCTGTATGTTAGCCCTAGACTTGTGGAAGATACACGGTACAAAGGACTAGTACCTGCAACCAAGTATTTGAAGAGAAACCCATCCAACAAAACACTAAATTGTTTGAAATATTTCTCTTCATATTTAAGGTGCAGTACAGGTGATTGTGGCCTCGCGCAGTCTTTGCTGGGGACTTAACATTGCGGCTCATCTGGTGATTATCATGGACACTCAGTACTATAACGGCAAGATTCATGCGTGAGTATAACCTGAGCATTTGAGCTTTCCTTGATTACTAATTTGTCAATTTGTCTGACAGCACTTTCTCTTTTTATAGGTACGTTGATTATCCCATCTATGATGTCCTTCAGATGGTGGGATATGCCAACCGCCCCCTGCAGGACGATGAAGGGCGATGTGTTATTATGTGCCAAGGTTCAAAGAAGGTGCGTTTTTAGGGGAAGCAGTCCTGGTTTAGTTCCTTCTTCTAGATAACCATAAACATCATAGGGCTCATTTACGAGCACAAGTGAAATGTATGATTTCGGATGCAAGTCTCCATGTATTTTACCCACAATTCCTGTGTAATTGCAGTTGCCAGGTGGTTGACGGGCAATACATTATAATTAATTTGATACACTTTTAGTTTGTGGTGTTACTTTACAGAGCAGTCTGAGTCGTAGGTATCCTAAAATGAGGAGTCTGAGTTGAAGGATGTATGTACCGACTCCACAGCCCCGTTTTCCCAGATTCTCACCAAGGACTCCATATTTTCTCATATCTCTAATGAGTGCCTCTGCCTTCATGAGTAACGCCATTCTATTCCTTCTGCAGGATTTCTTTAAGAAGTTCCTGTATGAGCCTTTGCCTGTAGAATCCCACTTGGATCACTGCATGCACGACCACTTCAACGCAGAGATTGTCACCAAGACTATTGAGAATAAACAGGATGCTGTGGATTATTTAACTTGGACTTTCCTCTATAGGCGCATGACCCAAAACCCCAACTACTATAATCTTCAGGGTGAGACTCTGCTTACATAAGACTGATAGAAACTGTGTAGTATCTGCCACTTATGTCCTAACTTCTTTGATCTTGCTCAGGCGTTTCTCACAGGCACCTTTCTGATCACCTTTCTGAACTGGTTGAACACACACTAAGTGACCTTGAGCAGTCCAAATGCATCAGCATTGAAGATGAAATGGATGTGGCTCCTCTAAACTTAGGAATGATTGCTGCTTATTACTACATCAACTACACCACCATTGGTGAGGACCACTTTGTGCTCTTCTAACGTGATCTTTTTCTGTCTCTCTCTCAGCCACTTAAATTGCTTTCTCTGCTTCTCCCCAGAACTCTTCAGCATGTCTCTGAATGCCAAGACCAAAGTGCGGGGTCTTATAGAAATAATATCTAATGCCGCCGAGTATGAAAGCATACCCATACGTCATCACGAGGACAATCTGCTCCGCCAGGTTAGTGAACGTGGCATCAGAAAATGGTGGCAAATAATGAGCTGGGGGTCTTGAAAAATGCAAAGAGGGAAGAATGCATGACAATGAAGATCTGTGCATCGTGTTAAGGAAAAAGGCGCATGCATATTTTAGTGATTATAGTAGCAGGAGCAAAATCAGGAATCGTGGCGGTATACTGGTTGCAAGCAAACCCTTGTGTGTGATAGAAGTGTGGCCAAGTACTGCTTTTGTGCCATAGATGTCCTACCTCTTGTTTTTCTGCCCACAGCTTGCACAGAAAGTACCCCACAAACTCACCAACCCCAAATTCAACGATCCTCATGTGAAGACCAATTTGCTGCTTCAGGCTCATCTCTCCCGAATGCAGCTGAGTGCAGAGCTTCAGTCAGATACCGAGGAGATCCTCGGAAAGGTAAATAAATATAGGACCTGTTTATAGACACAGGTTCTTTTTAGTGTAAAACGATATAATACACAAAAGCCATGAATATCCTGTAAATTATATCCTTATAAACGGTGAGTAGTGATGTCATCAGTTATAAACGGTGAGTAGTGATGTCATTTCTGTCACATGACTTACTAAAATTTGTGTATTATAATAAATAAAGTACCCCCAGTTGTAAAATATGAGGATATTAGAAGTTACCTCGGAGTTCCATGACCTGTATAAAAACACTCGGCCTTCGGCCTCGTGTTTTTATATGGTCATGAAACTCCTCGGTAACTTATAATATCCTTATATTTTACAAGAGGGGGTACTTTATTCACTATATAATATACATTATTTATACAATGTTATTTTTTTAGGCAGTTCGACTTATCCAGGCCTGTGTGGATGTGCTTTCCAGTAATGGCTGGCTAAGCCCAGCTCTTGCTGCCATGGAACTGGCCCAGATGGTTACTCAGGCTATGTGGTCCAAGGATTCCTATCTGAGGCAGCTGCCTCACTTCAGCTCAGAGCACATCAAACGATGCACAGACAAGGTAACGGTTCTATACAAAGCAGAGATTCACTTTACACTTGTCACACCCTTAAAGGAGAAGGAAAGCTACCAAGGCAGTTTATTGCCAATAGATTAGCCACAACAGTCCAAGCTAGAACACCATTTTTATTCTTTAGAATCCTTTTCCATACCTGAGTAAACCGCTCTAGATACTGTCTGTTTGTTTAGGATAGTAGCTGCCTTGGTGTGACATCACTTCCTGCCTGAATCTCTCCCTGCTCACTCATAGCTGTGGGCTCAGATTACAGCAGGGAGGGGATTGGTAGAAAGGAGCAAACTAAGCATGCTCAAGCCCTAGCCCTGGAGGTTTAAGCTGAAAACAGGAAGTCTGATACAGAAGCCCATGTGTACACAATAAAAGGAAAGAAATGCAGTGTTTCTTTTGACAGAGGACTCAGAGCAGCATTACTTTGAGGGTTTACTGGTGTATTTATATAGACCTTTCTGATAAAGCTTACTTAATTTTAACCTTTAGTTCTCCTTTAATTGACTGATCATAAGACTTATCGGAGACACATTTGAGTAAGTTTGTTGAAACTAGACGTCATACTTTTTTGCCGTTGAACAGGAAGTGGAGAGTGTATTTGATATTATGGAGATGGAGGATGAAGAACGTTCAGAGTTACTGCAGCTTTCAGATTCCCAGATGGCAGATGTAGCAAGATTCTGCAACCGCTACCCCAACATAGAACTGTCCTACGAAGTGGCAGAGAGAGACTCCATCAGAAGGTAAGCACACAAACCTATCTCTGGAGATGGAATACAAGGGTCTATGCACTAAGGGTTTATAGTTGATGGAGATTGGGCAGATGTTAGGGGGTTGGGCATGAAAAATGTTGCTGCTTCGGTCTGTTTGACACGTTTATCCTGTTACATTATTAGTGGTGGAGCTGTCGTTGTTCTGGTTCAGTTGGAGCGTGAGGAGGAAGTTACAGGACCTGTTATAGCTCCTCTCTTCCCACAGGTATGTTCTTATTTTCTCTCTCATTAATGCAACTTTTAGGGGCAGATTTATTTCCATTTTTTTAGTGCATCCACAAGTTACCCCTCAAAAAAAAAAAAAAATTATGATTTAGAAATTGTCCATCACTACCGATTTATTTAAAACACCCCATTTTTTTTAAAACTTCTTTGATTGGTCGCGATTGACAGGATTTAATGCCAAACTGTTCTCTACAATCTCTCCCTGTTTTGTTTTGCAGAAACGCGAGGAAGGCTGGTGGGTTGTGATCGGCGATTCCAAGTCCAACAGTCTGATTTCAATCAAGAGACTGACCCTGCAGCAGAAAGCTAAGGTAAGAAATAGAACAAGTATCTATTCAAACATAACATGCAGCTTTTGATTGGCTAACGAGTCCATAGCTATTTTACTTGTTGATTAAAGCCCCCTTGCTGATGATCACAAGTTGCATTTCTGTCCTCTACATTTTGTATAGTTTGTCTTCTAAACAGCTCTCACCTGCTTGTCTGTAACACATACACAATCTGCCATCTATAAAGACTTTGGGGGAGTTGCAGAAAGATTTATCTGATTTGGCATAATGTCAGTCCATAGTGGTTTTGTAAGTGTCCCAAGTAGACCACACCTCAGATGTAATATCCAAAGAGCCTTCCAATCTAGCTGTAAGATAATGTATATTTTGAATATGGTTGAGAATTAAAATAGGCCCTGGCATTTCAGGTACACAGAGGCCCAGTCAGCCCACATAGAGGCCCAAACAGCCCCCACCAGCCCACTAAATAGTGACTTTCTATGGCATCTTATAGCAGCCCCTCTGGCATTTGGCAGAACCCACAGATTGCCAGTCCGGGCCTGTTGGGGGGCCAACCAGTTTAGAGCCACAACCCAACGTGCGACAGCCAGTATTTGGGAGAATAAAAAAACCCTATCCCCCTACCCTACATAGATCCCCCCAGCCTAAGTGTTACCCTGGGCAAATGCCCCTAACGTTTTACTTACCCCTCTGTGCAGATTCAGGCATCGGAGTTCACGGGCGCCATCTTCAGCCGCTTCAGTAATCTTCGTAATAAGACCGGCGATTCTGCAATTTTTGTAAGTTTTGGCACATGCACAGTTGTCGCAAAACAGAAAATTGCTCCAACTGCACATGCGCCGTCACGCCAGTCTCATTCCGAAGATTTCCGAAAATAGAAGATGGCGCCCGTGAACTCCGATGCCTGAATCTGCACCGAGGGGTAAGTATAACATTAGGGGCAATTGCCCGGGGTAACACTTAGGCTGGGGGGAGGGTCTATGTAGGGCGGTAGGGTTTTTTTAACGTTAGGGTTGAATTCTCCTTTAAGGAAGGCATAGCCGTGCTACCTTCAGAGAGGGAGATATGATTGTGTTAAATATTTCGATGCCATCTGAAAGACTTGAGTCCAAAATGACTTCACTTCACTGCAGTGCCACCAGGCTGCATATAGTCTCCTCTTAGTTGACATCCTTGAAAGGGAGATGCAGATGGGAATAACTGTGTGTTTCCGGATTGGAGGAATGATGTGCCACCTGGATCGCACTTTATAGGCATCCCTTTGATATTTACATTATGAGAGAGTTTTTGAATAGAAGTCCAAACCGTTGGCCATTTGTCATCCATATCCTGAAGCTGGAGATCGGTCTCTGCGTCCGGAGGTGATTCCACGAGTTGCTTGTAAATTATTATAGTAATGTTATAGGAAGTAGACATTGGGTGTAAAGGGTAGAATTTTTTATGCTTCACACAAAACCTCAAATAAAGTGATTGCTTGACTTTCCTACTCTCTTAACATTACAGGTAAAGCTGGACTTTGTAGCACCTGCTACTGGAAACCACAACTACACCCTGTATTTCATGAGCGACGCATACATGGGTTGTGACCAGGAGTACAAGTTCAGTGTTGACGTGAAGGAGGCAGAGAGTGACAGTGACTCTGATTAGAATGGCTGGCTGCTGGCCAATAAAGAAGCAAGAGGGCTTATACGTTGGCACTTCCATCCTACAAGGACTCTGGAGGGTGTAGGTACAATTTGTCATTGGCAAGAAACTAAAGCTAATTCTTCTAAAGCTGGTCATGCACAGGCTGATAAAAGCTCTGTCAGCAGCTTGTTGCCCCTTGTGTGGGGCCCTCCAATGGCTTCCCCGATTGATATCTGGCCAGATGTAGATCGGACAGGGATAAAAATCACGTTGGGATCACAGCAGCGTCTGGTCGTCGATACGGGCCAGCGATCCGACCGCCCGTATTGCCTACACCCTAGGGCCCCACGATCGGATCAGCCCGATATCGCCCATCTCAATGTGGGCACATCAGGGAGAGATCCGCTCGTTCGGCGAAATCACCAAACGAGCGGATCTCTACATGTATGGCCACCTTTACTCTTTTTATGTTTCAATGTGAAATAACTGGGCAAACAGTGTGCTGAATTAGAAGCATTTGTGCAAACAACGTTTTGGATGGTCGACATGTAAATATTAAGGAAATCAAAGTAACAATGGCAAAAATAATCCTCGCAGAATGGCAAGAAGAGGTCTGTGTAGGTTATGAACTGTAGTTACCTGCCTCGAAATACTAGCGTTTGTTCATTCTGTGGCTTTATGCTGAATGTTATTTCTGGTTTCCAAAATAAACTTTTTGTTTTTTCATAACGTCTGTTTGCTTTTCAAAATAAGAAAAAAACATTTATTATTAAAACAGAGGTAAATTAACTATTGAAAAAAAATGCTTGTATAGTATTTGGGTAGAATACATAGCAAAAAAAATCTTTAAAGGAAAACTATACCCCCAAAATGAATACTTAAGCAAGAGATAGTTCATATCATATTAAAAGGGTGGTTCACCTTCAAACAACTAGTTTTTTTCAGATAGATCGCCAGAAATATCGACTTTTTCCAATTAATTTCTATTTTCTATGTGTCACCGTTATTCTAATATTGAAGTGTAAAGTGTCATTTTTCACCTTCTGAAGCGACTGGGAGGGGGGTCGCCGACCCTGTAAACTGTTCTAAATTGATACATTTAGTTGATACATTTCTTATCTTTGTCCCTGCTGAGCAGAATCTCTGGGTTTCATTACAGGCAGCTGTTAGAATTGATACAATAGTTGCTAATACTCCAGAGATGCTGCTGAGAAATGTATCAACTCAATGTTGCAAAATTGTAACAGTTCAGAATCTGCACCTGAATTACTGAGCTGCCAGACTGAAACACCAGAGACAGGGACATTCAACTTTAAACTCAGATTTTGGAAAAAACTTAAAAAATAAATAATGGAAAGTAATTGAAAAAAGTCCTTATTTCTGGGGAACAATCTAAAAACAACTGAATTGGAAAAAGTGTTTGGAAGGTGAACAACCCCTTTAAGTGGCATATTAAAAGATCTTACCAAACTGGAATATATATTTTAAGTAAATATTGTCCTTTTACATCTCTTGCCTCCGAGATCACCTGACCAGAAATACTACAACTCTAACTGTAACAGGAAGAAGTGTTGAAGCAAAAGACACAACTCTGTCTGTTAATTGGCTCATGTGACCTTACATGTGGTTTGTTTGTGTGCACCGTAAATCATACGATCCCAGGGGGCGGCCCTTATTTTTTAAAATGGCAATTTTTCTATTTAAGATTACCCAATGGCACATACTACTAGAAAAGTATATTATTATGAAAATGGTTTATTTACATGAAGCAGGATTTTACATATGAGTTCCTTTAACGTTTGACCACTCTGTGCCAGCATGGGATGTCCTGTGCCCACCTGGATCCCCAGCTGAAGACCCCCCATGAATCGCTGCCCCTGCAACCCAGTAATATTTTTAATTATCAGATATATTCAGATGGTATTGTCTAGAAAGGTCTGAAGGCAAAAATATAACCAAATATTTACAAATATATACTTATTCATGTAACTTATTAATATTATTAATAGGTTTTATTTATTCTGATACCTTGAAGATATTTTGATTTTAAAGCTCTTATCAAATGTTCTATACTGATGTTAGATTTGTTCACCTTTAAATTAACTTTTAGTATGATGTAGAGAGTGATATTTTATAGAAATTCTATAACATACTAAACGTTGACTTAAAGGTGAACCAACCCATTTAAAACAATAAAGGAGAAAGCGGACAACCTTGTCGGTTCTCCTTAAGAATTGAAAATACTGTGATTTTACCAACTGCCCAAATTTCTACCATTGGCTTAGAATATAGGTATTGTACAAAATTTTTAAACGGTCCTACTCAACTAAGAATATAAAGACGGTAAAAAAATTATCCCATTCTCAAATTCTTTTTCTGCATCCAAACTAATTTGAGAGAAGAATCTTATTTTTCAGAGCGACATATACACGCGAAATGAAAGACTTAATATTTTTAACACTGGAACGACCTTTTATGAAACCATTTTGTTCTTTGGAAATAATAGATGGAAGAATTCCAGCTAAAAGATATCTTCAATAATATCTTAATATCCTGATTAATGAGCAAGATAGGCAGAAAAGAAGCAGTGTTTTTTAAGCTTCCTACCTGTCTACTTAAAGAAATAGTTTTTATTAACGGACTTTAAAATGAGCTTTATATGAAATGATTTCCCCTCTTAATTACTGTCTCCCATGTTTCCCAAAATAATCTCAGGTTCTGTTAATGTTCTGAATTTTCATTAAGAATTTTTTTTAAAAAAGATTAAAAATATGGTCTTTCAGCTTATAAATCTGAAAACCTCCAAGGACAAAAAGGTCTCCTTGTGGAAGAACAATTAAGGGCTAAAACAATATGAATATGATCAGACATATCAATATTATCTATGGCTGCACATATAGATCTGCTTAAAGGAGAACTAAACTCTAAAAATTAATATGGCTAAAAATGGCATAGTTTATATCCTGAACTTATTGCACCAGCCTAAAGTTTCAGCTTGTCAATAGCAGCAATGATCCAGGACTTCAAACTTGTCACAGTGGGTCACCATCTTGGAAAGTGTCTGTGACACTCACATGCTCAGTGGGCTCTGAGCAGCTGTTGAGAAGCTAAGCTTAGGGCTCGTCACTAATTATCCAGCAGAAAATGAGGTTAGTCTGTAATATAAGCTGATGCTACAGGGCTGATTATTAAATTCTGATGCTAGTTGCACTGGTTTCTGTGCTGCCATGTAGTAATTATCTGTATTACTTACTAATCAGCCTTATATTGTGACATTTCTATTCTATGTGTACTGTATATTGTGAGTGGGTCCCTAAGCTCAGTAAGTGACAGCAGCACAGAGCATGTGCAGTGAATCAGCAGAAAAGAAGGGGCGCTACTGGGGCATCTTTGGAGATACAGATCTTTACTGCTAAAGGGCTGTGGTTGCCTTGGGCTGGCACAGAAGCCCAAAACAAAATGTAAAATATTTCTAGCCTACTTCTTTAGTCAAGCTTTAGTTTTCCTTTAACAAATCATTCGGGACCCAGAATTATCCTTTTCTGAAGGGTAAAGGGTGATCGGGCAGGTTAAAAAATCCCATCGGATAGCGGCCACATCCATGTTATCCGACTGCCCATATCGGATCCATTATGATGGGATTGTGGGCCCTAGGGCCCACCATGAGATGAGCCCGATATTGAGATTACTTATCGAATGAGATTTTCCTTTGAAAGTGTATTTCTGCCCAAATAAGTTTTATTCAATAACCAATAGTGCGATTCATTAGGATCACCCCCCAAACGAAATTAGATTGATCCATAGTGGGAATCCTGGTGTAGAAACCTTCCAGTATTGGTGCAGACACAGAAATGAAACCCCTTACTCTATCCCTAATAAGTAATTTTGCTGTGACAAGTCTGCCACAAGCATTTAGCTCATTACAGGTATGGGACCTGTTATCCAGAATGCTCAGGACCTGGGGCTTTCCAGATAACAGATCTTTACATAATTTGGATCTTCTTATATTAAGCCTCATAGTTGCTGCTGAAGGGACTAAGGGAAAGTAAATTACAGTAGGTCCAGCAGTTTCCATTTAGCCATCAGTGTTTTCAGATTTCAGCTTTTGTTCTATTTATTCACAGTGGAACGTTCTTGTGCAGCATTTCCAGTTCTTTTTATCTCAGGGAGCAACTCGCTACCCCTGTCCCAACCAAACTACCCCCCTCTCAGGCTCCTTGCAGGGCAGCAAACTAGCAAATAGATTTTGGTTAATAAGAAAGAAAGAAAAAAAAAAAACTGGCCTCATTGTTTATTTTTAAAATATTTCTTAGCACATAAATAGAATTTCTGCAAGTACATACATAAATGGCATTATGATGGGGGCTCTATTATTCAGAGTACTGCAGAAGTACAGGGGGTTTCTCAGCCTCCGGGTACAGCACTATACTGTAAATGAACCCGTCTCAAAACAACCACAATATCATGTTACGCTACTTGTAGAGGCCCATTTATCAAAGTCTGAATTTTTCTCATTTTCTGAAAACAACTCCGACTAATTCCGCACAGGGTTTTTTCCCCTTATTTATCAATACATTTTCCTGGAAATTTCCTGTGCAGGAAAAAAACCCGAAACAATTGTGAAAAAAACTAATCGCACAAATTTTTCATATTTTCCACCAGAAAACTCAGATTTTTGCCCGAAAACCACTAAATCTTTGGATTATTGTATGAAAGTCAGCACAGATCAAGATATCTTTAGGGCTTCTCCCATTGACTTATATGCAATCTCTGCAGTTCTGAGACGCTGGATTTTCAGATTCAGACTTTTTCCATCCTAAAAAATTAAATCCTGAAAAATCTGGTGTTTTTTTCCACTAAAAATTTGGATTCTATAGAAAAAAAAAACCCACAAATTTTTTGAATTTTTGGTTTCGGACTTTAAAGGGATACTGCCATGGGAAAACATGTTTTTTCAAAATGAATCAGTTAATAGTGCTGCTCCAGCAGAATTCTGCACTGAAATCCATTTCTCAAAAGAGCAAACATTTTTTTTATATTCAATTTTGGAATCTGACATGGGGCTAGACATATTGTTTCCCAGCTGCCCCAGTCATGTGACTTGTGCCTGCACTTTAGGATGGAACTACTTTCTGACAGGCTGTTATCTCTCCTACTCAATGTAACTGAATGTGTCGCAGAGGGACCTGGATTTTACTATTGTTGTTCTTAGATCTACCAGGGAGCGGTTATCTTGTGTTAGGGAGCTGCTCTCTGTTTGCCTTCCCATTGTTCTGTTATTAGGCTGCTGGGGGGGGGGAGAAAGGGGTGATATCACTTTAACTTGCAGTAAAGAGTGACTGACCTTTATCGGAGCACAAGTCACATGACTGGGGGCAGCTGGGAAACTGACAATGTCGAGCCCCATGTCAGATTTCAAAAATTGAATATAAAAAAAAAATCTGATTTCAGTGCAGAATTCTATTAACGGACGCATTTTGAAAAAAACATGTTTTCCCATGACAGTATCCGTTTAATAAATAACCCCAATAATCTCTCTTCTGCAGGTTTATTTACAAAGGCAATACAATGTTATATACCCACTAGCATTTTGAAGCAACATTCAATGTGCAGTGACCTTGATGGGTCCTGTAAAGTCTTCCAAATAGGCATATACAGTGCTACGCAATATGTTGGCGCTATATAAATACATGTTAATAATAATGTATTATAGATACCCACACCCAATGCAACACCGTGCCCAGTGCACATCCATGTTTCGGCCCTGAGTTTAATGCACAATTAAAGAGTCATTATCAGGCCTCCATTGGAAATCTGAAGGTTCTGGCAAATGCCAGAGGGGCTGCTGGGAAGTGCCACAGACAATCGTCATTTATTGGGACTGTTTGGGGCTCTGTGTACTTGAAATGCCAGGACATATTTTGATCGCAGCCCTTACCCGGTGATCATATTATATTATTAGCAAAACTTTGCAATCCGGAATATCCATTTGCATTAATGATACGACTGCTACATATCGGAATGTCCTGCACATTGGGCAGCAGTTAAAATGGCAGTGGGTATGATCACTAACAACGCCAACGTGCCTTTAGTAAAATTAGGATACAGCGATTTCCGCTTGTCATTGCTGCAGGATAAAGGAGCACTGCGGTTGCCTGGGTAACTGAAAATTTGTGGTGATACTTAGTATCAATATACATGCTACTGACATGCTAATGTTATTAATTTAATTAGTACCCATATGGAATTTTGTGCTAGCGATGAAAAAAAGTATAAAGCATCAGAGGAAAGGGTAAACAAAGTAGCTCCCTACTTCTGGTAAAACAAATCCCCCGCCATATGTAATGAAAGGCACTATGTTTGTTTTAGGAGCAGTAACCCATAGCAACCATGTTTGCTTTTAAAGGAGAAGTCAACCCCTTCAGCGCTAAAATCCCTCCCCTGTGTTGCCCCCCCCTACCTCCTGGCCTACCCCCCCCCCCTGATATCTCCAGAATGCCATGTCTCCATCATCACTGCATGAAGCCAATAAACTAGTCTCCTTGGGGTGCCAGGCCACACAGTTGACATCCTGGCTATGGGCACGAGGCATGTGAGCAGTCAGGGAGAAGGTCGGCTGCAAGTCGTCACATCCAGGATCCTCCTCAAATATCCTGATGGCATCATCTCCACAGGCTGTAGCAATGGCTCCTGTCACATGATTCCTGCACAGAAAAGGTGAGTGAATAATATGGCAGAATCAGGTTAGGACAGGGCACTATACAGACTTCTTTATAAACCTACCAGTTCACATCATACACAGTTCTGGTGTGATATCCAGTCAGAGTGCACACACACTTCCAATTGGGCTCACTCTTGTTTCCTATTGGATAAAACAAAAAACATTAAGTGGCTGGTGCCCACTGTCCCTGCATTAATCACACTGATAATTATCTACAGTTAAATCTTTGGACAGAGACCTTTTTTTTCTAATTTTGGTTCTGTACATTACGACAATGAATTTTAAATGAAACAACTCAGATGCAGATGAAATGCAGACTTTCAGCTTTAATTCAGTGGGTTGAACAATAAGATTGCATAAAAATGTGAGGCACTAAAGCCTTTTTTTAACACACTTCATTTCAGGGGCTCAAAAGAAATTGTACAAATTAAAAAACTGAAAATAAAATGTTCATTTCTAATACTTGGTTGAAACCCCTTTGCTGGCAATGACAGCCTGAAGTCTTGAACTCATGGACATCACCAGATTCTGGGTTTCCTTATTTTTAATGCTCTGCCAGACCTTTACTGCAGCGGCTTTCAGTTGCTGTTTGTTTGTGGGACTTTCTGTCCGAAGTTTAGTCTTCAACAAGTGAAATGCAGCTCAATAGTTGTATGCTAAATTGCTGCAGGAAGTGCATGGAAACAACTTAGATGGGCTACGCTCTAGATGGGAGGTGGATGTGGGCACAATCTTAGATGAGGAATGGCAAGAAGCGCAAGAATCCCCCCAGTTAGTCTCCCCCAACCATAGACTACGGCTAATTCAACTATATATACTTCACAGAGCTTACTACACCCCTGTCAGACTGCACTACATTAATACCAGCACACGGATGTTTGCACTAGGTGTGCTCTGGACAGGGGAACTCTGATACACATGCTCTGGAGTTGTGCCAAGCTTACTACATACTGGAGGGAAATACTAGATGCCTTAGATGGGGTGCTTCAGGTGACAATTGCCAGAACTCCTAAAACTTGCATCTTGGCCATAATTCAGGACCTAAAACTGAATCAATGTCAATCACTTTTTCTACTAGAGGCACTGTTACTAGCCAAGAGGCTAATCACCCAGAACTGGAGAGCTGTGGCTCCTCCTACCTCTCTGCCTGGAAAGCAATAATGCAAGATACTTGAAACACTGAATACTTAATGTACTTAAAAAGGGGAGCCCACACCAAATTCCATAAAATTTGGGGATCCTGGACCGGCATTTACCCCCTACACCCAAGACAACCACTAGCGGTTTGAATCGAATAGGGCTCAGGAAAAGTAATTGTTTTTTATATCTCACTTGTCTGAATAGATATGAATCCCTCATTGGAGGGAGTCTTGATATTGTTGTGTAATGACGTGCTCCTGACGAAATGTATCTTGCATGCTATGTTTCCTCCACCCTGCTTGTTCTAGACATGTAACATGTGTCACAATTTTTTTCCGTGATTTGTCTTTACATTGTAAACTGCGTACCTTATTCTTTTAATAAACTACCCGAATTTAAAAAAAAGAAATGCATCTCAATTGGGTTCAGATCAGGTGACTGACTTGGCCAATCAAGAATATTCCACTTCTTTGCTTTAATAAACTCCTGGGTTGCTTTGGCTGTATATTTTGGGTCATTATGAAACGCCTCCCAATCAATGTGACTGCATTTAGCTGGATTTGAGCAGACAGTGTCTCAGAATTCATTCTTGTGCTTCTGTCCTGTGTCACATGATGGATAAACACTAGTGTCCCAGTGCCACTGGCAGCCATGCAGCCCAAGCCATCACACTGCCTCCCAAATGTTTTATACACAACTGTGCTATGCTTTGGATCATCAGCTCTTCCACCCCTTCTCCATACTTTTTTCTTGCCATCATTCTGGTAGAGGTTGATCTTGGTTTCATCTGTCCAAAGAATGTTTTTCCAGAACTGTGCTGGCTTTTTTAGATGTTTTAGCTGAATCTAGCCTTTCTATTCTTGATGCTTATGAGTGGCTTGTACCTTGCAGTGCAGCCTCTGTATTTACTTTCATGCAGTCTTCTCTATATGGTAGACTTGGATATGGATACACCGACCTCCTGGAGAGTGTTGTTCACTTGTTTGGCTGTTGTGAAAGGGGTTTCTCTTCTCCATGGAAATGATTCTGAGATCATCCACCACTTTTGTCTTCCATGGACGTCCAGGGCTTTTTGCGTTGCTGAGTTCACCAGTGATTTCTCTCTTTCTCAGGATGTACCAAACTGTAGATTTTGCCACTCCTAATATTGTAGCAATTTCTCAGATGGGTTTTTTCTGTTTTTGCAGCTTAAGGATGGCTTGTTTCACCTGCATGGAGAGCTCCTTTGACCGCATGTTGTCTGTTTACAGCAAAATCTTCCACATACAAGCCCCCCCCCTCAAATCAACTCCAGGGTTTTATCTGCTTCATTAATAATGACATAACTAAGGAATTGCCCACACCTGCCCATGAAATAGCCTTTGAGTCAATGGTCCAATTACTTTTGAGCCCCTGAAATGAAGTGATTGTGTTGAAAAAGGCTTTAGTTCCTAAAATGTTTGTGCAATCTTTTTGTTCAACCCACTGAATTAAAGTCTGCAGTTCAACTGCATCTGAGTTGTTTCATTTAAAATTCATTGTGGAAATGTACAGAACCAAAATTAGAAAAAAAAAAAGTTGTCTCTGTCCAAATACTGATGGACCTAAATGTATGTACTGAGTTCAGTACCAAAAACAATGGCATTTTTACTAGACACCTACTTTACTGCATAAAGGTTGGTATGGAGTTTTAGGTAAATATGTAATATGTCAAGCCAGTCCAAGTAGAGGCTCACAGCATGCCCAAAATGACTACTGCTCTCTTTGTATGACATTGTACAGTTATGTCCTATCCTCCCTCTTAGCCCAGGGGAAAATGACTGTGAAGCGCAACACCAGGAGCAGGTTTTTCCCAGCATGCATGGCATGATAAAACCGGATGCTTTTTTCAGAAGTCAGAAGAGCATAGCTTAAGATGCTCAGGCCAATTCTCCATGGGAAATGGAGCAACAGCCCTAACTTACCGACAAAGCCTACAGACTATAGAACAGTGGCCTCTGAATTTACCCCATGCACTACTGCAGTGTTCAGTGCTGGTCAGGGATCAATGCTCTATCACCGAGTATCACTTTCCACTACCCAACCCCACCTTGTTCTCCAGTTCCTAGCTGCCTCCAGATGCGCACAGTCTTGTCATCACTGCAGGTGGCTAACTGCGACCCCGTCTGATCAAAGGCCAAGCTCCAAACAGTGGACGTGTGTCCTTCTAATGTGGTGCAGCACACCCAGTCATCTTCCTCCTCCCGGTACAGCTTCACAGTGTCGTCATAACTGGCAGATGCCAAGAGCTGATTATACAAGTCAGAAATATACGGATGTTACAGAGGGACTTTTAAGAATGCAGCTTATAATATTCATCAATGTTTAGAAAGGGCAAACACTTGCAGACTTCCATCTGCAACATATACATATACAATGATGTTTTAGTGTATGTGTCCTTCTCACCTCTTGGTTAGGGTGCCATACCACATGCTTTACATCCTGAGTGTGAGAATTCAGTACACTGACACACTCATACTCCTCCTCTTCATCCACTGCCAGAGACAAATGAAAGCATTAGGCAACGTTTAGTTTAATGCTGTTGGGTCCCAAACACGGGCTCTATATACGTAGTGTAATATTAAGGATAGAAGTTATGAGAAGAATTAAGGGAACAGTTCAGTGTAAAAATAAAAACTGGGTTAATAGATAGGCTGTGCAAAGTAACAAATGTTTCTAATATAGTTAGTTAGCCACAAATGTAATGTATAAAGACTGGAGTGAGTGGATGTCTAATATAATAGCCAGAACACTACTTCCTGCTTCTCAGCTCTCTAACTCTGAGTTAGTCAGCTCAGATTCAAAAGCAACAGTTATGACCTATGTGCCCCCCCCCCTCAAGTCTCTGATTGGTTACTGCCTCATAACCAATCACTGGAAACCAAGAGAGCTGCAAAGCAGGAAGTAGTGTTCTGGCTATTATGTTACACATCCAGTCACTCCAGCCTTTATACATTACATTTTTTGCTAACTAACTATACTAGAAACATTTTTTATTTTGCACATCCTATTTACCCAGTTTTTATTTTTACACTTAATTCATTTAGGTATAAACAACACCCTCAAAGCACCATCATCCAACAAACAGTTTTCAGCCCCTTCCTGTAAAGTCTCTATTGCAAGTAGCTCTTTATACTACAGGCTGCTATTTCTCCCATTCTATCAGTACATCAGACAGAAATCCTTCCCTGCCCAATACCTTTGGCTTAGCCCCAAACCAGGCTTATAAAAACAAGGGCCACTGCATTGCAGTATTTTGTGGACACTGTGATGCTTTATTCTGTTACAACATTTTCTCCTTTCCTCTTTATATAAAAGAGAGGCTTACCTTCCCACACCCAAACACTCTTGTCACGGCTGCAAGTGGCCAAAAGGTTTCCTGAAGGTGCCCAGGCTACAGATTTCACCTCATTTTCATGTCCTTCCAGGGTGGTTATGCACTAGGAGTAAATAAAAAAAAATAAAATTATATATATATATATATTAGGGATACACTGAATACCGAACTGAATTTTAATTCGCATATGCAAATTAGAGGCAGGAAAGGAATCTTCTTTTGTGACGAAAAGTCATGTGATTTCCCTACCACCCCTAATTTACATATGCAAATAAGGATTCTGATTCGGTTCAGCCAGGCACAAGGATTCGGCCGAATCCTTCGGAAAAAGGCCGAATCCTGAACGGAATCTTGGATTTTGCTGCATCCCTAATGTCAATACATTTTATATATATCTGTAGAAACTGAAGTGGAGCACTGTACCAGTCTTAGACTAAATTTTATAATAAACAAATGATATAATAAACAAAAAGTCCAGACTTCTGATTTGCATGAAACAAAAAAGGCTTTACGTAGCCAAGCATACATACAACATTTCAAGGCTCCTTTCTCAGGCATCACTAACATAGTATTCTATTTATAGGCAATTGAAAAACATTTGACACACCCACCAGGTACACAGTATATAGTACAACAGGGTCCATCCTACTCCTTAGCCAATACAGATTGCAGGGCTCAGACTATATATATTACGTATCTCTCACAGAAACGACCCAATATTTCAATGAAAACCATAAATAAACCAAAACCCAAAAGTTAAATAATTCTACATTTGGGGTGTGTCATACTCATAACAATCCGAAAGGCACCCCTTCAAGTCCCGACATAGTATATATAAATAAACAAAATTTAAGAGCCATGAATATCCTGTAAATTATATCCTTATAATTGGAGCTTGGTGATGTCATTTTTGTCACATGACTCACTGAAACTTGTGTATTATAATAAATAAAGTACCCCTTGTTGCAAAATATGAGGATATTAGAAGATTCATGACCTGTATAAAAACACTCCGCCATTGGCCTTGTGCTTTTATATGGTCATGGAACTCCTTGGTAACTTCAAATATCCTCATATTTTACAAGACAATACTTTATTCACTATATTACTATCAATTAAAGAACCACAATACCCTAAAATATTCCAGCAGATTAGTGTTTCATACGTGAATCTATGGGAAAATGTATGTTTTTTTTTTCACTGCTAATGCTGTGAGTATACAAAAGAATTGGGGATGGGGGAGGGATTTTAGCGCCGAAGGGGTTTAGTTCTCCTTTAACAAATGGCAGAATGCTGCTGCATTGAGAATGTGGTGCCTTGCCAGACAGAAAATATGCTGCTTGCAAAACTTCCTGCTACGCTAAAGCCTCCACTTGCAATTACAAAGAAGTCTTCTGACCCAGTCAACTGTCAGGCATTGATTAACCCCCCAAATACAGAAGAGTGTCAATTCTTGTATCTAGATGCTTTACTACTGCGCTCAATCATGCCAACGCTTTCTATTACCTCAAACTCCTCTTTCTTCTTCATCCAGATACAAGTGGTGGCATCAAAACTGGCAGAAGCCAAATAATTACCGCAGGGTGACCAGGAAACTTTCCGGACTGTGCGCTGATGTCCTTCACCAAGGACTGACTTGCACACCCAGTCCTCTCCTGAAGAACCAAACGAGGACTGGTTTTAGTTTAATAAACGCACAGAAGAGAAAAAAAGGCTTTGCTATGATATTGGTTACTGTAGGGTAAATCAGTTTGCAGCAGCAGCAGATGGAGAATGGAAACTGGCATTGTCTTTTAGCAAAATAATGTTGGCTGCCTAGAGCTTTAGTCACATGACATATTTATGTATATTATGAAATGGCCTATTCCAAGCAACTTGTTTTTCACATTTATTTTTAACTTTTTTTTAATTTTCCTTCCTCTTCTGCCTCCTTTCAGCTTTCAAATTGGGGGTCAGTGACCCCAGCAGACAAAAATGAATCCTCTATGAGGCTACAATTTTATTGATACATTTTATTATCTTTTTTTTTTTTAACTTTCTTTTCAGTCCCCCTGCTATTCATATTCCTGTCTCTTGTTTTAAACTGATGCCTGGTTGCTAGGGTAAATAAGACCCTAGCAAACAGAGAGCTGCAGAAATACCAAACTGCTGAACAAAAAGCTTAAAGGGGTGGGTCACCTTTCAAGTTAAGTTTAGTATGTTACAGAGTGGCCACTTCTAAGCAACTTTCTAAGCAACTCTCAAGCCTATATAATACTGAAAATTAATTTAAAGCAACTCTCTATATAATACTGAAAGTTAATTTAAAGCAACTTCCTAAGCAACTCTTTAGAATACTGAAAGTTCATTTAAAGTAACTTTCTAGACAACTCTCTATATCATACTAAAAGTTAATTTAAAGCAACTTTCTAAGAAACTCTATATAATACTGAAAGTTAATTTAAAGAAACTTTCTATAGCATACTAAAAGTTAATTTAAACTACCCCTTTAAGGGTTTGGAGTAGATTTGAATAAACAAGAGATTTAGCTAAATTCTGCAAAAAGTGCTGATGCTCAGCTGAATCTGGAGCCAAATCTTGGGTTCAGTGCATCCCTAATAACTACTCAGTTGCTTGTCACATCATTTTTTAGATGAAAATATGTTGATGATTCAGGTTGAGTGTTGGAGTGGTGGCACTTATTTGTAGGCCCGGACTGGCAATCTGTGGATTCTGGCAAATGCCAGAGGGGCAGCTGTAAGATGCTGTAGACAGTTGGTATTTATTGGGCCTATGGGGGCTGTTTGGGCCTCTGTGTACTTGAAATGCCAGGGCCTATTTTGACCCCCAGCCCAGACCTGCTTATTTGTACCAGTCAGTGATGGGCTCTGCAGCAAAATCATTTTAGGGCCCCCTAAACTTAAACAATAAGATATGTTTCACAGATAAGTGGAGATATTAAAACTGCTTATCAATCAGTGACTGACTGAGACCCCAATGCCTCCTGGTTCACCTTGCAGTCACAAGATCCACTTACTCTATAATTATGCCCATGTCTCTGCTACTAGAAGTCCCATTGGATCTAACGTGCAGACATGATTATATATATCTGCTAACAATTTCATAAGTAAATGCCAAACTCACCATCTTTGCCCCAGATCCTGATAGTGCGATCTCCCCCGCAGGAAGCCAGCAACGTTCCAGAGGGATTCCATGCTAAAAACCAGCAGCGGGAGTCTGGGTGGGCACTAACCCTAGAGAGGAGGGTGAGGGTATCCTTCATGTTGTGCTGACCCTGCAGAATAAGAGACAAAAGCAAGCTGAAACACTGAGGTACCAGTTCATTATCTACTACAGGATTAACCCCATACCTACATTTCCCATCATGCTTTAGGCAGAGACAGATGAGATTTGGGGAGATTAGTCGCCCCGGCGACAAATCGCCACTTCTTCGGGCGACTAATCTCCCTGAACTGCCTGCTGCCGGCTAGAATGGAAATCGAAATCGCTGGCGGGTTGGCACTCGGAACGCTTTGTTTTCCAAGGTCGCCCCAAGTTTCCGCATGGGGTGACTTTGGAAAACAAAGCATTCCGAGTGTCATCCCGTCGGCAATTTCGATTCTAGCCGGTAGGAGACAGTTCGGGGGGGGTTAGTCGCCCGAAGAGGCGATTTGTCGCTGGACGTAAGTCTCCCCGAATCTGAGCGTGTGTCTCTGTCCTTTAAGAACCATAGAGAAAAGCCTCCTATATAATAGGATATAAACTAGGAATGTCCAATCAACAACACCAGGATGGAGGCACCTGCAAAGTATGTCCAAGTGCAATAACTCAGCAGCCAATCACACGGCTATTTTAAAACATGTGACCAGTAAATGGGCAGTGCTAATTGCTTGCTATGGGAAATTACTAGCCCAGAACATTAAATTGATCCCACAATATGTGCTCTGTCTTGTCATCAATTCACTCCTCCCCGGGAGCCAAGGGGAAGAATGACTTTTCTGCCCCACCCTGAAACTACTTCTACTCTATGTTCTACCCAGGGACATCACATGGTTCATGGACAGCACTAAACCCAATGACTCAGGGCCGGACTGGGAGTATAAAGCAGCCCGGGCAAAAAAATCAAAGCAGCCCACATGGAAACGCGATGATAGCCACGCCTATATATTGGGTTAACCCTTTAAGCATCACAGATCGTAGCATCTACGATCTGCGGATAAAGGGACTCAAGTGCCACAGATTGTAGATTTTACGATCTGCTGCACTTCTGGGTTGGGGAGCAGAGGCATGATCACAATGGGCTGTAAGGCAGCAGGCACATAAAATCTACCTAATCAAGCAAGAAGACAGATGCCTTCTCTTCATGGGACCCGAACAGCCCCCCAACCCCCCAAAAAAAAAAACAACAATGATAATAATAAGAACTCCAGCAAAATCATGTGATAGCTCCACAAAAAAAGTCTAAAACACACAGTCCAGCCCAGGGACTGTGCCAGTCAGCATGCCTACCAGTTATCTCAGGCACAAAAAGTTTGTATGGGGACACATACACACAGAGACAGACAGACAGACACACACACAGAGACACAAACAGACAGACAGACAGACACACAGAGAGACACACACACAGACACACACACACACCCACACAGACAGACAGACACACAGACAGACAGATACACAGAGACACACAGACAGACACACACACAGACAGACACACACAGAGACACAGACAGACAGACACACAGAGACACACAGACAGACACACACACAGAGACACACAGAGACACAGACAGACAGACACACAGAGACACACAGACAGACAGACACACAGAGACACACAGACAGACACACACAGACAGACACAGACAGACACACACACACACAGACAGACACACAGACACACACACAGAGACAGACACACACACACAGACAGACACACACACACAGACACACACACACACACACACACACACAGACACACACACACAGACACACACACAGAGACAGACACACACACACAGACACAGACAGACACACAGACACAGACAGACACACAGACAGAGACACTCACAGACAGACACACACAGACCTCGCTTAGAAAAAAACGTACTCCATGCACTTGCTCCTGCAGTGTAATGTTTCAGGGACGCCCCTCCCCTCCCCTAATGTAGAAGCAGCTCCATATGTCATGTCAGGCTGCGTGCCTGGCCGGGAAGGAGAATGACTATACAATGAAGGGGGTGGAGAGAACGAAGAGAAAAAAAACCCCACTGCGAGGCTCTCTGTGCTTCCAGCACTTCCTACTAAATCAAATGAAATGACGGACTTCCTGCCCCCTGCTTGCTCTCCCCAACGTAGCCTGGAGACGGAAGAAGCAAGCAGGAGCTGAAGTCTGAAGCTACGATTGGAGCGGAGGCGGAGCCAATATTGCGAGCGAGCCGGCCCATTTTAACTATGAGATGAACGAACACGTACATTGCCAGTCCGGGCCTGCAATGACTTATTTATGAGTGACATATATGTATATAAGTACTAGTGTCCCCGCTCTTCATCTGGTCCTTTAAACCCTCCTCCGTCCCACCAACAAACCTACCCCAGTACCTGCTACTCTTTGCCTTCAGTCTCCCCTTACTCTCAACTACTTCCTGTTTCTCCCAGCCGCGCCTGCGCACAAGCTGCAGTTCCCTTCGGGCAGAGCTAAAACTACTCCTCCCGGCATGCCTTTCTCTTACGTAACGATGACGCAGATTGGAGGCGGAAGTCAGCTGTGCTGAGGTTCGAGGTCCGGGGGAGAGAAGGACCGGGAGCTGCGGTGAGTAAATCGATCGGTTTGGGACCGGACACGGTCCACAAGAGCTGGAGAGGAGCCAGCATAAATACACAGTAATTCGGTGTTCATTCCACCCCTGATGTATCATCTCTTGCTCCCTAGTGAGTCCAGTAAATGCATCAGCCAACAATACCAGTTACATTCCATTCTAACCAGTTTATAATATAACTAAGGGAGTTGGCCGTGTCACCACTTCCTGTTCTCTGTTAGGTTTAATGATTGTTGCTTTGTTGTTACTGGCTCCTTGCGTTTATTGTCATTTTCTTTGCTTTCTTATTGATCCTCTAACTGTAGTTTGTGATTAACTTTTTCTCCTTTATTATAAAAGGACAGGGAAAACAAAACATGTAGGTGACCCCAGTTGCTTACGTCTTTCTCACATCCTCTTCTGTAACCATTTCCTTGGCTGTGTGCCCGTAGGCAGTAAGAGTTGCTGATGTTCTATCATGCTGCCCTTGACTCCATGCATGCACATTACATGGCCTAATAGGCAGTTCATGCACTAAAAGAATTAATAAACCTTTAATATAAGTGAATTTAAAATTGATGAGGGTGCAATGTACATTCGTTATTTTTTTTTTATTAATTCCAAGATATTAAAGGATATATGTACTGTTAAATTGAATGTATCTTGTTATAACTGCGCCACCTGCTGGTCATTTTCCGACCAGTCTGAACACCAAGTAGTCAAGGAAGTTGTCAGGAAAATAAAGAGGCTGCTCTGATGTTCTTCTGCTTAGGAAAACAATTCGAAACCTTGCTCAAATCTTTCCTAACCAGAGCAGCCTTTCTTTCTTTCTGCTGACAACTTCCTTGATTACTTGGTGGTCACACTAGTTGGAAAAAGAACAGCAGGTGGCGCTGTTTTACCAAAATTCATTGATATTTACAGTATGCGTATCCTTGAATATTTAGGAATTAAAAAAAAAAAATGGACATACATTGCAAATGTTCTTAGAACAGCACCCTTATCAATTTTACATTCACTTATCTTACATGTGTACTTATCCTGGAGACATATAGCATAACTGTAAATCCCCCCGGTATTGTAGACAAAAATGCATACTGTATGGCTCAGGTTTATTATGTTTTAAAAAGGCTCTTTTAATGGAGCTCCCTATAAAATGTAGAAGGGGCACTATCGATTTATTTAAACACTTTAAGCTATATCCTTAGTTTAACATACAAATGTACAGGTATTAAAAAAAAAAAAAGTATGTTTTCATTAAACAGCTTTTAATTGCTCGGGTGTAGGTGGACTTGTTGTGTGTGTAGCCGAGATGTCTGAAAACAAAGCAGTCTGTCTTACCAACATCCCCCTGCCATTGACTCATTCAGGTCTCATTCAGACCTCAAAAATACTAAGGGGGGCTAATATCTAAAACCAGCTTTGAAATGCCATTGGGCAGTATGCAATTTTTTTTATTAATAAGCTCAATAATAAAGCCTGTGCCTTACTTATTTTTTACCTTTTGACAATTTGGCTTAATTAAGAAATATCTATGGGTTTTGTTCTTTCTTGTACTAAACAAGACAAAATCTGGAACTGAAAGTAAAGTTTCTTTCCATTTCCTGTTCTTACAAGCACAAACAAAACACCCAGCAGTCCACAGCGAAGCCTTGGAATAAACAAATCTCTCTTCCCCAGCTATAGCTTGTTAGGCTGAGAGATATAGAGCAGTTTATGATACAGAGGCTTCCCCGTGGACTGCTGGTTTGTTTGGAGTGTGCTTGTAAGAACAGGAAGTAGAAAGTGACTTTACTTTTGATTTCAGATTTTGCCCTGTTTGGTACAAGAAATCAACAACAAAACTGTCCCTCTGAGAAGGAAGCTGTGTATCTCCTGAGTTTTTGTTTCATGTTTCACTTAGTGGCAGAATCATTTAATCCAGGAAGGCCCATACTTTACTAATGCGAGGTTTACTTTTAGTGATGTTTCTCTATTATGATCTTCATCCATAAAAGCATTGCTAGCATTCTGTTCCATGGAAAATATTACTTAAAGGGGACCCGTCACCCACAAAAATGATTCATAATCCTATTTTATCATATTAGTCAAACAAAATGAATTTTAATTACACTATATAAATTATTTGAATCTTGTTTCCTCCAGTCTGGGAATTCATAATTATAACAAGCAGGCAGGAGCCATTTTGTGGACACTGTTATTAAGGCAAGTCTTGTATCATCTCAGAATCTTGTTTGTGCACCAGAATGGGGGACCTGATGTCCATCCCCAGGCCCTGGCTACACAATTAAACAGTGAAGAGAACTGGGGGAATATGGGGAGAGCAGCGATTCCTAGGAAGTGCTGAATGGATTTGAAAGTAATTGTCTGCTCCAGCTCTATGCACAGGGCATAGAGGAGGGGCAGACAATATTTGATTGACAGCTGAGATGTTTAAATGAGCTTACAACAGCTATGAATGCTTAAATAAATATTGAAATTGGATTTCATGTTTAATTTGAAAAGGACTTTTATTATACAGTTTTTTGGATCTGGGCGACAGGTCCACTTTAAATACCGATTTATGGGTAAATATATATTGCTATATTTAACAACTATTTCTTATGTAACCTTAACATAATAAATATCTGAATGTAAAGCATGAAATAGGAGGGTGATTTAGACAAGCTTTTTTTTGACTGTCTTGAGATCTACTGATCACCAGCTTAAGGTTTACTGTTAAATCCCAATCTACCTTTTGGACACCCCTGATTTAATACATATGAACTGATTACTTAAAGGGACACTGCAGGAGATAACACAAGATAACAGCTGCCTGGTAGATCTAAGAACAACACTCAATAGTAAAATCCAGGTCCCACTGCTACACATTCAGTTACATTGAGTAGGAGAATCAACAGCTTGCCATAAAGCAGTTCCATCCTAAAGTGCTGGCTGTTTCTGAAAGCACATGAGATGGCGCCTACACACCAATATTACAACTAATAAAAAACACTTGCTGGTTCAGGAATGAAATTTTATATTCTAGAGTGAATTATTTGCAGTGTAACTTAGAAATAAAAACTACCTCATAAAAATTATGAAGGAATCCCTTTAAATGTATCAAAGTAACTCTATATATTGTCCCTTTGCATTCAGTCCCGACTATGGCTGTACAGAGGTACTGTTCCTTTAAAGCCTCAACTTATAGAACCTGTTTTTCTCTGCAGAGTGAAAATTCTCCGCTCCGACATGTTTGCACCCGGCGGGTCCGGTGGCTCCTCCATGCCAAGAAGAAGGGGTCATGGAGCTCACACTCTCCCTAAACAGCCCGAGAGGAGCCTCGCATCAGCACTGCCCGGTGCACTCTCTATCACAGCCCTCTGCACTGCACTAGCAGAACCTGCCTGGCTCCACATTCATGGGGGGACCTGTATGCGCCAAGAACTTGGTGTGGGAGACGTTTTAGGGGCCGAAGACCCTAAACTATTGAGTGGTGAGTACTTATCTGCTCTGACAAAATCATCCCCGGCATTATTTATCTATTTATTGTCCGCTTTAACATTTTAGTCTAGTATGCCTCCTCCTGCTGGAGCAGATAGAGTTAACATTATTTGATTTTTCTTGCATTTGATCTTCTTCTAATTTGGATTATCCTCCTGTTTGCCTGGTTGCTAGGATCAGTGAAGCCTAGCAACCAGAGAGGATTCGGAATTCCAGTTTGAACATGAATAGAATTAATTACATCATGCATAATTACAATTACAATAGAACCCCCATTTTGCATTTTTCAGGGGACCAGGAAAACATTATATAAAATCCAAATCTGGGAAAATTTAAAATCAGGGAAATGTGTTAGAGTAACTTTTTCTTCAAGTACTGAAAGTATATAAGCACAGGAGTCCGTTTTACTTTGAGATACAATATTTACTGTGTTAATAACAAGGGTTAAGCATTTTAGCGTAATGTTACACTATGGGGGGCATGTGCAAGACTCTCTGTCAGTCACATACACAAACTAAAGTAATAAGTGATTGGTGCAGGACTGTATAAGGGGCAGACCAATTGCAATTGACCATTTACAGGCAGAACCAAGGCAAAATACACATCTGGTTAGTATTTGTGAAATAAAGAGGTTTAAAATACTAACATTCATGGAGGGAAAAAATACGTTTTTTGGAACATCAGGACAAAACTTTGATGTAAAACCTGTGAAAACATGACTTAAAATCAGGGAAATGCTCCCATTGAACTGCATTATAAATTGGTGGGACCACAGATAAAAAATGTGGAAAAACGTAAAATCAGGGTACTTACAATCAAAGTTTCACTGTATATTGTTAATTCTATGCCAAGATTGATCAGGAAGCCGACTCTTTGCTGCCAGCCAAAAGATGTTCAGAAACACTGTTCCAGATTCTTATCTGCTGATTTATCCCTATTCCTCTGCAGAGTTCTGCATGAACCGTCAGACCATCCTCCTCCTCCGAGTTATTGCCGGCTTCTGCTTTCTGGGCATTGCTTGCAGCATGACGGCATTCCTTTTGGATGTGTTTGGACCCAAGCACCCAGCACTGAAAATTACAAGACGCTATGCGTTTGCCCACATCCTCACAGGTACTGGCGCGAGGCATTTTATTACCCAGATACCCCAGTATTGCTTTTGATAAATAAGGCAGCTAATGCCGGCACATAGCTAGGCATCCCTCTCTCGTCCTTACCCGTTAAAGGGGTGGTTCCCTTTTAAGTTCACTTTTAGTATGTTAATAGCTCATTCTAAGAAGTTTTTCAATTGGTCTTCATTATATATTATTTAGAGTTTTTTTTAATTATTTGCCTTTTTTTCTTCTGACACTTTCCAGCTTTCACTGACCCCTTCTAAAAAGCAAATGCTCTTTAAGGCTACACATTTATTGTCACTGCTACTTTTTATCACTCATCTTTCTATTCAGGCCTCTCCAATTCCAATCTCTTATTCAAATCAATGTATGGTTGCTAGGGTAAATTGATCCCTAGCAACCAGATTGCTGAAATTGGAACTGGAGAATAAAAAAAAAAGCTAAAAACCACAAAAAAAAAAAAAAAATGAAAACCAATTGCAAATTGTCTCAGAATATCACTCTCTACATCATACTAAAAGTGAATTCATAGGTGAACAACCCCTTTCACAGAATTTCAGTTAGGGATGCGCCGAATCCACTATTTTGGATTCGACCGAATCCTTCGTGAAAGATTCGGCCGAACCGAATCCGAACCCTAATTTGCATATGCAAATTAGGGATGGGAAGGGGAAAAATGTTTTACTTCCTTGTTTTCTGACAAAAAGTCACATGATTTCCCTCCCCATCCCTAATTTGCATATGCAAATTCGGATTCGGTTCGGCCTGGCAGAAGGATTCGGCCGAATCCGAATCCTGCTGAAAAAGGCTGAATCCTGGATTCGGTGCATCCCTAATTTCAGTTCAGAGATGGTACTACATGACTTAAAGGACCAGTAACATCATTTTTGTTTTTTAAAACATTTGTTAGTGTAGAACGAAACAAAACAAAACCACAAAAACATATTAAACTTTTAAATCGCTAAGTCTTTATTAAAAAATAACTTGCCGAAACTCCGCTTGCTACCTTACATGCCCTGATGAGTCATATGCATTTTTTTTTTTGCATCTTTGTGAGTTTTTACCACTTAAAGGAACACTAACACCAAAAATAAAAGGGTTGCATTTAAATGTAAGGTCCTGTTTCCCTACACTGGCAACCACTGCATGTTTGCTTTAGAAACACAATTACAGTTTATATAAGAATCTGCTCCGTAGCCATTCGGTCTGAATAGGCGCATGTTTACATAGCAGATAAAACTGTAGAATACCATGGGTTTCTTTTTATACAAGAAGATTAACAGATTACATTTGCTACCAAATTTGGCAGCACATATTATAAATGTAGTAAAATATATATATATATATATATATATATATATATATATATATATATATATATAAATGAGGTTACTGGTCTTTTGAAAGGGTTGTTCATTTAGTTGATGTTCGTCAGTTTATTGTAGCCTTGTTTTGAATTTCTTATGTGTTGTTTCAAGCCCTCACCTGTTGAGCTTTCATTCTGACTTCCCAACTGCTATATGGTTTCTAGGGTAATTAATAGGGATGCACTGAATCCAGGATTTGGTTCAGGATTCGGCCTTTTTCAGCAGGATTCAGATTCGGCCGAATCCTTCTGCCCGGCCAAACCGAACCAGAGCTAATTTGCATATGTAAATTAGGGGGAGGAGGGAAATACAAGGAAGTAAAAAAAAACTCCCCTTCCCACCCCTAATTTGCATATGCAAATCCGTTTCGGGATTCGGACAAACTTTTGAGAAGGATTCGGAGGTTCGGTCGAATCTAAAATACTGGATTCAGTGCATCCCTAGTAATTAAAAGGGATTGTTAAGTTTTAGTATGCTGTAGAGAGACAGTTTGATATTGTTTTTTCAGTTATTTATCTTTTTATTCTACAGCTCTCCGGTTTGCAGTTTCAGCAATCTGGTTGCTAGGGTCCAGTTTATCCAAGCAACCATGCATTGATTTAAGTGAGACACAGGAATATGACTAGGACAGGGTCTGAATAGAAAGATGAGTAATAAAAAGGGGCAAGGGCCAATAACAATAAATGTTCAGCCTTACAGAGCATTTGTTTTTAAGATGGGGTCGGTGACCCCCATTTTAAATTTGGAAAGGGTCAGAAGAAGAAGGCAAATAATTCGATAAACTATAATAAATAAAAAATGAAGGCCAATTGAACAGTTGCTTAGAATTAGCCATTCTATTACATACTAAAAGTTAACTCAGAGGTCAACCACTGTTTTAAGCTCTAGTTCCAATCTTGAGAATTGCAGAACAAATTATGTACATATTTAAATAGCTTAAAAAGATGAACTGTCCCCTAAGCCAAGAGATAAAAGCAGCAGCACTCCTCTAGTAGAAGAGGAAATAAAAATGGCACCCGAGGTAGCCTAGCAAGAGGAAATTAAATGTAATTGTTTGGGGCTTTATATATCATTTCGGAAATGGGAAACCACAGCAGAGGCCACCCTTTTAGACTAGAAGAAAAGAACTTTCATTTGAAGCAACGTAGGGGGTTCTTCACAGTCAGGACAGTGAGGTTGTGGAATGCACTGCCGGGTGATGTTGTGATGGCTGATTCAGTTAATGCCTTTAAGAATGGCTTGGATGATTTTTTGGACAGACAGAATATCAAAGGCTATTGTGATACAGGTATAGGATCCCTTATCCGGAAACCCGATATCCAGAAAGCTCCGAATTATGGAATGGCTGTCTCCCATAGACTCCATTTTATCCAAATAATCCAAATTTTTTTTTAAAATGATTTCCTTTTTCTCTTTAATAATAAAACAGTAGCTTGTACTTGATCCCAACTAAGATATAATTAATCCTTATTGGAAGCAAAACCAGCCTATTGGGTTTATTTAATGTTTAAATGAATTTCTAGTAGACTTAAGGCACGAAGACCCAAATTACGGAAAGATCCATTATCCGGAAACCCCAGGTCCCAAGCATTCTGGATAACAGGTCCCAAGCATTCTGGATAACTGGTCCCAAGCATTTTGGATAACAGGTCCCATACCTGTACTAAGCTCTATAGTTAGTATAGATATGGGTATATAGAATTTATCTGAGAGTAGGGAGGGGTGTGTGTATGGATGCTGGGTTTTCATTTGGAGGGGTTGGACTTGATGGACTTTGTCTTTTTTCAACCCGATTTAACTATGTAACTACAGTATATATCAGGAGCACAGGGTCCGTTCTGGTCTCACCAGCCATACAAGCAACACGGCATGAACCAAACCAGCAATATTATGGTATTGGATGGTAGCGGCCATTTAACCCCCCACATACAACAGATCATAGAATCTATAGCACATAAATTCTACATTGCAGGTTCCCTATTTGTTCAGGGCAGGGTCCCACTTACGGTAATTGGCTGGCACACCAATACTGCTTGTTAGCACTATGCCCACTGCAGCACAGGTGTTTCACCAGATTGGGTTATTCTGATGCTATTCACACAGGTATAGGATCAGTTATCCGGAAACCCGTTATCCAGAAAGCTCCGAATTAGGGAAAGGCCTCCATTTTATCCAAATAATCCAAAGTTTTAAAAACGATTTCCTTTTTCTGTGTATTAATAAAAGAGTACCTTGTACTCAATCCCAACTAAGATAAAAGTAATCCTGATTGGAAGCAAAGCCAGCCTATTGGGTTTATTTAATGTTTACATGATTTCCTAGCAGACTTAAGGTATCGTAAGTATCCGTTATCTGGAATACCCCAGGTCCCGAGCATTCTGGATAACCGGTCCCATACCTGTACTAAAGTTATATTGTCTCTTATGTCCCCTCTACATTTGCAGTTCTGCAGTGCGCAACAGTGATTGGATTCTGCTACTGGGCCTCGGAGCTTATTCTTGCCCTACAGCAGCAGCACAAGAAATACCACGGCTCCCAAGTTTACGTTACTTTTGCAGTCAGTTTCTACCTGGTGGCAGGGGCTGGTGGAGCATCAATCCTCGCCACCGCCGCCAACCTTCTCCGCCATTACCCTACAGAAGAAGAGGAGCAGGCTTTGGAGTTGCTTTCAGAGATGGAGACTGAGTCCTACCCAGCCGAGTATGATGTCATGAACCCGTTCCAGCCACCGCCGGCTTATACTCCATGAAAGCAGGGGGCATGGGCAGAAACATGTACCATAGACTGGCTACTTTTACTCCACACAGCCTGCATTTCCCGATGCTTCCATCGTGAGGAGGATATTTGAGGCATATTGCCCTAACAGAAGGGCAGTCTCTCTCTCTCCTGCAGCCAAGTTTTAATGGCAGATTTTCACGTATCGCTTCCTTTGCCATTTGTTGTCTGATTTCTCTTTTGGGAGGGAGGTTTGAGCATTCACAAAACCCTGATTATTTTGGTTTCAAAACCACACACACACACACACGATAATATATTCCATAGTCATGGGGGGGGGGTTATGGTTCAGTACAAGTACAGAAAGATGTGGTGGTTAACAAATTTTTAGCCACTTTTTAAGTTTCAGCTATGCCCTGGTATTTAGTACAGAAAAAGATCTGTGTGTACCTATCTAGGCGGAATTTCACTCTAGTGGACTGTGCTGGTCTCTAACTTCACTCTTTGATAAATATACCCCAAAGATGTGGTGGTTGTTAACTGCGCATTTTTTTTATTTTTTTTTGCCACTTTTTAAGTTTCAGCCCTGCCCTGGTATTTAGTACAGAGAAAGGTCTGTATGTACCTCTCTAGAGAGAAGTCGCTGGGAAGTAATTAGGCACACGGCATGGCATTTTTATGGCAGGTAACAGTGACTGAATGTTTCCCATTCCCCACATCCACAGTACAGGGCTGTATTTATATACATGTGTTGTATATATAATTACCTTTTATTTGGTGTTTTTTTTTTCCCCCCCCTCTGATTCACACGATATGTGTTTTCCCTTGTGGAATACAAGATTCCCGCGGCAGACTAATGGCACGCTACTGTTTCCGATATACAGGTATGGGATCCGTTATCTGGAAACACGCTATCCAGAAAGCTCTGAAAGGCCGTCTCCCATGGACTCCATTATAATCAAATAATCCAGAATTTAAAAAAGTATATATTTTTTCTCTGTAATAATAAACCAGTAGCTTGTACTTGATCCAAACTAAGATATAATTAATCCTTATTGGAAGGAAAATCAGCCTATTGGGTTTGTTTAATTTTTGATATGATTTTCTAGTAGATTTTTAAAGACATAGGAAAATCCAAATCACAGAAAGATCCGTTATCTGGAAAGCCCCAGGT
Source organism: Xenopus laevis (assembly GCF_017654675.1). Taxonomy (NCBI): domain Eukaryota; kingdom Metazoa; phylum Chordata; class Amphibia; order Anura; family Pipidae; genus Xenopus; species Xenopus laevis. The sequence goes on along the minus strand of NC_054375.1, from coordinate 132,692,119 downwards.
CCCATACCTGTACTGCTTTGTAGGCATTACCTGAGAACTTGGTACAGCATTACTTCTATTCCAATGCATTATTTATGTCCTTGACTGTACTAGTGAATGAGTGGGCAGCCCATAGGTTTTTTTTTTAAATATTGCAGCCAGTGAAAATGTTTAGCTGTGTTAGACATGTTTTCAAACATAATTGGAGGTCATTTTTTTAACAATGGGCAAACCAATGGCAACTAATCATATTTTTGCTTTCAATATTTTACTTGCAGCTGGCTGAAAAAAACAAAAAAACAACAAAGTAATTAGATTGGTTGCTATGGGTTACTGCCCAGTGTTGATAAATGAGCTACAATGGGTTTTATTTAAATTCTTAAAATTTGATTGTGGTTCATTGATAAATAATTTTTGTTTTTATATGCAACAATTTGGTCTTCTAGTCCTGTACCCAAAAGGTCCTGTTATTTGTAAGCTGAAGCGATTGGCATAGTGCAACTAAGATTTTAGCTGTAAATTCTGCTCACAGATCTAGTGAAATCAGAAACAATGCCATGAAGCCAGATATCTCTGAATTTATTTTTCATAAGCAGCAACCAGTTCATTGGAATGCCAAAAAGGTTGTGCCGGAAATGCCTTGCTGCCTATGAAACATTTAATTTAAATAATTCCATTTTATATGCATAAATGTTTCATGGCTGCACTATGGGTAGGTTAACCCTTTCCACTGGCGTTACAGCCCTTGGCTCTCCAGCTTCATATACATAGACCATCAAACATTCATCAGCAGAACTGGCTGGTGGATGCTGAGATTTGTAGTTCAGTCACAAAATCTGGCTTATCCCTGGTTTATCTGCTTTGAAATCCATGCATATTACTGTTTCAGTATTTAGAATTGACCCTGATGGGCTAATGATCTGTATGTCAATTAGGGATGCACCGAATCTTGAATTTGTCCGAATCCAAGCCTTTTTAAAGTGGTGCTTCACCTTTAAGTTAACTTTTAGTATGTTATAGAATGGATGATTCTAAGCAACTATTCATTTGTTCTTGATTATTTATTTTTTTTATAGTTTTTTAATTATTTGCCTTTTTCTTCTGACTTGTTTCAGCTTTCAAATGGGGGTCACTGACTCCATCTAAAAACAAATTCTCTGTAAGGCTACAAATGTATTGTTATTGCAACTTTTTTTATTACTCATCTTTCTATTCAGACCCTCTCCTATTCATGTTCCAGTCTCTTATTCAAATCAATGCATGGTCGCTAGGGTAATTAGGACCCTATCAACCAGATTGCTGAAATTGCAAACTGGAGAGCTGCTGAATAAAAAAATAACTCAAAAACCACAAATAATAAAAAAAAAAAAAGTAAACCAATTGCAAATTATCTCAGAATATCACTCTCTACATCATACTGTAAGTTAACTCAAAGGTGAACAACCCCTTTCACAGAATTTCAGTTCTGTGAAATTCAAGAGTCTGGCTGAACCTTTAAAACTACTTAAAGGAGAACTAAAGCTTAACTAAAGAAGTAGATATAAATGTTGTACATTATGTTTTGTGCTTCTTTACCAGCCCAAGGCAATCACAGCCCTTTAGCAGTAAAGATCTGTGTCTCCAAAGATGCCCCAGTAGCTCCCCATCTTCTTTTCTGCTGATTCACTGCACAAGCTCTGTGCTGCTGTCACTTACTGAAATGTCACAATATAAGGCTGATTAGTAATTAATACAGATAATTACTACATAAGATTAAGTTCAAGATTCAGATTCGGGGAATCCCTATCCCAAAAATAGGGATTCGGTGTATCTGTAGTGTTGATGAAGTTCTATAATCAGATATTAAAGCAGATCAATACAAAAGCTTGCAGTAATAATCTAGGGGGGTCTTATGTTCATAACTAATGAACATCCAGCCACAGCAAAAACCAGCCACGGGCACAGGCAATTCAGCTTCTCCCCCTCAGCCTGCAGTGAAATTTAGGAGAAGTGTCTCAACACACACACACATCTGGCTGCAACCATGGCAAGCAAATGTTTTTGCAGAGATGAAGAAAACCAATCAGGCCTCAGCCTTACAGGAGCAAATTAACACGAGCACTTGTTTATTTTAAAAACCACATATCTGGCAATGTATATCCATTGAATTTCGTTTGTGTGTTGCAAGTGTGGGATGTCATACTGGTGGCCTTTCAGCTGTTGTGATTTGCTGCTCTCCCTGAGCATGCTGGGACTGGTAGTCACAACACCTGGAAGACCAACATTTTGACATCCTGGTTTTAAGGGAATAACTTGTTTTGTCAACCTGCTGTTTGTTTGTTCTAATCATGCTGCTTTGCATTTTTCTTTTTTTTTTTTTTAATAAAAAAGATACATTTATATTGTTTCATGTTGTTAATACTTTGGGGTGTGTGCATGTAAGAAATGGAATTTATAGGATCAGCGACAACAAAGGTGGCTACTGTCGGTTTTATGGCTAATGAAACATGGGTTGTTTTCTCAGCACCAAAAATTGCCCTGCTTGCTAAAACTTAAAGGCACAGTAACCTCAAAAGTGTTTCAAATTCCGGAAAATATCATGTCCCGTTGCCCTGCATTGGTAAAACTGATGTGTTTGTTTCTGAAACGCTATCGTTCATATAAACAAGCTGCTGTGCACCAGGATGGGGGACCTGATGTCCATCCCCATGTACTGGTTACACAATTAAAGTAGAAGGAAAGGCATCGTACACTCGGGGGTGCCAAATGTTAGGCACCCCCAAGTGATTGTATTGACTTACCTGAAACCCCGAACCGGCACTCCTTTCAGCAGAAAACTGCACCGGCCCCAGGTTATACCAACGAGAACCACGGAGCGATCCACTTCCGTCTTCCTCCTTCTTCATGCGGCTGTGCATGCGCAATAGAATGAAAGCTGAACTTTAACGAAAAGTTTTGTTAAAGTTTCGTTTAACTGCGCATGCGTCTGCCCTGGGAAATTTGAAGAAAGAAGTAGACTGAAGAGGATCGCTCCATGGTGCTCACTTGTATAATCCTGGGCCGGTGCAATTTTCTGCTGATAGGAGCACCGGCCCGGGGTTTCAGGTAAGTCAATACAATCACTTGGGGGTGCCTAACATTTGATGAACAGACCGCACCACACGTGAGATATATTCTTAAAAGGCCTTTATTCCAAAAGGGCTTATTTCAAGACAGACAAACAGCAGCGACGTTTCAGGCTCACAATCGCCTTTTTTCAAGCTAACATTTGGCACCCCCAAGGGTATGATGCCTTTCCTTCTTCTTTAAACATTGAAGAGAACGGGGGAATGTGGGGAGAGCAGTGACATCTAGGAATCGCTGAATGGAAAGTGAAAGTAACTGACTGCCCCGCCTCTATGCCTAAGGTATGGAGGAGGGGCAGGCAATATTTAATTGACAGCTTAGATTTTAATTGAGTTTACAACAGCTATCAATGCTTTAATAAAAAATAGAAACTGGATTTACTGTTTCATTTGAAAAGGACTTTTATTATACAGCTTTTTGTGTCTGGGTGACAGGTCCACTTTAAGCTAGTTTTTAGTATGCTATAGAATGGCTAATTCTAGTTTTTGAATTAATTTGTTTCTTCTGACTCTTTCTAAATGGGGGTCACTGAACCCATCTAAAAAACAAAAAAAAAACAAATGCTCTGTAAGGCTGCTACTATTATCCTATTCCAGTCTCTTATTCAAATCAGTGCATGGTTGCTAGGGGAATTTGAATACTAGCAACCACAATGCTGAAATTGCAAACCGGAGAGCTGATAAATAAAAAGCTAAATAGCTCAAAAACCACAAATAATAAAAAATGAAAACCAAATGCATATTGTCTCAGAATATCCCTCTCTGCATCATACTAAACATTAATTTAAAGGTGAGACCTGTTGGGTAGCGCTTAACAAATAAGCAACCCAATGATTATTTTCTAACCTTTTATTACACATAAACATCAACACATTTTAATGTTTTATCTCAATAATTTTCCCAGTGAAAAGCTGTAGCAATAAAACAATTGGTGTTCATTATAACTAATCCTGTTACATAGATTTTCTCAGCACAATCCTGAGCAATTGTCTTCCCACTAGTCTCTTTCTCTCTAAAGGGGAACTAAGCACATATTTGCAAAGCGCATACATATAAGTGACTAGAGACTTGCATAATTACTAAAGTAATAAATTCCACCCTAATGTGCCCATAACTTTTCTAAATCCAAAGTCGTTCGATAACATTTTTCTCTGCTCAGTCCCCCATTAATATGACCGACGATATAATATAATTTTCTTATTTCCCCAGTAATATGGCCGGCTATATACTACATTTTTTTTCCTTTAGTAACATTGCCGGTTGCATCTTACTCCCCAAGTAAGATGGCTGCGTTCACGTGCTCTGTCACGTTATCCCTCTATTGCCCTTGAACAAACCCCTGGCTTGCAGAGCTAATCACTGATTGATATGCAGGATATCCAATAAGCACGCGCTTGCTAGAAAGGTCATCCAATCAGATCGCGGCTGGGCGTTTCCCTTGGCCACAGTGCTTCTGGCATGCTGCGGGCCGGGATGTGGCAGCGGGCTTTTCGAGGGGCTTCAGCCGGTGTCCTGGGTTGGTTGCGCTACCGCCTGCCGCACCTGTGCTGGAATGGATGCACAAAGCAGCGCAACACTCGGGCCCTCGTCCGCGGGCTACGGTACAGTAACAGGCCTGGGAAGACGGGCAGACTCCTGGCAGCGCTCACCGGGGCCTTCTTATGGGATGAGGAGCGAGTTCGAGAAGAGGAGATCATAAGGTCAAGTATAGAGAACAGGCGTGCATTCTAACTGACCCTGTTGTATAACTACTACTCCCAGCAACCCCTGCAGCTGCTCTGTACAGTTCTGCCTTCAATCGGTACAGCTTTAACTGGAGCCATTGTGCAGTAGTCTAGATCACTGGCAGTATTCTCTATGTGTACTAGTGTACTAGTCTGTGCAGCCTGTGTGTGTGTTTCACTAGTACAGATACAAGTGTCATTTCTGCAGGGACTTCTACTTCTGCTTTTTCCATTTGCTGACACTTGCTAAGTCCTCAGGGTCCCTGGCAGTTGCATGTAATGCTTGTATTTCTGGCTGTGTGATTGGCTGCTTTATCCTGCACCCCATGCACTGACCTTCTGCTACACATCTCCCATCCCACCTGATTATGGGTCCCACCCAGAAGGAGTTGGATTTGTCCAGTCGTGGGGTGGGCTGCAAACAAAGAACGAATTCATGGTAACCCAGAACATCCAGCGCATAGGACTGCTGTATTCTCTACTGTGTATTGGCCTGTTGTAACCCTTCTCTTTCTATCATGACCATATAAAAACACGAGGCTGAATTCCGAGGAACTCCGAGTTGACTTCTAATATCCTCATATTTTGCAACTGGGGGTACTTTATTTATTATAATACACAAGTTTCAGTGAGTCATGTGACCGAAATGACATCAGAACTCACCGTTTATAACTGATGACATCAGAACTCACTGTTTATAAGGATAAGATATTCATGGCTTTTGTGTATAAAATATATATATATATTTACACAAAAGCCATGAATATCCTGTAAATTATATCCTTATAAACGGTGAGTTCTGATGTAATTTCTGTCACATGACTCACTGAAACTTGTGTATTATAATAAAGTACCCCCAGTTGTAAAATATGAGGATATTAGAAGTTACCTCGGAGTTTCATGACCTTCGGCCTCGTGTTTTTATATGGTCATGAAACTCCTCGGTAACTTATAATATCCTTATATTTTACAAGAGGGGGTACTTTATTCACTATATAATACACAAAAGCCATGAATATCCTGTAAATTATATCCTTATAAACGGTGAGTTCTGATGTCATTAGTTATAAACGGTGAGTTCTGATGTCATTGAAACTCCTCGGTAACTTATAATATCCTTATATTTTACAATAGGGGGTACTTTATTCACTATATAATTCACAAGAGGGGGTACTTTATTCACTATATATATATATATATATATATATATATATATATATATATATATATATAACAAACAAGGGAAAGTTGTGCTCACCACTATTTTTTAAAAACATTAGGCGGGGGTGCAATGAGGCTGTGACCACAAAATACATATAGACAAATACAAGAGTCCTCTGCACTCAACCCATTATCAATATATTTAAGACAGCGACATTTTGTGCATAGTGCTACTAAAAAATGCCTTACCCTTTAAACAACACAGGGATTGTTTGTCCATATATTGCAATATATTTAAGCTGGCCAACTACGTCAAAGTCATCCCATATCTGGCCAGTCCTAAACTCAATTTTCATCTGATTCATTAAGAATTCTATTGCTTCATTATACATTTTACAAAGGGACTAAGTTTTACCTGCAACTTACTTGCTGCTTTCAAAGTAAACCTCCCAAACTTGGCTGCCCTTTTATTAGACACCAGTGGGATCACCTGTGTGGTGAGCACAACTTTCCCTTGTTTGTTATAGTTATAAACGAGCAGTGACCAGCTCCATGTTGTAGCTCCCACCCTTCCCAGCTATAGTCAGGTGATCCCACTGGTGCAAACTGTAGAGCTGCTGAATAAAAAGCTAAATAACTAAAAAAATTAAAACCAATTGCGAATTGTCTCAGAATATCCCTCTTTACATCATAGCAGCAGTTAATTTAAAGGAGAACTAAACCCTAAAAATAATTGGCGAAAAATTGCATATTTTATAGACTGAACTTATTGCACTAGCCTAAAGTTTCAGCTTGTCAATAGCAGCAATGATCCAGGACTTGTCACAGGGGGTCACCATCTTGGAAAGTGTCTGTGACACTCACATGCTCAGTGGGCTCTGAGCAGCTGTTGAGAAGCTAAGCTTAGGGCTCGTCACTAATTATCCAGCAGAAAATGAGGTTGGTCTGTAATATAAGCTGATGCTACAGGGCTGATTATTAAATTCTGATGCTAATTGCACTGGTTTCTGTGCTGCCATGTAGTAATTATCTGTATTAATTACTAATCAGCCTTATATTGTGACATTTCTATTCTATGTGTACTGTATATTGGGAGTAGTGTTGCCACCCGGCCGGTATTTTACCGGCCTAACCGGAAAAACACCTGCCAAGGCCGGGGCCGGTATTGCAAATTTACCAGCAATGTAGCTGCAGGTAAATTTGTAATACACCAAACAAAAGCCTGTGGCCTGCCCCCAGCCTGGAAAAAACTAAACTTTTTGAGGCCAGTGCTAATAAATATGCCAGTGCCATTGCTAATAAATATCAGATTATTTAAAAGGAACTTTATTTAAAAATGATTTAAAAGGAACTTAAAGTAAAGTTCCTTTTAAATAATCTGATATGTATTAGCACTGGCACCTTAATTAATGGATGATTTAAAATGAATTCATAATTACTTGATATTATATTGAAGTACAGGCACTTTAATTAATGAACTATAGTTGATGATTAAATGAATTCATAAATTAATTGATGGTTATATCGATAAATGAATTGGTTGTCACGCTAGCATTGAATTGATTGCACAAATTACCTAGCACTAAGCACTTTCACTAACTGATGCACCTTAAGGGTCAGGCCACACTGGGCGTTGGGGAGATTCGTTTTTGCGGCGACCAATCTCCCCAAACGCCTTCCCTGACTGCGCCGGCTAAAATGAAAAAACGCTGGTGCTAATCACACGCGGCAATTCATTTTCCGAAGTCGCTCGAAAAAACGAATCGCCACGTGTCATTAGCACCAGCGCTTTTTTCATTTTATACGGCACAGAGTGAGGGAAGGCGTTTGGGGAGATTGGTCGCCACAAAAACAAGGAGATTAGTCGCCAGGCGACCAAATCTCCCCAAAACGCCCAGTGTGACCTGACCCTAAGGACGATGGGGCCTAGGAAAGTTTGAGAATTGTTTTTGTTAGCCGCCTGACTCAGTGTTTGCATGTGCCCCCTGCAGGCCAGCCGAGGACATGAAGCGCATGAGGCCGGGGGCTGATACGATCCGGGGACAGACTTCTACCGACACTGAAGACCAGGGATGGGAACTGGTTGTGGACAAAAAGGATTTCAAACTGTGGAGGCGCCCAATTGAAGGGACACACCTGTACCAGTACAGAGGTAACAGTGGGCTCTGCCATTAGCTAGAGAGTCTGATTGGTCAGACCCTGGGCAATTGTTTTTATTGACTTCAGCACTGGCATTTATTCTTATAGAATAGTCCAGCTGTTGTTGACTGTAACAATGATGCTTGAGTGCAACATGCCTGTGTAATTGCCGCCTAAGGCCAGAAAATGTTTTTCTATAATTGCTGCTATACTCTGCCCTTAACACATTCATTTTAGTTGTTTTGACACTGGTAACAGAATGACATTTAAACAATAGCGCTACCTGCAGTTAATTTCAGCTGTCTGCTACAGTCAGAAGAAAGGAAGTTGTAAAAGGAAAGACTTTTGACGCTTCTCCAGTCAGAAGATTAAGATGGCGAGCCGAGAAAAGTCACGTGATGGTGACAGAGAATAAGAGACAGGAATATGAATAGGAAAGGGTCTGAATATAAAGATGAGTAATACAGAACATTTGTATTTAGATGGGGTCAGTGACCCTCAGTTGATAGCTGGAAAGAGTCAGAAGAAAAAAAGGCAAATAACTAAAGGCTATCAAAAATAAATAATGAAGAGCTACTTAGAACTGTCCACTCTTTAACATACTAAAAGTTAACTGCTACCCATTTAAAGGGGTTGTTCACCTTCGAGTTAACTTTTAGTATGACATAGAGAGGGATATTCTGAGACAAATTGCAATTGGTTTTTATTTTTTATTATTTAAGGTTTTTGAGTTATTTAGCTTTTTATTCTTTAATTTGCATTATAAACAATCTGGTTGCTAGGGTCCAAATTACTCTAGCAACCATGCATTGATTTGAAGAAGAGCCTGGAATATGAATAGGAGAGGACTTTAGTAGAAAGATGAGCAATAAAAAAGTAGCCGTAATAATAAGTGTGTAGCCGTACAGAGCATTTGCTTTTAGAGGGGGGTCAGCGACGCCCATCTGAAAGCTGGAAAGAGTCTGAAGAAAAAGGCAAATAATTATAAAACTATAGAAAAACAAATAATGAAAACCAATGGAAAAGTTGCTTAGAATTGGCCATTCCATTGTATTCGAAAAGCTTACTTAAAGGTGAACAAGGGGTGGAAGTTAACTTTTAGTATGTTATAGAGCGGACAGTTCTAAGTAGCTCTTCATTATTTAGTTTTGATAGTCTTTAGTTATTTGCCTTTTTTTTCTTCTGACTCTTTCCAGCTATCAACTGGGGGTCACTGACCCCATCTAAATAAAAATGTTCTGTATTACTCATCTTTATATTCAAACCCTTTCATATTCCTGTCTCTTATTCAAATCATTTCATGGTTGCTAGGGTCAGTTCGACCATAGCAACCCTACTAATAATAAAATAATAAAAAATGAAAACCAGTTGCAAATTGTCCTACGTGAAACTTTCTACCTGCTGACAATGTCTGCATCTTCCTGATCAAAAGTGATCCTCTCCAACTCCTGCTTCCTTGCAGTTCCTATCTTAAGGTGGCCATACACAGGCAGATTAAAGCTGCCGATATTGGTTCTTTAGATCGATTCGGGAGCTTATCTGCCAGTGTATGGTAGTTTCTGACGGGTCTCCCGGTCGATATCTGGCCAGAAATCAGCCAGATATCGATCGGGGAGGTTTAATTTTTCTGGACCGCATCAGCTAGTTGATAGAAAACACCTATAAGTTATAAAACAAAAGCAAAGATCTGATTGGTTGCTATCTCATTATCTATCTCATCATCTATATATCTCCATATCTATCTTTCTATCATCTTATTGGTTAATTAAAGCCATTGTTTTGATTTTCCTAAATTCACCTCCAGACTGTCCTCTGAAATGACTTTATCTCCCATCAGATATCAGTGTGTATGTTCTGTCTCGCGTGTGTAGAGGTCACTTTATGCTTTGCATTAGTTTACATTAATATTCACAGTGCAGTTAATAAATAACCGTTATCACTATCCCTATCTGTAGTATCTGTGTGTGCAAACATAGCAATAATGCCCTTGGGTACAACAAATAGGTACAGTTACTGGCCATGGCACTCCAGTCTGCACATACAAGTCTGCTTCTATATTGTGAAATATTGGCCGACATGTTCAGACCCAGGGTGTGTATACTATTATTGTCTGCTGATATATTCTTCCAGTTATCCCTAAAACATTTACCCTTTGGACTTTTCTCGAACTCCCTGCCATACTCTTCACATACAGTCATATCAAGTTGCAGATATTATGTTGAGCTCTTCTGGTTAATTTGTTTTCTGGACATTTCTTATATGATTGTAGTTGTCACTTGCAGTACCACATCTCACCTGCTGGGAAGCAGACATTTTCCATAGGCTGCCTTTGACAAAAACAGTTTAATGGTACAGCCCCCCTGAATTGGCAAAGCCCTCGTTTTATAGCATTGACTGGGGGGTTGTGTTCCTTATAGGGGTGGTTCACCTTTAAGTTAACTTTCAGTATGTTATACAATGGCTAATTCTAAGCAACTTTGCAACTGGTCTTCATCGTATCTTTTTTTTTTTTTTTTAGTCGAAACATTTGCCTTCTTCATCTGACTCTTTCCAGCTTTCAAATGGGGGTCGCTGACCGCATCCAAAAAAATATATGTTCTGTAAAGCTACAAATTTATTGATATTGCTACTTTTTAGTCTCTTATTCATATCAGTGCATGGTTGCTAGGGTAATTTGGACCCTAGTAACCAGATTGCTGAAATTACAAACTGGAGAGCTGCTAAATAACTCAAAAACCACAAATAACAATTGAAAACCAAATGAAAACTGTCTCAGAAAAGCACTCTCTACATCATATTAATATCATATCAAGAAAAAAGCAGAATCCCCAACTAAACCACATAAAGAAGTTTTTCCATAAATGACACTGTACAGGGCTCTCTTTTTTTTTTAAAAGAGAGTTAACAAATGTACAGAAACAAGCAACAAAAGTAATAGAAGATTGAAGGTTAATCGGGTGAATCGCCTTTCAGTTAACTCTACGTATGCCATAGAACAGCCAATTGGCTTCATTATTTCTTTTTTATAGTTTTTGATTTATTTACCTTCTTCTGACCCTTTCCAGCTTTCAAGTGGGACGGGGGGGGGGAGACACTGACCCCATCTAAAAAAACAAATGCTCTGTAAGGCTACATGTGTATTGTTATTGCTACTTTGTATTGCTCTTCTTTCTATTCAAGCCTCTCCTATTCATATTCCAGTCTCTTATTCAAATCAATGCATGGTTGCTAGGGTAATTTGGACTCTAGCAACCATATTGCTGAAATTGCAAACTGGAGAGCTGCTGAATAAAAAGCTAAATAACCCAAAAAAACACAAATAATAACAAATGAAAACCAGTTGCAAATTGTCTCAGAATATCACTCTCTACATTAACTAAAAGTTAACTTTTTTAAGTGGTTCTTGTTTGTCTGATGGGGTTTTTAAACCTGTCCAATAGATATTGGTCGGACAGCCATCATTAAGGCAGTGTATACTGGGATATAAACTGCTCGTTCTGGGGTGGCACCCATTGTCACCCTGTGTGGGCCGTATACAGTATTTATTGTGCACTGTGTATTTTATTGTGTTAAATACATAACAGTAACTGGTTATAAGGATGTTCCATGTGTTCCCATGTGCTGTTGCTTATACATATGATATGAATACAAGAGAAATGACTAATACCAAGCTCCCTTTCTCGTTGTAGTGTTTGGGTCATACAGAGACGTCACCCCTCGTCAGTTCTTTAACGTTCAGGTAGTAATACCCTTATTCTGTATCCCTTATACTCCTGAGTTTAAAGGCTGGTTATAACTATTGTCCATTGTCCATCCCCCCCCCACCACAGCTGGATACAGAATACCGTAAGAAATGGGATGCACTGGTTATTAAACTGGATGTCATTGAGCGAGATGGAGAGTCTGGATCAGAAATCATTCACTGGGTTACTCACTTTCCTGTAAGTATTTTTTTTAGTAGCAGCAGTTTAATATTTTCCTCGATTGATAGCTCTGGCATTTTCCACAGCACTTTACAGAGGTTATACATCATATAATAATTCACTCTGCTATATAAAATGTTATTTCTGAACCAACAAATAGATAGATTTTTTAGTTGTAATATTGGTGCGTATGAAGCCATCTCGGGGCATTGTGCCTGATCCCGTGCTTTCAGAAAGAGCCAGCACTTCATGGCGGAACTACTTTCAGATAAGCTGTTGTTTCTCCTACTTAAAGGACCAGTAACATCTACATTTTTTTCAAAAAAATTTGTTAGTATACATTGAAAAAAAAAACAACAAAAAACACCAAGACAAATTAAACTTTAAAATCGCAAAGCCTTTATTAAGAAATAATTTACCAAAACTCCTCTTCAGAAAAGGCGACGATCCATCGTGCAGCGCTTGACTTCTCCTCCCTGGCTATCTCCTGTAAGGAAGGCAGGGAGGAGATATCGAGCGCCGCGCGATGGATCGTCACCTTGTTTGTTGCCTTTTCTAAAGAGGAGCAGAAGCGAGTTTCTGAAGAGAAGCGCAAGCAGAGTTTCGGTAAGTTCTTTACTGAGCGCGAAAAGGACCATAATACCTAAAGTTCCGTAGTGAGCGGAGTGGAACGTCACCACTGAGGCGGGAGTAATAGCCAGGGGCTGGGCTATGGAGACCTAAATGAACTAATTAGCTGAGGAATGCCGGCCCTTGTTTGATTGGATAATGGGGCCAAGCAACACGCATTAAGGAGTGTCCTATCCACCCCCCCTTTATCCAATATAGGGCCGACCATTACCGTCAGTGTTTATCTGCCTTTTCTAATCTACCACCAGGTTTCACGTGCTGGCCATATTCTGTATATTTTTGCAATTTGTGCCGGGCCAATTAAAAATGGGTTGCGGGCCGTAGTTTGGACACTCCTGATCTATCATCTATCTATATTATTTATTTATCTCTCTATATCATTTATGTATCTATCATCTATCTATCTCTCTATATCTATCATGCAAAATGGCAATACAAGATATGTCTTTCCTGACAGTACCCCATGTATTCACGGGATTACGTCTATGTAAGGAAATATCACGTCGATCAGGAAAACAACCTTATGGTATTAGTGTCTCGGTAAGTACTTTTCCTGCATTCCAACCTTTTTGGTTCCACAGATTTTAATTGACTGTGGGGGAACAGCCTATAATATGTCTCCGGTCACTTCTTTGTAGACCGTGGCCTTGGATATACTGTAAATCGACATCTGGGACATCCAACCTGCTCCCTTTCACATTAGGTCAACTTTCTGCATAGAGTTGGGTTTCGTAGTTTAACACCTGGTTTAGGCCCAAATATTTGGAATCCTATTTGTTAGGCTTTAGAATACAAATCAATACAGCTACCAGTTTGTACCAAGTGCAGTTACATATTGCAGCCAAGCAAACATCTGATTGGTAGCTCTGACATGTTGCACCAGTCCTTTAATGCAGGCTAACGAATAATCTGCTTATTAATGCATTCCTTGTTTAGCTGCCCAGCAAATAATTAAAGTAAAGAGGTCAGGATTTTATAAGCAGCGCTGCATCATCACCTGTATTGATACATAGTCACGAGCAGGTTTTGCACTGAATGTCCCAGCTTCACAATACCCAGCAGCCTGTGTGATATGATGCAACTGTTTGTTAAATCTTTGCACGTTTCAGTGCACCCGCACCTACCCGTCTGTCTATTGGTCAGTGCTATTCATCATGGACATATCTATTCCGTTATGATGTTTATATCAAGTAAAGGGAACAGGCTGTATGGCTGGAAGAAGAGAGAACATTAGCTGTGAGTTCTCTGCTGTTTGTACATGAAGAATAATGTGCTATTCAGTCAACAGACGAGAGTGGATAGTACCACTATATGACACATGGCCTGTTTGTGCCGGACACATTATTGACTAATGAGCCATTTGTTCCTGACACCTATTTACACACCAGTCTCTCCCCAGTGCTGCCCATCAGGCTCCAAGCTAAAAATAAACCTCTTGCATCTTTGTGGCTGTACAGGTATGAGTAGCTGTAGAGGAAATCGCACACCCACGACACCCGTCCAATATGGTAGTACCTGGTGCCCGGTGATGGAGGAATCGGCAAACCTCTCAAGTAGATACGAAAAAGCACACCGGCACACAGGATTTGAAGCTGCAGGGCGAGCCCTTGCAATTTTTTAATGCAGTGCAGGTGCAGGGCTCGCCCTGCAGCTTCAAATCCTGTGTGCCGGTGTGCTTTTTCGTATGTACAGGTATGAGACCTGTTATCCAGAATGCTCGGGACCTGTTATCCAGAATTCTCTGGACCTGGGTTTTTCCTGATAAGGAATCTTTCTGTTATTTGGATCGCCATACCTCACATCTACTGAAACATAATTTAAACATTAAAGGAACAGTTCCGAGTGAAAATAAAAACAAGATAAATAGATCTGTGCAAAATAAAAAATGTATCTTATATAGTTAGTTAGCCAAAAACGTAATGTTTAAAGGCTGGAGTGACTGGATGTGTAACATAATAGCCAGAACACTACTGAGTTAGTCAGCGACTTTAAAGGGGACCACATGGGACATAACTATTCAGTGAGTCTGTAATTGATCCTCAGCATTCAGCTCATATTCAAAAGCAACAGATATGACCCATGTGGCCCCCCCTTAAGTGACTGATTGGTTACTGCCTGGTAACCAATCGGAGGAAACCAAGAGAGCAGCAAAGCAGGAAGTAGTGTTCTGTTCTGTTATGTTATGTAAGACATCCAGTCACTCCAGCCTTTATACATTACATTTTTGGCTAACTAACTATACTAGAAACATTTTTTATTTTGCACAGCCTATCTATTTACCCAGTTTTTATACTGAACAATTCCTTTAAATAAACCCAATAGGCAGGGTTTGTTTCCACTGAAGATTAATTACATCTTAGTTGGGATCAAGTACAAGGTACTATTTTATTATTACTTATTATTCAGCTTTCTGGATAACGGGTTTCCAGATAATTGATTCTTTTACTATTGTTTTCTATTCTCAAAAGGGGAGATCTTGAATATTTAAGTAATCTGAGCAATTTATAGGAAGTTATAGGAAGGCCAGAGATGAAGGCCCCTGTCCTAGAGAGCATGCACTCTAAATAGCAGTCTAGAATATCGGACAAAAGCATTAGGTACTGACAGAGTTGGGTCCACCTGCCACCTGTTATTTCAGTCTCCTCTCCACCTTAAACTTATATAACTTTTATACCATATGGTACAGCCTTGGTGTCAGGTTTTTTGGTGGGCTCTAGGAGGCCCAGTCCAACACTGGGTATTGAAAGTTGCTAAGTGGAAAAAAAATATTTTTTACTTACCGTATATACTCGTGTATAAGCCGACCCGTGTATAAGCCGAGGTACCTAATTTACCTAAGAAAACTGGAAAAATGTATTGACTCGTGTATAAGCCTAGGGGCCCCATGTCAGATTTCAAAATGTGAATGTGTAAATGTGTAATCATGTTTTATGGCATAGAAATCTATCTAAAACTATTTAAAAGAGCCTCCCCATAATTCCATCAGCAGGAACATGACACTGCAAAAATATGCTTACCCTGAGAAGGATCAGTGTGGGCCAGGTTATAAATAGCCATTGAACCTCACATACTGGCACCCAGTACATTTGAATGTTGGAGTTCCCTGTGACTCCCACCATAAGTCACAAGCTTGGCATGTTTCTATCTGACAACAGCAAGAACTTGCCAGGCAGCATTGTTCTCCGCCCTATGTACCTGGCGTAATGATGACAGAATGAAAGGGGAGTGACAAGGCAATTTATATGTACATGTACAGCTCCACAGATAGCACTCTGCTGCTGGCAAACTTGGAATCAAGCTTTAGGACCTTTTAACAATGGCCGCCAGGGGCCCTGTGAAAGAGCTGCAGGACGGTTCACTGTGTCCACTCTCCGGGCGGCGCGTCCTTCCCTGCCGGCGTAGATACCGTAGATATGCCCAGCAGTGCGACCCCCTGTGACCCGGCCCCAGCAGGACTGTCTGTGACGCCGCCCGGAGCAGGTCCAGGAGCTCCGGGCGGCGCGTCCTTCCCTGCCGGCGTTCGCTCCCAAAATGGCGGCGCCCATGGCCGCCATGTGGGTAGCGGCCGGCGCCGCTGAAAAACTCGGCTTATACGCGAGTATATACGGTATGCGAATTCCCTGCCCACCCCTAATTTACATATGCAAATTAGGATTCTGATTCCGTGCGGCCAGGCATGAGGATACGGCCGATTCTGAATCCTGCGGAAAAAGTCAGAATTCTGGATTCAGTGCATCCTTAATTATTTTAAAGGATAAAATGTCACTATTACTCTCTAGTGAGAGCCTGTCTCTTTTTGCAGAGCGGTGCAACATCCCTCCATTCCGGAATCTCCAGATTATGTCCGAGTGCGCAATTACCAGTCCCAGATGGTTATCCAGCCTCACACGTCTTTTGATGAGGTAGGTGCAAATTAGTCTTATGGGTTAATATGACTGAGCTACTCCCTGTAGTAAAAAGGAGGAGGACTTACACTAGGGTAAAAATTGTGTAAAGGAGAAGGAAACATACTGAAGCAGTTTATTGCCAATAGATTAGCCTCAATAGTGCAAGCTATAACACTATATTTATTTTGCAGAATGCTTTTCCATACCTGAGTAAACGGCTATAGACGCTGTGTTTGTTTAGGATAGCAGCTGCCATATTAGCTTGGTGTGAAATCACTTCCTGCCTGAGTCTCTCCCTGCTCACTCTGGGCTTAGATTACAGCAGGGAGAGGGAGAGAGGAGCAAACTGAGCATGCTCAAGCCCTAGCCCTGGAGGTTTAAGATGAAAACAGGAAGTCTGATACAGAAGCCCATGTGTACACAATAGAAGGAAAGAAATGCAGTGTTTCTTTTGACAGAGGACTCAGAGCAGCATTTCTTTGAGGGTTTACTGGTTTAGTTATATAGACCCTTCTCATAAAGCTTACTTCATTTTAGCCTTTCCTTCCCCTTTAACCGAGCCCTCTTTTCCCTCAGAATGGTTTTGATTACTTGCTGACTTACAGCGACAACCCTCAGACTGTATTCCCACGCTACTGTGTCAACTGGATGGTGTCCAGTGGTAAGTCTAAATTGTACATAATGTGCCAATTGCACTATTGATAAACCTCATTTATAGTTCCCAGGCCCAAACTATTGTGAATTCAATGGGGCTCATTTATAAACACTGGGCAAATTTGCCCCTGGGTTGTAATCCATAGCAGCTAATCAGCTAATTTGCCTTTTTCAGACGGCTGCAGGTTGAACGTTTATAGCGATCATCTGATTGGTTGCTATGGGTCACTGCCCAGTGTTTATAAATAACCTTACTGTGCATACAATAAACTACGCTCACTATGGTCTTAACCCAGACTTGTGCCCTCTCCGTTGCTATAGGAATGCCGGATTTCCTGGACAAATTACATATGGCAACTGTGCAGGCTAAGAACCAGGAGATTAAAGTGAGAGATTACATCTCCTTCCGCCCCCAGGATTGTGGCAGCGAGAGCAGAGCCAGCCCGGAAAGGAAGAACGCCGCTGCCCATCCTGCACCACACATGGAATATGCCTAATGCCGCCAGAGGAATATTCCTTTATTTCATTGTCTGGGGCTTGGACTGAATATGGCACTGGCTATACCAACGGCCAACTGAAACTGGAACATTGTTGAACACCATCCAAGGCACTCGTTCACCTTTTGGCTTTATAATTACATTTTGCACTGTGAACAAGGACAGCTTGGGGGGTAGGGTTGCCACCTTTTCTGGAAAAAAAATCTGGCCTTCCTATATTCTTGCCATTTTTTTAATAACATTGGCATCAAGCTTAATTTTTACACGCCAAGCCGGTAAAATACCGACCAGATGGCAACCCTATTGGTGGGGGAGGTCATGAAGTAGAGTCCTGCGCGGAACCAATTTGTTAAACCCGACCCGTAACCGCGTTCTTACCCGCTTGGACCCGCAAGTACCTTATACGCGACCCACTGACCATCAAGAATCAGGAAGTGCTGTCATTGTAAACCGGAAGTGACATCATCGGAAGTAGGCATGATCAGAAAAAAAGAGTAAAACTTGCTATTGAGAAGACTCGCAGAACCGCCGACCCACGTCTATACCCGCAACCCACAGGTTACCTGCTTTTTGCGGGTACCCGACCTGCTGCAGGACTCTTGCTTGAAGAGTTAGTTAGTAGTACAGGCTGCCTTTTTTTTGGGTATCT
Organism: Xenopus laevis; assembly: GCF_017654675.1. Taxonomy (NCBI): domain Eukaryota; kingdom Metazoa; phylum Chordata; class Amphibia; order Anura; family Pipidae; genus Xenopus; species Xenopus laevis. The sequence continues at coordinate 132,673,772 of NC_054375.1, read as the reverse complement.
CTTTCAGTTGGCAGTTGTATTGGTGTTAACAGATGTATTGGTCACTGTTTCTATTCTAGGTTTTACTTGTCTCTGCCTATGCAGACTATAACCTCACTATGGGCCCTGTCAGCACACCTGTTATAACTGAATAATAGCAGCAGATTCTGGAAGACAAGCAGGGAGCATGTATGATCATATCTTCTCTGAGGGCCCTGGGAAGTGCCTTAAATCTGGGTCCCAGCTTAACCTGCTTGCATGAAGGAGTCTGTGCTTTAGGGCAAGACCTTGGATTGGATGTTTGACTCAAAGACTTTGCTCTTGAATGCATAAATAGGAAAACTGCCTTTTTTATGGATATTATTGTGCACAAAGAAATGATTGTACAAAGTCCCGGGAGATTAGAATCATTGACGTTTCAGCTGTTTGCGAGCTTTATAGGGAATGGTTTATGTACGCTCTTGTGATCAGAGAGCGCCATTTAGTTGATCTGTACTTGGGGTGTGGGGACAGGGATCTGCACTTCTGTATAACAACTGAAATACCAAGGGCTAATTAACTCTCAAGCCATTAGCTGCATAACATTTCATAGAGGGTGCAAACAGCATGCGCTTCACTACAATACGCTTAGCTGTGAATCATTTAAAAAGGGTGAGGGGGGGTGTTGTTTATCGGCGCAATACCTTGAGGAACAGAAAAGTACAGTATGTGTTGTACTAAAGGAGGCTGCCTCCTCCAGCAAAATTCTTCGGAGGGGGAACATGCTTTAAAATCCCACCTACGCTAAAAGCCATGTACAAACCCGCCACTTGCAAATCCCTCACCTGTACAGGGAAAAAAAAATGAATCATCGTATTCATGGAATGCACGAAACGATTGCTTAAAGGTGCAATTTTACCCCCAAAAAGCATTTTGAGAGCAAAATTATAAATCTAGGAAATCACAGCACTTAGAAATGCTGCTTTTAGTTTTTTTTTTTCTTTCCCTCTTGGTTTGTATTTCTTGGCTTGTATTGTAAATGATTCCTCTGAACGGGAGAGCCAATTATTGCCTGTAATGACTCCTAATGGACCAACCTGTTTCCTAGTTTTTTGTGTGAGTGTTGGAGCAGTCTCCCAGTTCTCTGTCCTGCCCTCCATTACCCAGAAGTATAACTCCTGTTACTGGAATGGTCAGAAAATGAAGGGGTTGGGGGGCACAGATTGGAGACACTTGGATTAAAGGAGTGGTTCGACTTTAAATTCACTTTTAGCATGTTCTACAATGTCCTAGTCGTAGCAACTTTGCCATTGGTCTTCTTGATTATTATTTTTTCTCTTCTGCCTTTTTTCAGCTTTGAAATGGGGGTCAGTAACCCCAGCAGCAAACTGTTGCTCTGTGAGGCTTCAATTGTGTTGTTCCTTTTTATATTACTCTTTCTTCCTTATTCCCTCACTCTTGTATTCATATTAAATTCTTTCATTCAAACCTCTGCCTTGTTGCTAGGGTACATTAGACCCCAGCAACCAAATAGCTGCTCAAATGCCAAACAGGAGAGCTGCTGAATTAAAAGCTAAATAACAGAAACAAATCAAGACCAATTGCAAATTATCTCAAAATACTAATGTCTACATCATACTTATAGTAAATGTAAAGGTGAACTATCATTGTAGGTAGCAGTGAGGTGTGTTTGCTTTGTTCAAAGTTGAACTAAACGCTGGAATAAAACTAGGGATGCACCAAAGTCAGGATTCTGCCTTTTTCAGCAGGATTCGGATTCAGCGAAATCTTCTGCCCGGCTGAACCAAATCCGAATCCTAATTTGCATATGCAAATTAGGGGCAGGGAATTCACATGACTTGTCACAAAACAAGGAAGTAAAAATGTTTTCCCTTTCCCACCCCTAATTTGCATATGCAAATTCAGATTCAGTATTTGCCCGATTTTTCACAAAGGATTCAGGGGTTCGGCCAAATCCAAAACGGTTCATCCCTAAATAAAACTAAAATATATATGCCCCAAGTGACACTCTCCATAGGAAATCCTCCCCATGGAGTCTGAGCTCTGGAGAGACGGAGCAATGTTCCCAAGCTCTGCTGTTGTGGCCTCCCCAGACCCAGAAATACAGTGTCCCTCTCAGAAGTAGCACTGATCATTGACAGGAACATGGTACTGCCTAATAGGGGTGGTGGTTCATAGCACCGGTCAATACAGCTCTGGGCCTAAAGGGCTGGTTCACCTTTAAGTTAACTTTTTGTATGTTAGAATTAATTTTAAACAACTTTTCAGTTGGCCTTCATTTTTTCTTTTTTTTTATAGTTTTTTGAATTATTTGCCTTCTGACTCTGAAAAAACAAATGCTCTGTATGGCTACACCTTTAGGGGCAGATTTATCAAAGGTCGAGGTGACTTTTCGAATGAAAAAAATTCGAATTTCAAGCTATTTTTTGTGTACTAGGGAATAGTCCAAATTCGATTCGAATTTGAAAAAAAATTAGAATATTGAACTTCGACTTGGTCTTTTTGAATTCGAATTTCAAAGTTTTTCAATTCGAAACTTGACCCTTGATAAATATGCCCCTTTTTATTACTCATCTTTCTATTCAAGCCTCTGCTATTCATATTCCAGTCTCTTATTCAAATCGATGCATGGTTGCTAGCGGAATTTGGATCCTACAAGACAGATTGCTGAAATTGCAAACTGGAGAATTACTGAATAAAAAGTTAAATAACTCAAAAACCACAGTTAATGAAAAATGAAAACCAATTGCAAATTGTCTCAGAATATCACTCTCTGCATCCTACTAAAAGTTAATTTAAAGATGAACAACCGCTTTAACTCATGCTGCTCCATCTCACACAGTTTAGCCAATAGGAACAGTAGACAAGGATTCCTTAGCAAATATCAAAATCACAGAAAGGGTGCAGCAGCTGGCAGAATGTTCAATAAATGGGGGCAATTCATTTGGCTGGGCGATTAAGGGAAGAGCACAGGTAAGGGCAGAGACACACGTGGAGATTCGGTGGAGATTAGTTGCCTCACGAGGAAACTTCGGGCGACTTCGGAAAACAAATCGCTCCGAGTGCCATCCCGCCGGCGATTTGGATTCTAGCCGGGGGGAAGGCCCTAATGGGTTTAATTCACTTAATGCATTTTATTTAGTCGTTGATTGGGTGGGGAGGAGTTCCATTTCATTATCACCAGTTTTCTGACATAGACTTATGGCCTTGATTGAGAGACAAACATTGGGAGGAAAATAGTAGGAAACTAGTTAAAAAAAAAAAAAGTTTTTTTAATGCAACAGGTGAACAGCTTCTGCTAATTGAACTGTGTTCCAGCCTTTAGTTGGCCTTTGGTGCTTATGGGGCTAGAGAGAAAGGCAGGGGGCATAATGGCACCTCCTGCACATGGCCGGGTAAGGATCTAAGTGCATCAAGGACATGCCAAATATTTACCAAATCCATAACCCAGTCCCTTCTGTGTTTGCACTACTCACCCCTTTAATGTTACATTTGTGCTACCGGGAGATTATTATTATTATTTTTTTAAACGTTTGTGAGTGATTAAATGTATATATATATATGTACCAAAATGATTGCCTGCCTTGTGTGCAGTCGTGTTTAGCATGAGGTACTGATACTTGTGAATGACTCAATAAAGCCAGTGTAGCCTACAGCGTGCCAGTACAGAACAGCAAAGGGAAAAAGCTCAGAGCCCGTTCTTCATTGTTATATTTGTTTTACCGGTAGATTTTTTTGCTTTTTAATTTAAGCGTGAGTGATTAAATGTACTCGTTTGTACAAACATGACTTCCTGTCTTTATTGCTTTATTATGGGGGGGGGTTGATTCTACAATTTGATTTTTTTATTAATAAATCACGCTACACGTAAATGGCAGAAAGAGGATGCTATGGTATAATGGACAGCCAACTCCTCCAGACTCCAATTAGATTTCCTTCTAGTAAAACATTCACTATCTTGGGAAAGAATGGCCAATGAAAACCATTAAAGGGGAACGCCACAAAAACATAACTTAAGCTTTTTGAAAAGTAAACATAATTACAAGCAACTTTGCAATATACATCATTTAAAAAATATGCAGCCTTTTCATGATTTCTAATGGTTTCTGACAGTTCCCTAAGCCTAGCCCCCTGCTCTCCTGCTGATCTGTCTGACTACTATGCTGAGCTGGCTGACTACTGTTACTTTGTATCATCAGCCATCTGTCCTCAGTCTGCATCCTCCAAACCCCACAATTCCCTGCACATGTGTAGGGAACGCATTTTAGGACATCCTGCAGCTAAATACCTGTCCTTCCTGAGATGTCCTATGCCTTCTGAATGGCACATTGGGTGCTTTTACCGTCACTCATCGCCCAAATCTGCACTCACACCTCCGTCCTGTACCCTCCCTTCTCAGGACGGGTATTTAGCCACAGGATGTCCTAAAATGCGTTCCGTACATGTGATTTCAATAAGGAACAGAACATCCCAGTGCAATGCATTGTGGGTTATGTAGTTCCTGCATGCTGTCTGCAAACTGTGGAGAAGTTATTACAATTTGTAACATCAGTGTTTAGTCCCTCCTTCCCTGCCAGGATTTCAAATGATGCAGAAAAAGAAGAAATGTTAAACAGCAGGATTTCAGCCTAGAACATGGCATTTATTCATACTTATTGAAGAAACAGGTAACTGTGGTGGGTATATTAGGGGTTTCTGTGTTATCTGGGCCTCTTTAAAATTAGTTTTTTTTATTATTTGTGGCTTCTGAGTTATTTAGCCTTTTATTCAGCAGCTCTCCAGTTTTCAATTTCAGGAATATGGGAGCTAAGGTCCAAATTACCCTAGCAACCATACATTAACTTGTGACTGGGATGTGAATAGGATGTGAATAGGAGAGGCCTGAAGGAGTAGACACACTGGGGTACATTTATCAATGCTGGGCAAATTTGCCCATGGGCTGTTACCTATAGCAACCAATCAGATTGCTGTACTCATTGTTCTTCTTGCAGCTGGCTTTAAAAAGCTAATCACTGATTGGTTGCTATAGGTAACAGCCCATGGGCAAATTTGCCCAGTGTTGATAAATGAGCCCCACTGAATTATTGTTAAGGGGCTGTACTCACACAGACGCATGTATGCGCCAAACGCACGTAAAATGCAGCATGCTGCGTCCCAACCTGCGTCTGGCGCTTAAATGCGTCAGTGTGAGTACAGCCCCCTTGACAATAATTCAGTGCGGCTACTCCTGCGCTCCCCTGTGGCTGAACGGAGGAAAGCGAAACGCAGAGGAGCGCACAAACAAACGGCCGTGTGTAAGAGCCCTGACCCTGGCTATCCTCAGTGTAGGCTTGAACAGTTCTGCCCTTACTGTGCAGAGAATTTGCAGAGAATCACACAGAAGCACAGTCCAACTTTACCCTTTGTAATCAATATTACATGGATCATTTTGGCATGCCAGTTTGGAGAGGGTATAATACAATCCGTGCTCCTTACTATACCCTGGGTATAATTTGTAGCTGCACAACAATATACCCGCCACTTGCCATACCAGGGTGTGTATATACATGAAGAAGTTATTGCTGCATCGCATTCCTCCAACTTGGTGTGCAGCACATTGCCCATAACTTATGCTTGTCCAACTGGTGGCCATCTAAGAGTTATTTATTGTATCCAGATTGCTAAGGAACTGCACAGACTTCTTTGAATGACATCATTTTATTATGGAGACATCAAAAGAGGCTGGCACAAGCCTGGAGCCAAAAAATAGTAGAGCCAAAATCAGATTGTAAAAGGTTAAAAGCTTACATTTTATTCTCCATAATTAAGAACCAAGGCACCTAGGAACACTCACAGCTGCTCACACTCCAACCTTCCCCCTCACTCCTTGCACCTCAACTTCCCACTGTACTTCTACCTTCCCTGTCCTCCTACCCCCAGTAGAGGTGAACTGGGAGGGCCAGAGATTTTGGCAGTCTCCCACCCAGTCCCCAGTGCAGTAGCTGCTAGTGGGGGGGGATGCTACCCCTAAAATGTTGCTACTCTAGGACTGGGCCTTTGTGGCCTTCCCTACTGAAGACTCTGATTCTGTGACCTGGTCCATAAAACTCTCAGTTCCTTAAAGTCCACCTTCTCAGAGACCTTTTAGCTACTGGATCAATGACGCCTCCATCTTCACTGGCTTCAAGCCCTTAAAGGAGATTTCCACCCTTTAACAAAAAAACCTGTACCCCCCACCCACGTAGACCCCCTACCTCCCCCCCGGGGAAATGCCCCATACTTAATACTTACCCCCTGGAGCAGATTCTGGCATCGGAGTTCCAGGCTTTGTTCCAGGATTTGTCACATAATACCTATAAAACCAAGTGGACTAGCCACTCTCTTGCTGTTAATTCTGATATATGTTCTTACAAAACTTATAAAATCTGTTTTCCCTACCCTTATAGCAGTTCATATACTTGCCAAGGCAGCCATATAAGTTTATAGGTCTATCCTGGTATATTTGGTGCCATATTGCAATTCACATGTTGGATGTTGGGAGCTGTAGTTGAACAACAGCTGAAGCACCTTGGGGAAAGATTTATCAAGGGTCGAATTTTCGAGTTCATGGGAGTTATTGAAAACTCCCATGAACTAGAAATTCGACCAATCAAAAATGTTTTAAAGTCGGGTAATTATGATGGACTACCAAACTCTAGTAGAATTCTCTGAAAAAACTCGAATGTCAGGAAGGCGGCAAACAACTCCAGATTGATCCCAGGACTTCTTCCATAGGCTAAAACAGCAATTCAGCAGATTTAAGACGGCAAATAGTTTAATTCGAGCTCTAAGGGCTCTTACTGACGAGCGTTTTTACCTGCGCTCCCCTGCGTTCCGTTTTTATGCATTCAGCCGCAGGCGAGCGCAGGAATAGACGCATTACTTTTTTTCCAATGAGGCTGTACTCACACAGGCGCATGTAGGCGCCGAACGCAGGTTGAGACGCAACATGCTGCATTTTTCCTGCGTTCGGCGCCTACACGCGCCTGTGTGAGTACAGCCCCATTGGAAAAAAAGTAATGCGTCTATTCCTGCGCTCGCCTGCAGCTGAACACAGAAAAACGGAACGCAGGGGAGCGCAGGTAAAAACGCTCGAAATCGTATTTCAATTATTTTAAAAACCTCAAATCTAATTTTAATTCCCTAGTCACATTTGACAGTTTTGGCCGTACAAAAAAAACTCGAAAATTTGAATTGAAAATTAGAATTTTCACTTCGAACCTTGGTAAATCTGCCCCTGATTATCCATAGTCATCCACCCCTTCCATGCATAACTTGGGCTGGCCAGAGTGCTTATAAGCCTGTGATAGTCTTGTAGACCCGCCTACCTTACCTGCATTCAGGTGCATTATGAGGGCTGCTGTTGCAATATGGCTGCTTGGAGCTGCAGGTAAACTAAGCAGTCTGGGGGCTGTAATTAATCAAAACAAATGGATTTTGACAAACATTCTGTGCTGTATCCTATGATCTGATAAAATGACAATATATTCATATACTGCCCATAACTGCACTTGTGCAAAGCTATTACAAGGTGTTAAAGCATTAGGTGGGGCAGGTTGCACATAGATTTTGTTGCACATAGATTTTGTTGCACACACATTTTATTGCACATTATTATTCTCGTTCAGAACAGAAGGCCTATGATATTCATGTGCTGCACAGCTGATTACTGCTCTGATTTATGATGGAATTCTGGAGACTCATCAGATTAGTAGCCATCCCTGCAGATCTATAATTGTAGATTATTAATGTTATATAGAGGCCCAGAGCTGTTGATAACACAGTACGGCATTTTCCACTTGCACTGCATTAAACGGGTGGTTCACCTTTTAGTCCGTTTTTATGTTCTAGAATTGCATATTCGAAGCAACTTTTCAATTGGCCTTCATTATTTATATTTTATAGGTTTTTTTTAAATTAATTATTTGCCTTTTTCATCTAATGCTTTCCAGATTTCAAATGGGGGTCACTGACCCCCATCTAACAAACAGATGTTCTGTTAGGCTACAAATATATTCAGGCCCTCGCCTATTCCTTTTCCAGTCTCTTATTCAAATCAACGCATAGTTTCTAGGGTAATTTGGACCCTAGGAACTAGATTGCTGAACCTCCAAGCTGGAGAGCTGCTGAATAAAAAGCTAAATAACTCAAAAACCATAAATGATAAAAAATGAAAACTAATTGCAAATTGTCTCAGAATATCACTCTCTACATCATACTAAAAGTTAATTTAAAGAGATTCTGTTATGATTTTTATGGTGTAGTTTTTTATTAGGGATGCGCCAAATCCACTTTTTTGGATTCGGCCGAACCCCCGAACCCCTTTGCGAAAGATTCGGCCGAATACCGAACCCTAATTTGCATATGCAAATTAGGGGTGGGAAGGGGAAACATTTTTTACTTCCTTGTTTTGTGACAAAAGTCACGTGATTTCCCTCCCCACCCCTAATTTACATATCCAAATTAGGATTCGGATTCGGTTCACCCAGGCAGAAGGATTTGGCGAATCCAAATCCGGCTGAAAAAGGTCGAATCCTGGCCGAATCCCGAACCGAATCCAGGATTCGGTGCATCCCTAGTTTTTATTTCTAAATGACACTGTTTACACTGCAAATAATTCAGTTTACAATATAAAATGTCATTCCTGAACCAGCAAGTTTATTTTTTATTCAGTTATAACATTGGTGTGTAGGCGCCATCTCAGGTCATTTTGCCTGGTCATGTGATTTCAGAAAGAGCCAGCACTTTAGGATGGAACTGCTTTCTGGCAGGCTGATGTTTCTCCTACTCAATGTAACTGAATGTGTCGCTGTGGGACCTGGATTTTATTATTAAGTGCTGTTCTTAGATCTACCAGGGAGCTGTTATCTTGTGTTAGGGAGCTGTTATCTGGTTACCTTCCCATTGTTTGGTTGTTAGGCTGCTGGGGAGTACAGCAGTAAATTTAAATATAAAAAGATCTGTTTGCTCTTTTGAGAAATGGATTTCAGTGCAGAATTCTGTTGGAGCAGCACTATTAACTGATGTGTTTTGAAAAAAAAAAACATTTTTTCCCATGACAGTATCCCTTTAAAGGTGAACAACCCCTTTTAACACATGGTTACCTGCAATAAAGAAATGTGGGGATGAGGCTGTGCAATGTATACAGATACAGCCTATTTTATTCTTCTCTTTCATTGGATGCTGATATCTTTACTTGATACCCGTTAGGTGTGCTTGGGTATCCATTGCCAAACCTGGATCCATCTGCCAGTTCTGGAGGAACAGCCAATAGCAATCCTGGCATACTGGACATCAATAGCCGTAAGCTTATCTGTCACATTTCTTTTATTTGGGAAGGCGTGGCATTAGGATAAACCGAATAGCTTATACATCATGCTGTACATGGCTCAGGTGTTTCCAATTCCACCTGCAGGGCTATTTTATTACAAAAATAAATAAACAGGGATAGTATATAATTGAGCAATGATAAAATCTTAAGACTGCATGCAGTGGTGTAACTACAGATGTTATTGGGCCCCACAGCAAATTAATTTTAGGGCCCCCCAAATATGCAGAGGTTGTCCTGTTTTACCAATACATATTAAAATGGCTCATTAAAGGAGAACTAAACCCTCCCTACCAAAAGCCCCCCGCCGCTCTCCCATCCCATGATGTGCATTAGTTTAAAAAAAAAAAAAAAAAACCCTTTAAAAAAAAAATCTGACCATTAAATGCAGAGAAGTGCAACGGAGCTCCGGCTCGCCATCTTCCGGCTCTTCGTATTGTTTTCGAGTCACAAAGCCTGTCTGAGCATGTGCGGTTGGGCCGAGTCAGCAATTGGCTTCAACCGAACATGTGCACATCGGTGTTGAGACCCGAAGACAATACGGAGAGCCAGAAGATGGAGGCCCGGAGCTCCGTTACACTTCGCTGTATTTAAGGGTCAGATTTTTTTAAAGGGTTTTTTTTAAAAATGCATATCGCGGGGAGGGAGAGGGGGGCCAATGCCTGAAAGTTTAGCGGGAGCTTTTGGTCAGAGGGATTTAGTTCTCCTTTAATTAGGGGTTCACGGGGGCACCCTATACCTCCTTGGCCCCCCTGCAGCTGCAGAGTCTGCTTCCTGTGTAGTTAAGCCCCTGACTGCATGTCTGCTTAGTTATAAATTCAAATGCATGCTGCAGACTGCACTGATTTCCATGCAGCTAAACCAAATTCTAATACAGCATGTATATTTTACAGGCTCAAAGTTGCTCAGCTATAAAAGGGCATATCCACCTCGTCCGTTACACACCCGCCAACATTTGAACATCATTTTCAAGGACACATTGTATACAGGAATTGCACAGAGAAGAGTTATTATGCCAAGTACTGGGTACTTAACTGGCGTGATTAGTTGACATGTAACACAACTTTATTGCTCTAATTATAGGGTTAGCATTTATAATAGGGACAGATTGCTGCTCATAGGATCAGTGATGAATGTCCAGGAACTGTCCTTAGGGGCATTCGGCAATTATGAAGCAATTATTATAAGGGCTGGCATCTCATCCCTAAAATGGGCAAACATTAAATACACCTCCTCTTTTTGGACAACCCCAACAAAGGAATGCCAAGTCAATGTTCATTTTTTTTAAGTCAGAATGTAAAATGAATGGGAGAGACATATAAGTATTGGAAAATGGGAAAACAAACCTCATGGTCAAGTCAGTAGCCCCAATAATACACTTTTGGCTAATGTAAAGAAAATGGCATAATTCGGGTTTAATCAAATAAATCTCTCTCTTCAAGCTCTAATTGAGGGTCGTGCTTCCAGAAACAGCTTCCTGATGGAAGGAGACATTATAAAAGAAAAGGTGAGTTTTCTAACAGAAAAGAATTGAATCCTGATTGAAACCATATATATACCGGGAGATGCTGGTGACTACAACTTCCAGCACTCATTGGCAGCAAACAACAGGCTGAAACTGTGCACCCTTGTGACTGGTACTGTGTATATTTTGGGGGTCAATTTTAATTGGGCAGGGCATTTGCCCCCAAGCTCAAGCAGCAATGTATTAAATGACCATGGGCTGCTTTTGCAGTTGCTATACAATTTAGAGCATTTTGATTGGTCCATCTAGACACTGCCACAGGAAACAGGCGTTATCTGTCCCAGAGGGCTTATAGTCTAAGTGGTTGAGTAAATTACGGACACCAGTATGAAAGTACTAACGGCTTCTTCTTGTTTCCTATAGAAATCTATCAGGACATTCTCTCCTCGAGTTGGAAAGTGGCCCAAAATAAATGGATCTGTGATTATCCCCTATACTCTGTCACCTTCCTATGGTGGGTAACATTCACTGTGTATTGTTCTTTCTCCTTGAACTCTGATGTTCAGCATCTTGTAAGAAGAAAAAACAGCGGAGCACCGTGAGAGTCCAGTAAAAGTATTAAAAAATGGAAAGTTTTATTCAGTAAGCATGTAAAAACAGTTTACAGCAGCAGTTCACCCTGGCTGCCCGCTTAATGCGTTTCGTGGCGTCCTGCCACTTCATCAGAAGCTGACGGCAGCCAACCTTCAACTCCTTAGCATCTTGTAAAATAACCAGAAAAGGACAAAATGAGGATTGAAAAAGTTGGACAACCAGTGGTTTAAAGGGGTGGTTCACCTATAAATTAACTTTTAGCATGTTATAGAATTGCCAGTTCTAAGCAACTTCTCAGTTGGTCTTCATTATTTATATATTTTTTTATGATTTGCCTTATGATTTGCTTTTCCTATTGACTCTTTCCCACTTTCAAATTGGGGTCAATGACCCTATCTAAAAGGGAATTGCTCTGTAAGTCCAGGGCTGTATTTAAGTCGGCTTCGGACCTAAACACGCCCCTACGTCGTGCACGCTGACATCACATGCCGGCGCGCTGACATCACGGGTCGTGCACGGTTACATCACGTGACCTATTCAGCGGAAGTGACATCAGTGCGCCATGCATGTGACGTCCCTTCCGCATTCTTCCTCTGCCCCCTACCCCTCAATCCATGGTGGAGGGTGGGGAGGGTTTAAAAAAAACAACAACAAAAAAAACCCCCACAAAAAATAAGAAAATAGACACCCCGAGGGCCACCCCCAAAACCGTGCTGCCCTAGGCACAGATGTATTGTTATTGCTACTTTTTATTACTAATCTTTCTAGCACCTGATTCCAGTCTCTTATTCAAATCAATGCATGGTTGCTAGGGTAATCTGGAAATTAGCAACCAAATTGCTCAAACTGCTAGCTACTGAATAAAAAGCTAAATAACTCTATAACCACAAACAATAAAAAATGAAAACCAATTGTAAATTGTCTCAGAATATCACTCTCTACATCATACTAAAATTTAACTCATAGGTGAACAACTCTAAGGGAAATATGTGTTTTATTACACCTTAGCTTGTTTTTTTTGTTTTTTTACAATTTTATCCTGAATTTGAATAATACAAGTTGTCCACATTTATAGGGTGAGCACTGAACGAGAATTGTTCTTTTCATTTCCTCTTCTCTCCCTGTTACTTATAGCTACTGCCTTAGTCTGCACCCCTCCCCAGTCTAGCGGATCCGTACTAAGGGGGTTATAATTAGCCCAACAGTAACAAGGTCCTAAAACTTAATATGACAAAGGTTAATCAAACGCGTGGCTTTAAGTATGTTAAATGTGGCTAATGGTTTCCCTGTCCATGCAGAAAATATTGACCGGAATATCATTCTAAAAGCATTTTGGGACTTGCAAGCTTCTACTTGTCTTCGATTTGTGGAGCGCACTACAGAAAAGGATTATATCTCCATAGAGCCATCTTTTGGGTGAGTTATATTTCTCTTAATTGCGAGGATACCAAACATTTTCTATTTCGCACATTTGTGACAACAAAAAGGGGTGGCTCACCTTTAAGTTAACATTTATGTTATAAAATTGCTAATTCTAAGCAACTTTTCAATTGGCCTTCATTTTTTTGTAAAGTTTTTTAATTATTCACCTTCTTCTTCTTCTTCTGACTCTTTCCAGCTTTCAAATGGAGGCCACTCATCCCATATAAAAACAAATGCTCTGTAAGCCTACAAATGTATTTTTATTGCTACTTTTTATTTCTCATCTTTTTATTCAGACCTCTCCTATTCATATTCCAGTTTGTTTACTACAACTTAAATGGATACTGTCATGGGGAAAAATTTTTTTTTCAAAATGAATCGGTTAATAGTGCTGCTCCAGCAGAATTCTGCACTCAAATCCATTTCTTAAAAGAGCAAACAGATTTTTTTATATTTAATTTTGAAATCTGACATGGGGCTAGACATGAACAGAAGGATAATGGATCTTTCCATATTTTGGATCTCTTAAAGGTATACTGTCATGAGAATTTTTTTTTTTTTCAAAATGAATCAGTTAATAGTTAAGCTCCAGCAGAATTCTGCACTGTAATCCATTTCTCAAAAGAGCAAACAGATTTTTTTATATTCAATTTTGAAATCTGACATGGGGCTAGACATATTGTCAATTTCCCAGCTGCCCCAAGTCATGTGACTTGTGCTCTGATAAACTTCAATCACTCTTTACTGCTGTACTGCAAGTTGGAGTGATATCACCCCCCCCCCCGCAGCCAAACAAAAGAACAATGGGAAGGTAACCAGATAACAGCTCCCTAACTCAAGATAACAACTGCCTGGTAGATCTAAGAACAACACTCAATAGTAAAAACCCATGTCTCACTGAGACACATTCAGTTACATTGAGATGGAAAAACAGCAGCCTGCCAGAAAGCATTTCTCTCCTAAAGTGCAGGCACAAGTCACATGACCAGGGGCAGCTGGGAAATTGACAATATGTCTAGCCCCATGTCAGATTTCAAAATTGAATATAAAAAAATCTGTTTGCTCTTTTGAGAAATGGATTTCAGTGCAGAATTCTTCTGGAGTAGCTCTATTAACTGATGCGTTTTGAAAAAAACATTTTTTTTTGATGACAGGATCCCTTTAATTATAAATTGTAGTAAAATAGCTAAACACTAAGTTGGCATTGCTGGTTATCTTCATCCTGAGTTAAACATTTTGGCTTCTTGTCTTCCAGGTGTTTCTCGAGTGTAGGCCGAGTTGGGGGGATGCAGCTGGTCTCCCTGGCCTTTGAGTGCCTGAGGACAAATAAAGGAAAGGGAATTGCTTTGCACGAATTAATGCACGTTGCTGGGTTTTGGCATGAGCATTCCAGAGCAGATCGAGATGATTACATCTGGATAATGTGGGATGAGATTGTAATTGGTATGTCCAGAAATTATGTTTCAAAAATTGCACTGGGAGGGCAGGTCCTTTTCATTGTTCAGTGCTCCTGACCATCTGAGGTCTAAGCAACTAAATCTGTCTTGTTCCTTTCTCTTCTCAGGTTATGAGAAAAACTTCTGTAAATATGATACTACCAACATGTTAGTGAAATATGAGCTTCAGTCCATCCTCCATTACCCCAGGTAAAGTATCATGGGAAACGGCAACATCTGTAGAAATGATCTTACTCAACGGACACCATTCTTTTACACACAGCAAAATAACCACATGGAAGCTGTCTTAGCACTTTAATTTGCACATGGAAGGCACTTCAGACTTTTAATATAATGTATACAAGTACAGGTATGGGACTTGCTATCCAGAATGATCAGGACCTGGGGTTTTCCTGATAATGGATCTTTCTGTAATTTGGATCTGCAAACCTTAAGTCTACTAGAAACTCATGTAAACATTAAATAAACCCAATAGGCTGGTTTTGCTTCCAATAAGGATTAATTATATTTCAGTTTGGCTCAAGTACAAACTACTGTTTTATTATTACAAAGAAAATAAATCGTTTTTTAAAAAATCTGAATTATTTGGATAAAATTAAGTCCCAATTACAAAGCACAATCATGCCCTGTTCTGTTGAATTGCCACCAAAGGCTAATGATGCTTATGACAAACATTGCTGCAGTTATTATCTTGAGAAAGAACAAGGAATTTAGAGGAAACTATAATTGTGTTTTACAGAAATGCATTTGGCAAGTCTGGCCAGACAACCATCAATCCGAAGTATCCCTATTCTAAAACTGAAATAGGCCAGAGAGAAAAACTCAGTGCTTCTGACATTCTAAGGGTCAATAAATTGTACTCCTGCTCCCAGTACACACCGTCAACTGGCAAGTAATATTTTTGTTAATTACCAGTTCTTAAGAAAAATGATAATTAAATGTCATTCTTTAACGTAACATCTTGTTTGCTGGTAAACATCCCTGACAGCTCTTGCGACAAATCAGAAGTTGGTTCAAGCCACATAACTATCAGCAAATAGACTTCTACATGCAAGCAGGAGACAGCTAACTAAGCTCCTATACTCAAAACACAAGGTTTTAGCAAGCATAATTCTGATATCTTAAAAAAGTAGGGTAGAAATGCTATATTATTAAATGCATATTATGTTTTGGGGTCCTGGACCAGCTCAAGGCAACTGCAGCCCTTTAGCTATGAAGATCTGTGTCATCAAATTTGCCCCTAGTAGTTCCCCATCTTCTTTTCTGCTGATTCCAAGCACACACTCTGTGCTGATTCAAAACCTTTAAAACTTCAGTGTATTCAGCACCTGAATGTAATAATCAGCCCTGTAGCATCAGCATCTACAACAGGAGAACCTCCTTTTTTGCTTGATGAATTGCGACGACCCCTAAGCTTAGCTTCTTAACAGCTGCCCACACTACAGTGAAGTGGCAGCATTGAAGGCCTTTATCATTTAGCTATAGAGATGCTAAAGTTTTAGGCTGCTGCAATATATAAAATAAAGCATTAATTTTTAGGGTTTACTTTTACTTTACTGCCAGAGATTGTAAAATGTGCAGTTTGCAAAGTAATAGCTCAGACTGACCTGGATCACTACTTTAAAAGGGGCAGCAGTTACAAAACAACAAATGGCTCAATGACAGCCCTCCTCTATGGACCTGTAGCTCTCCTGTGTTAATACACTTGTAAGTGAAATACACATATTGAGTATTCACCCTAAAAAGTGTTTTGTTGTCCAATGTGACTAATATGAGCACTTGTCAACTGCTACTGATTGCTCCTTTTACCCATAAAACAATCCCTGTACAGTGAGACTAGTAGAAATTGGATTTGGATTACTAATCTTAACTGTACAATACTTTTTTGTCATTTTTATGATCCTTTGTGATTTTTCTGCATGTTCTGGATTACTTGATATTTGCCTGGACAAACTGTGTGCATTATTTTCATTTTGGGGTCTCTACATGCTGCACAGTTAGATAATCCTATGCATATTGGGCATCAAAGTGTTCAGAAGACCCATGGCTTTCATATTTAGGTTGTTTTATCTTCGTACCATAAAATAGGAGGCAGAGAGGAAGCTGTAAATTGCATATTTTGAGCTGCTTTTTCAGTAATTCCATAAAAACCAAAAACTTGAAACACAGGGAGGAGCAAACAACTGTCATTGTGTACACTTACAATATAATCATTTACCTTTTTATCACCTTAATCTAGAAAAAAAATCTGTTTTCAGCCCTGTCCTAAAATCTTAACCTTTATTACACATGAATTGCAATTTGAAAGAAAGCTAGAAGATTCCATGCACAAACCTTTTCTGATGGTAATGTCCTGTTCTGCTTTCTAAAAGCACAGACCTCAAAATAGTTATTGTGATTGTGTAACAGTAACTGTGAAACCTAGTATATATCTAGAAGACATGTCTCTAAAGAGACTATTGTGCTGTTTATGTTGTTTAGACTACACCATAGGTATGGGGCACTGCTTGTACAAAATTGTCCAGTACCCTTACATCGTTCTTTGAGTTGCTATATATCAATCATATTGGATTACTTCTTTTTTCTATCCCTAACCTGCTAACTCTTCATGTCTCTCTTGCTGCACTTATTAGTTTAATTAACTTAATGCCTCTAATGTGGATTTCTTGCAGATGATGATGAGTTAATGTATTTTGCACCAATTTTTTATCCTTGCACTAAAGAAAAATTCAATGAGCCTACATCCACTGATGCAAATAATGAACAAAAGACTGGATCTTCTGAACAGTCTTTGCTAAAAGAGACCTCAGGACAAATATTCACTACCAAACTAAAGGAGATCCCAGGGCAGATATTCACTACCGAACAAACACCAAGAACGAAGCCTATTTTGAGTCAAATACCAGTCCCTACCACAAGCTTTGAGACAAGTGCAGCCAATGAAGGAACTGTAATAGCAAGGCATGGATATACAACACTTTTAAGTAGTGTTAATCACGGCACCAGTTTATTGGGAGAAAAAGTTACATTTTCCAAAGATGTCACTCTTCTAAATATGACTGGGAAGCTTCAAACTGGTACATCTACAGACTCTAATCGAAGTCCAACCAATTCCTCTCAGTCATTAAAGAAGCAACTGCAGGAAACTCAACAGAAACCAACAATGAGCTCAGAGAAGGGTTTATTTACATCGGTCCTTACAGCAATGCCAACACATGTAATTAATTTGAGTTCCCCCAATGCCTTTTCCTCCCAAGTAAACTTGTCTGCACAACCTATCTCCACTGAGAATGGAAGATCCGGATTACTCAACCAAGTGACTTTTGTTAATGTCATCGGAGATCATCAGTATAACCGCGTGAATTCCGAAACAGCCTTGACGCCACTGACCACAGCTGAGAGTGGAGCTGGATTAAATGTGACTTTTGAAACAAAGATAACATTTGCTTCTACTGAAACCATAAATTCCAAGGAGGTCCCAACATCGGCATCAACACCAGAACTTACTCACAATGCTTTGTTTACCCACATATCTAAACTTGGAAACAGTGCTGATGCTGGTGAAGCCTCATTATCCGAGAAAGTGACTTTATTAGGTGCACGCGGTGATCTTCAGCCTGTCACTACTGAGTCTATTAAAATACATTTTAAGAGCAATTTTTCTCAATTGGATACCACGCAAAAAACTCTAAGTTCACTTTCAACATTGCCCTCTTTAACACTGAACACTGTGGAACTGACTCACAATGATTTGTTTCTAACCACAATCTCTCCACCGCAACACCTAACAGAGGATAAAAACAGCATCTTGCCTGAGCAAGTGACTCTCTTTCATGTCAATAAAAGTGTTCAACATGGCACACCTACAAAGTCCAACCAAATTCTTCCTGAAAAATGTTCTACCAAGCCAACACTCTATCCTCCTGATCAGTTGGACTACTCAACAAACTCGATTAAATCAGATGGAAAGAGCCTCATAAGTGGTTTGGACACGACAACACTATCTAAAAATCTAGTTTTGGAAACTCAGCCAACTGTGAAATCCATGATTTCTACTTCTGCAGAAAAGGAAATCTCCAGCGTGGAAGGGACCGGCAGTCCTTCATTATCTATGACACTTATGTATAACAAAATGAATGGAAATATTTCTGTTTCCACTTACAGCAGTCCAAATGGAATAAGCACCAGTACTCTGTCTCAAAACACTGTGAGAGGAGAACAAAACCGTTCCATGCTAACTGCATTAGCTGATTTATCAGGCCATCGGTTTCCTGGACTGTTTCAAGATGTAGCTTATGAGTGGCATAATAAAGCAGATGATCATCACGGCCCAGAATATCATGATAAAATTGGCAAGAGATCTTTAAATGAGCCTTTACCTGTTATAAAATCCATTAGCCCAGTGGTGTCTCATATAAAAAGAGAGACTGAAATCCAAAACTCCCATATACGGCACAGTAAATTCAACGCAAGGAGACACAGAACTAAACTGCAGCATGTGCACATTGTCAAACATCCAAAGGCCACATTCTTAAATAGTGCAGAGGGGTCCAGTCTCTCCAGGATATCAAGAGATCCTCAGATGGATTTTGGGGAGAAGGCAGTAAATTCAGATCTTGCTTCAGTAGAACACACACAATTCAGAAAGTTTTCACCAAGATTGTCTCCACTCCATAACAGACTTTGGATTTTGAGCACAAAATTAAGCCATCGACAACAGGCCTGCAGATCTGACCATGGATTTTGTGAATGGAAGCAGAGAAAGGACGATAGACTTATCTGGAATCTTATTTGGGGGAGAAAAGATCATTTCCATGGAGGCCGGACTACTAAGGACAAACATAAAGGTATGCTGTAATTCATCAACCGGTATTAAAGTTGTTCGCTTTTGAATTAACCTTTAATATGATGCAGAGCGTGATATTCTGAAACAATTTGCAATTGGTTTTCAGTTTTTATTATTTAGTTTTTAAATTATTTAGTTTTTTATTCAGAAGCTCTTCCATCTGCAGTTTCCAAATTACCCTAGCAACCATACAGTGATTTGCATAAAAGACTGGAATATGAATGAGGACTTGAATAAAAAGCGTAATATAAAAAAAGTTAATTTTTTAGCCTTACAGAGTATTTGTTTTTAGTAGGGATGCACCGAATCCACTATTTTGGATTCGGCTGAACCCCGAATCCTTTGTTAAAGATTTGGCCGAATTTGAATATGCAAATTAGGGGTGGGAAGGGGAAAACATTTTTTACATCCTAGTTTTGTGACAAAAAGTCATGTGGTTTACCTCCACGTCCCTAATTTGCATATGCAAATTAGGATTCCGATTTGGCTGAATCTGAATCCTGCTGAAAAAGGCAGAATCTCGAACCGAATACTGGATTTGGTGCATCCCTAGTTATTAGAATCCAGGACCGCCATCAGAAATCGCAAATTTCCTGGGCCCCCTGGGCTGTGCCGACCGCAAGCCCCACCTACAGGTCCGCCCTTCCTACCCACAGGTCCGCCCCCCACCACACAGTAAAAAAACAAAAAAAATATCGGTGGCTTGGGTTCCCACATGTTAATAAAAAATAAAAAGATATTGGGGGTCAGGGGCCCCCATAAAAAAAACATTTGTGGCCAGGCCCCCCCATTAAAAAATCTTGGTGGCTAGGACCCCACATGAGAAAAAATATTGGTGGCCTAAATTGGTGGCCAGTCCCCTTAAACGTCCATGCCTTCCCGAAGTCAGCAGCTCTCAGAAAGATGGGGGGCCTGGCTAATCAAGTAAGTGTGGCGTGGCCGGGCCCCCCTTACCCTCGGGCCCCCTACAACTCTCCCCCCTGTCCCCCCCTGATGGCGGCCCTGTTAGAATCAGTGACCCTGATTTGAAAGCTGGAAAGAGTCAGAAGAAGAAGGCAAATAATTAAAAAACTATAAAAAAAAAAATATACCATAAAGGCCAATTGGAAAAATGCTTAGAATTCTATTAAATGCTAAAAGTTAACTTAAAGGTGAACCACCTCTTTAAATTGCTTTGAAGGAAAAATATACCTGTTTTATAACACTTGAATTACCTTTTAAGTGTTCAATAGAATTTATTGATGGGTTATTATGCCCAATGAACCATATAATTTCTCATACTGGTATGAGGGGATGCAGCTACTATTGCTTTGCTGAGATAACTTGCAAAATGCGATTGAAAAATAATGGGAGGCTTGCTGTAATTTCGGAAGGAATAGCTTCTAATCAAAGCTGCTAACACATGGGTAAACTATTATAGATCTATATTCGGGCAATATAATGTATAATGTTACTTTTAATTTACCATCTAACAGGGTTACTCTTATCAGTTCACAATTTCTCCCTGGAACCCATCCCAGAGCAGAAAGCTTTGCTTGTGAGCCCCGTGTTACACCTTCCCAAGTGCCTGTCATTCTGGTACAGGTTCTTGCCAAACAGTATTGGAGGTGAGTATCATAGTTAATCCTTTAATTCAGTCCAACCTTTGTTCTTCTGATTATGATTCCCATAATGCCCACCACATTTTTCTAAACAAAGGTTTTTAGGAAATTTAGATTTTCCATTGTCATTTCCTAAAATCTTCTTTCCTGCAATACTGTACATGGCTATCTTCCCCAAAATAGTGTAAACTGGGGAGTTGCCTGTAATGTCATCATTTAGTTTTCCAAGATCCTCCTGACAGTGGAACCAGACACGTGCTGGATCGTTCAAGAAAAAAACAATTAAGATTTATGATAAAGTACTCTGTAACCGAACAGAAGGATAATGGATCTTTCCATATTTTGGATCTCTTAAAGGTATACTGTCATGAGAAATTTTTTTTTTTCCAAAATGAATCAGTTAAAAGTTATGCTCCAGCAGAATTCTGCACTGAAATCCATTTCTCAAAAGAGAAAACAGATTTTTTTATATTCAATTGACATATTGTCAATTTCCCAGCTGCCCCAAGTCATGTGACTTGTGCTCTGATAAACTTCAATCACTCTTTACTGCTGTACTGCAAGTTAGAGTGATATCACTCCCCTTCCTTTTTCCCCTCAGCAGCCAAACAAAAGAACAATGGGAAGGTAACCAGATAACAGCTCCCTAACACAAGATAACAGCTGCCTGGTAGATCTAAGAACAACACTCAATAGTAAAAACCCATGTCCCACTGAGACACATTCAGTTACATTGAGAAGAAAAACAGCAGCCTGTCAGAAAGCATTTCTCTCCTAAAGTGCAGGCACAGGTCACATGACCAGGGG
This sequence comes from Xenopus laevis, assembly GCF_017654675.1. Lineage (NCBI taxonomy): Eukaryota > Metazoa > Chordata > Amphibia > Anura > Pipidae > Xenopus > Xenopus laevis. Next base: position 132,652,255 of record NC_054375.1, on the reverse strand, counting down.
CAGCTGGGAAATTGACAAAATGTCTAGCCCCATGTCACATTTCAAAATTGAATATAAAAAAATCTGTTTGCTCTTTTGAGAAATGGATTTCAGTGCAGAATTCCACTGGAGTAGCACTATTAACTGATGCGTTTTGAAAAAACGTGTTTTCCAATGACAGGATCCCTTTAATGTCTGCTAAAAATCATTTACACATGAAATAAACCCTAATAGGATTGTTTTGCTGGGTCCATGAAGCTTAGTTATCATTAGGCACAAAGTACTATTTTATTATTACAGAGAAAAAGGAAATAATTGGCTCTAATCTATAATACTCTCATACAACACCCCATGTTATATCACAAACCCTACTGTCAAATGCACTCATAAACAACCACTTTGTCCTTCCAAAGGCATCAGATTTTTCTCCTTCCTACTATCCTTTTCACATTTTCACTTACAGACCTTTACCAGAAGAGTCCCCTCCCTGTGGAATTCATTACAAATAAACATGGGATACCACCCATCCTCAAAACTTACTTGTCTTTTGCCAACACACTAACCTCTTAACAGCTCACTCACAAAACTCCACCTCCCCACAAACATACAATTTTCACATTATATTGTGGATCAGGGGTCCCCAACCTTTTTTTTTTTTATATCAGTGAGCCACATTCAAATGTAAAAATAGTTGAGGATCAACATGAGCATGAAGAAAGTCGTAGAGAATGCAAAATAGGGGCTGTGATTGGCTACTTGGTAGACCCTATGTGGACTAGCAGCCTACAGGAGGCTCTGCTTGGCAGTATACTACCTCCAAGCCTGGAATTGAAAAATAAGTACCTGCTTTGAGGCCACTGGGAGCAATATCTAAGACTAGGGATGCACCGAATCCAGGATTCGGCCTTTTTCAGCAGTATTCGTATTCGGCCGAATCCTTCTGCCTGGCCGAACGAATCCAAATCCTAATTTACATATGTAAATATATAAATTAGGGGCAGGGAGGGAAATCTCGTGACTTTTTGTCAGAAAACAATGAAGTAAAAATGTTTTCCCCATCCCTAATTTGCATATGCAAATTAGGGTTCAGGTTCGGTATTCGGGGGTTCGGCCGAATCCAATCTAAAGGTGCCCATACATGGAGAGATCCGCTCGTTTGGCGATGTCACCAAACGAGCGGATCTCCCTCCGATATGCCCACCTTGAGGTGGGCAATATCGGGCTGATCCGATCGTGGGCCCTAGGGCCCAACGATCGGATCCTAGCAAACGCAAACCGCATCAACGAACAGATGCGGCTGCGATCCTAGCAAACGCAAACCGCATCAACGAACAGATGCGGCCGCGATCCGACGGGATTTTTAATCCCATCCAATCGAGATCTGGCCGACTTTCGGCCAGATCTCGATCGGGAAACCCATCGGGGGCCCCCATACACGGGCCAATAAGCTGCTGACTCGGTCTGTCTGCAGCTTTTATCGGCCCGTGTATGGCCACCTTAAGACGTTGTTGAACAACATGTTGCTCATGAGCCACTGGTTGGGGATAACTGTTGTGGATTCTCACTTTGTTTAAACAAAAAGTCAATTATCTCCAAGTTTAACGTTCATGAGTGCAATGGCCACTCAGCTATTTGTCCATCCTAAACATTCCAATGCAGTTGTATACTTTTATACTTTGTTCGTTATCCCTAAGTTCTCATATTATCTATAGTGTTTTATTATTTAGTGCCTGAACATTTCACTCCACAAGGGAAATTGCTACATTATTTAACCCAGTGGCATCTGCTTTTGGCATTAACCGTTACTTCAGCCGGGAATTCGCAGTCTATACACAAAGCCAGGATTTTATTTGATACAAAATGTATTGACCTATAAAGAGTTGCTAGAAAAAGATAGAGATAGGAAATGATTGCCTTTATCAGTGACTTTTATGCATTCATATATTTATACAGTAGAAAAAATTCTAGGGGGTTAATGTACAAAAAGTCATAAAGTTTGCACCCACAACCAGAAGTTTTTGGTTTCACACAGGTGGCCAGTAAATTTAATTGCTGGTTGGTTCCCATTGGTTATTAGGCATAATGTAAACGTTGCCACTTTTATTACGATACGTCTGCATCAGGATTTGGCCAGGCTGTTACATTGTCCGGACTATTATGTCTAGTGGTAATTTGTGGAGAAAGCTGACATGATTATTCTCTCATTCTCAAAGGAACGCTGAATGTTTATAGCAGGCCAACTAACATGATAGGAACATGGACTCTCTTGTGGACAAATCAAGGACAGGAAAATCTGGGATGGAGTAAGGCACAAATACAATTTAAAAAGCAACATCGGCATAAGAACTTGCAGGTATCAAGTGCAAACAATATTTCATTGTTCAGTATACAGTATAATATCAATATTGTTTGGTTATAACAGAACTTTCATTAAACAGTACTTGCTTGCAGTGGAGCTACCCGTATACACTTAATAACAACCCTTTGCTTTCATTTTAGATAATCATGGAAGGAGTTGCAGGACCATCTGCTGAAAGCAATATACGTATTGAGAATCTGTACGTTGGTCGGTGCAGATGATGATAATATACATCAGATTTACTGCTCCAATAAACGTTTTAATTTAAACGTGTTGCTACTTTTTTTTTGTGTGCAAAGAACGGCTTTCTGACTAATGATCAATAGAGGGCGCTGCTGCTGCAAGGTACCCATGCTGTCCGTGGTGCTGATTCTCTCAGGTTTAATCATGTAAAACTGGGCATTTACACATCAAACTGTATTTTATTTTAAATATCATTCTTATAGGAGTCTAGCACTGCTTCTGGAGAACTGCTTGTCCTAGAAGCAAAACTCCACAGGATAGCAAAGGTTTCGATGATGACTAGTGGAAAGGGAAACAATATATTAATGACTCTAACAATGTAAACACTGGTTCTTTATTACATAAGTATACTTTTTATCAACATTGTCACAAGAGAATCCAAGTTTTTTCCACCCAAATCGAAGGAAAACAACATACAGATGCTAACCGGAATATAAAGAAAAACAGTATACTCACTGCAGTGATAGAGATGACCACAGAAATGCTTTTTGCAGTGCACATGAAGAGCTGTATTAATTGCACTATTTGCTAATGGGGCTTTGTTTTCTGGTTTTCTGAGCATTGCTTTGTAGGAACACAAGTCTAACAGCTTTAGAGCTGAAGTTGGAAAAATAAAGCTGCAAGTAGAAGAAGCAGGCAGCAATTCTATTCTCCCTCCCCCTGTGGGAAGGACACCGAGCAAGGCAGGGGCTGACGACATACAGTGAGGGTGGTAAAACAAAACATCCAGTCTTTAAAAAGCTAAGCAAAGCTCGGTTTCCCACCTCAGTGTGAGAAGCTGATGATCAACACCCTGTCGATTTGAAATACCCAGTGAAGAAGATTTCATAGAGTCTGCATTTCATGTACGGATTCCATTCTCCATGCACCGTCTACAGGAACAAACTTTCTTTATGGAAAGCTGAACTTCAGTGTTGACTGTCTAAAAGCAATTCTGATGGAGCCCTACTGGCTGCACTTCAAGTTTTTCTAGATCATTTATCCTGTGCTCCAGAAGAGGGTAAGCTGTGTTGGGTGTCCAGTGCAAGTCTCAGCCATGATTGCTCCTCTTTCATACTCCATCCAGGCTACAGCTGTCATAGCAGCCATCATCACCTTTCTTGTTCTCTTCACCATTTTTGGAAATGTGTTGGTCATCATAGCTGTGCTAACGAGCCGTTCATTGAAAGCTCCTCAAAACTTGTTTTTAGTGTCTCTGGCAGCAGCAGATATTTTGGTGGCCACTCTGATAATACCCTTCTCCTTGGCCAATGAGTTAATGGGATACTGGTATTTTGGCAAGACCTGGTGTGAGATGTATTTGGCCTTGGATGTTCTGTTCTGCACCTCCTCCATTGTTCACCTATGTGCCATCAGTTTGGACAGGTACTGGTCAGTAAGTCAAGCTATAGAGTATAATTCCAAGAGGACACCAAAAAGGATCAAATGCTTCATCCTCATTGTTTGGACACTTGCAGCCTTGATCTCTTTACCACCGTTGATTTATAAAGGCAAAAGCAAAGACCAAAATGCCAAACCTGAGTGCAAGTTGAATGAGGAACCCTGGTATATACTTTCTTCTAGCATCTGTTCTTTCTTTGCACCTTGCCTTATTATGATCCTGGTGTATTTAAGAATCTATCTCATTGCCAAACGCAGGAACAGGAAGAACACTACAGGCAACAAACTTAAGAAAACGGCACCTGGACTCTTCAGCCATTTGCATAAACATAGTACGAACAGTTCACATGCACAAACTCAATGTAGTATTATTTCTTCACAGGAAAAAAGAGGGTCTGCGTTAGATGATCTCCACCATGGTGTCCCAGTGTTGTCTTCAACACTTGAGGAACGCAATGGACACTCAGAGCCAATTAGTCATCAGCCCCAAGGGGAGAACCTAAAACACCTGAATGGTCATGAGCCTGCAGTGATGGACACAATTGCAACTGTCCGAGGTGTGATGCTGGTGCCAAAAGGGGCTAAAGATTCTGATATAAATTCAGCCAAGAAGAAAAGTTACATCAACAGGGAAAAAAGGTTCACCTTTGTACTGGCTGTGGTTATAGGTGTTTTTGTCCTGTGCTGGTTCCCATTCTTTTTCACCTACAGTCTTAGAGCCATCTGCACTGAGCTCTGTTACATTCCAGACAGTGTCTTTCAGTTTTTCTTCTGGATTGGATACTGTAACAGCTCCCTTAACCCTGTTATATACACCATTTTCAACCAGGACTTCAGAAAGGCTTTCCGAAGGATTCTGTGCAGTCACTGGTCACAGACAACATGGTGACCTTTAAGGAAGGGGGTGGGGATTTCAGAACTTAATATTTATTAGTAGGGATGCACTGAATCCACTATTTTGGATTCGGCCGAACCCCCGAATCCTTTGCGAAAGATTCGGCCGAATACCGAACCGAATCCGAACCCTAATAAGGGGAAAACATTTTTTGATTTCTGACAAAAAGTCAAGCGATTTCCCTCCCCACCCCTAATTTACATATGTAAATTAGGATTCGGATTCGGTTAAGCAGGCCAGGTGGATTCAGCCGAATCCGAATCCTGCTGAAAAAGGCTGAATCCTGAACCGAATCCTGGATTCGGAGCATCCCTATTTATTAGACTTGATTGACTTCAAGGAAATTTAAGTGATTGAATTGTTGACTAGATAACGTTCTAAACACTTTTGGTTAAGAATCCATGAATGCCAACTTTTCATAGTGAGACTGAAAACTTCTCTTTTCATATTGTAGGATGATTTTGATTCCAGTCCAGTTCTCTTCACCTTATCTTGCAGCTCCAGATTCACATGACCATATGTATTGTTCTCTTAATATTTGGTTCCCAAAAAACCAACCAACTCATTGTTGCTCTACATGCAGTTACCAAAAATGTAGTAAGTATTTTTCAAATGCAAATACTTTGTAAATGCTAAGAAGAATTAAAACAACCTTTGCCTCTAGAGATTCATTGCATAATGTTGACTTTGGGGGGAGTCTAACGTTCTGCCTTTCAGTTGAACTGCAACACCCTGTTTGCTGTCATGGCTGTAGGTTGACCACCCCTGCTGTAGGGAGTCTCCAAAGACATAAGCTACCATTTACATGAATTGTTTCTTCGTGTTCTAGTGCAAGAAGAGTGGGGGGAATCTGAAAAGGGGACATTTGTTGAGACTTAAATGCCTTTCTCAGTGCTGCAAAATCTAAAGCGTGTTTGCTTGTTTATGAAGAATAGAAAAATCAAGCAATTACTGTAACACAGGGAAGTTAAAAAAACAACAGCACTCATTTTCTAGTTGTTTATTCCAAATCTAAATGGAAATGGTACAAAAGCGAGGCTTAATGTTACTAATGGTTTGCCTTTCTGAGATTGCTTTTAATGTGCACAGCTGGAACTCTGTTTGTTCAAGGAAAGTTTCCAAGGCATTCACGGGGTAAAATGGAAGGTTTTTGTTTTTTATCATTTTTTTTAAAGTCTAAACAGAGCTGTTTATTCTCAGCAATCACAACGCGGGTGATCGATTTAGGGTTTGTGCATGTGGGCAGCTGAAAATCCTTTTGCCAACGCATGTTGTTGCATATAAATGTTTAATGTGTTTAGTGCGGGTCTGGGACTTTGGAGGCTTTTGGCAGGAATTTAAATTCAGAGAAAAAATATAATAAAAATGTTCTAAATATGCACCTGGCATGCGTTGGCATTGACTTCCAACATCCATGTTTGTCCAGCTTGAGTTAACTGAGCAGGCAGTGGTTCTTGAAACTGATACACCAAAGGGCACTATTACATCATGTGCCGCAATGTTTTAGTTTTGCACAAAAATGACAGTTACAAACATAACTTTAAATCCATTGGACAATTTTTAAAGAATGTAAACTAGAAAGTTGCTTAAAGTTTGCTTTCCTTATGTAAAGTTTTTCGGCGGAGGACCTCTTTTTAAAACCTCCCGACTATGTGCTGTTTGTGCCCCTGTACTGTCTGCCCTCTTGCTGACATATGACAGGGTGGGTTACAAGGGGTTCTGTGGTTTATCCTCCATATGTATTAAAAAGCACTGTTTGCCCAAATACGGTTACATATAGCAATCAATAAGATATTTGCTTTTAAACAGGTGACCAGTAAATCCTACCTGCTGATTGGTTGCTATCGGTCACTGCTCCTGGGCAAAGCCTTTTATTACATATGGGGAGGGTTTGTGTCTATATGAAGAGAAAAAAAGTAGTTAAATATTCAACAGAAGTCTACTTCTCTGCATCCAATGTTCAAAGTGACCTTCGAAGAACAGGAGGGATAGGGGCTGGTGAAGCACCTACAAGCAACAAACAACAACTGATGTGTATGTAGCCTTAAGGTGGCCATACACGGGCAGATAAAACTGCCGATATTGGTCGTTTGGACCGATTTGACAGCTTATCTGCCCGTGTATGGGGGCTTCCGACTGGTCTTTCTGATCGATATCTGGCCACGATATCGATCGGGAAGGTTTGATTTTTAACCGACTGACCCGTCGGAGCCCCATGGCGCATCGTAATTCGATCATTCGGCCATACGGCCGAACGTTCGAATTACCCCCGATATAGCCATGCCGTTTGTGGCATATCGGGGAAAGATCCGCTCGTTTGGCGATGTCGCCAAACGAGCGGATCTTTGAGTCTATGGCCACCTTTATACTGTATATCTACAATATGGAAAACAAATCCTGCATAAGGGACATCTCTTATTTTTAACGGGACACTTTACTTACAGCAAAAAGGCTGGCGGTTGGGCAACGTTGATATAAAAATAGTCTTCCCCTGCTATTCCACACTCTTCCTACCTACCATGTGTGTCGATGCCAGGACACTTGCCCGCATGTGCACTCCCACTGCACTGAGCTCTAACCCCTGTAATATCCCAGGAGCAGATTCATTGTACCTGTGCCAAACTCATCACCTGAGTCTCTAATGAAGTTGTGAAGTTGGCTGCCAATAGAATGCTGAATATTTTCACTGCTGCGTGACCAGATAAAATATAGGATCTATTAGGAGTCCATTTCAAGCAAATATTTTTTTTCTCTGTAATAATAAAATAGTACATTGTACAGGTATGGGATCCATTATGAAACCCGTTATCCAGAATGCTCCGAATTACGGAGAGGCTGTCTCCCATAGACTCCATTTTATCCAAATAATCCAAATTAAAGTGATTTCCTTTTAATCTATAAGAAGAAACAGTACCTTGTACATGATCAAAACCAAGATATAATTAATCCTGATTGGAAGCAGAACCGCCTATTGGGTTTATTTAATAATTACATGATTTCCCAGTAGACTTACGCTATGAAGATCCAAATTACAGAAAGATCCATTATCCAGAAAGCACCCGGTCCCTAACATTCTGGATAACAGGTCACATTCTGGTATTTGATGGTAACTAAGCTGCATGAATCCATATTGGCAGCAGAAAATTCCTATTGGGGTTTTTTACATTTCTTAATGTTTAGTTGTTTTTTTAGCAGACTATGGTGATCCAAATTATGAAAATGCCTCTTACCTGGAAAACCCCAGATCCCAAGAAATCTGTATAATCGATCCTATGCTTCGGGGTTTAGTGGTTGAGAAAACAATCAGCAGATGGATGTTAAAATCAAAAAGATGACTTTATTGAAGTACTATTTAAAATAACAGGCCTCAATCAAGGAAGTACTACTCTATGATATGTGTGGTCATCTGACGCGTTTCATGCTTCTTTCTGGCACTTCATCAGAGGTGAGGTCACAGGATATCCTGTGCCTTATAAACCTGTGTCTATTAAAATGTCTATCATTAAAAGAAACTAGCAAAAACACATTTTGCTTGTTACATATCATATAAGTTACAACAGTTATTACAGTAAAAAAAGTTAAGAAACATTTGCCGAACATCTTATGCACATTTTGAATAAAAAGTTGTTACAATTATTATGGTTGGAAAAAAAACGGTTCCTTCCCAATCATTATTAAGGCGTGGGTGCCGTATTTTAAGAGTGAATATCTAGTATGTTTCTCTTTGATCAATTATCTTTTTAATATCTCCTCCACGTGGGCTAGCTTAACACTCTCTATGCCTTGGAATCTGATATGACTAAAATCACCCCCATGTTTATACATGATATGTTTGCCTATGGCTGTTGTTCTTTTATTAACTGGATTTGTTTCCTCTATTCTATTCAGATCTAGGGGTGTAAGGTGTTCTCTAACCCTTTCTTTAAGTGATCTATATGTTCTGCCTATATATTGCCCAGTGCAACTACAGGTAGCTAGATAAATGATACCTTTTGAGTCACAATTGATGTAATTTTTAACGGGGAATATCTCTCCTGTTATGCTGCTTTTAAAAGTATTTTGAACTAATACATGTTTACACACTTTACAACTATTTCTTCCACATCTATAGGATCCTTTCATCGATAATAGATCCTATACCTGTACTGAGAACTCTTTAAACATGCATGGCGGCCTTTGGTTCAGCCTGTGTTACTGCACTGGGCTCCAAAAGGAAAGGGGCACCAGACTCGCCATTATGTTTCTACATAAACTCTCTACTTGTGCCACTCAAGAGTCTGCAGAGACCAATGCTTACCATATACTTTAGCCAGTTGTTTTTCTACAAATGCACAGGTTATTTAAACTATGCAAAAATACGAAATAATGGGGAAAGGTATTGGTACTGGCCTCTTCCACCGCCAGTTATACGTACTGCAAAAAATGAAAAGCCAATACCTGGTTCAAAAGTGGGGTGTTCCCAAATTTATTGTGGTGCTCCAGACGCGTGTCGGGAGCACCACAATAAATTTGGGAACACCCCATTTTTGAATAAGGTATTGGCTTTTACTTTTTGCAGGTTATTTTAACAACTGCTCTTTATATCTGTAAGTTGTTAATACCAATGGCAGAATGATTTTTTAAGCAAAATCATAGTGGAAGATGCTAAGGAATGTGCAACATGCAGCCGTGAACTACAGCTTCCACCACTTGTTGTGATGAATGATCTCAGATGCAGTAACCATACGAATAGTGTGTAAATCTGACATCCCTTTGCTAATTTAACTTGATTCATGCATAAGCAGTGTCATTATGTTGTTATTCATTGCTAGTGATTTCATTATGATTTCATAAAAGGAAGACTTTGCAGATAAAAGAAACCGTCATGAATACACTGTAGTGCAAGGAAAGATCTGACCCTTGTTAGTCTCCTGTCATCCGTACGGTTTAATCATAATTCAAACCCCAGGCTGGGGGTTTTTTTTTTAATAATACACTGTCCAAAAACATTAAATAAAACTGAGAAACAACTAAACCCTGCCTGTAGCCAGCAGAAAACGGCTAATTCAATCTGATTGTAATTTGGATTCAAGGTGTGTTCTTCTTGAGAGCATCTTAAAAGTAGGATAGGAGTCCTGTACCCAATATAGGAGATGGAAACTAGACACACAAATAAAAATAAATAAAAAATAATAAGTACCCGAAAAACCCCATATAAGGTGTTGCATCCAAGGTGAACTGAGTGTGACTGAGCTTGAACCCACGGCCTACGTGTGGTGCAGATGCAGTAATTCATGTGCAAAAAATACCTGTGTATAAAGCATAAGAGCAGGAAAATCCAAAAATATATAGGGAATAATGTAGCCCCCTTTGTGAAATGTAAGGTATTAACGGTCATTGGTGAGTTGATATAACCATGTACAGATCAGGGAACTCAAGGGGTGACTGCTCATATCCTCAGCATTCTAGTACACAAGTTTCAGTAAACCATATGACATCACTAAGCACAGATTATAACTGATGACATCACTAAGCACTATTTATAAGGATATAATGTATAGGATATTAATGGCATTTGTGTACTATATACAGGTATGGGACCTGTTATCCAGAATGCTCTGGGGTTTTCCTGAAATCTTTCCGTAATTTGTTTATCCATACTTTAAGGAAGGAAAAGTTAAAATTAAGTAAGCTTTATCAGAAAGGTCTATATAAATACACTAGTAACCCCTCAAAGTAATGCTGCTCTGAGTCCTCTGTCAAAAGAAACACTGAATTTCTTTCCTTCTATTGTGTACACATGGGCTTCTGTATCAGACTTCCTTCTTTCAGCTTAAACCTCCAGGGCTAGGCCTTGAGCATGCTCAGTTTGCTCCACTCCCCCTTCCTCCTCCCCTCCCTGCTGTAATCTGATCCCAGAGCTACAAGCGAGCAGGGAGAGACTGATGTCACACCAAGCTAATATGGCAGCTGCTATCCTAAACAAACAGAGAGAGCTTCTAGAGCTGTTTACTCAGGTATGGTAAAGCGTTCTACAAAATAAATATAGCATTCTAGCTTGCACTATTGTGGGTAATTGATTGGCTATATACTGCGTCAGTAGCTTTCCTTCTCCTTTAAGTCTACTACAAAATCATTTAAACATTAATTAAAGCTAATTGGATTGATTTGCCTCCAACATGGATTAATTATATCTTAGTTAGGATCAAGTACAGGTACTGTGTAATTACAGAGAATTTGTTTTTTTAAATTATTGGATTAAAATGGAGTTCATGGGAGAAGGTCTTCCCACCAGAGCTGTCTGGATAACGTATTTCTGGATAATGGATACCATACCTGTATATGTGTAGGCTATCTTTTACAGGGGAGCTGTCACTCATTACATACATAAAAATCCATGGATATAATAGGGTGTTGGTTGTCAAAACTTTTCGGTTCAAGCCCCCCCTTTGGAGGTCAAATCTTTGTGGTGGACCACTCTCAGCCTTAGCAAGGTTACAGATATATAAAAACTAGAGAGGCACCAATCTCATTATTTTTGGACTAATACGGAATCCTCCACAATACAATTTAACAGAATCCCTTCGGGCTGAGTCCACCTTGGCACAGCTTCAGGTTCACAGAGGGGGACCAGCCCACAATTTGGAAGTCACTAAGGGAACTTGTCTGCCTAATAATAATGAGAGATGGTGTGCTATCTGCTTTGTTTAAAAGGAATTGCAGTAAGGGTCAGTGTCTACTGCAGTGCAGCTGTATGTCTGTTGCCTGGGGCAGATTGCTTCTGTGATAAAATAGCCCCACTATCTATAGATAACCTAAATACAACACCAATGCATGTATTGTAATATGCAAAAAGTATCTTCCAGAAACAACAGATCCATTGTTTTGACACATAGGAAGAATAAAAGGGTTATATTGCCCCTTTAACTATCCATTAGACAAAAATGTATGTATTCAGCATAAGCAAGTGGTTAAAAAGGGTCTGCTCTCAGTGAGGCGTGCAGTGTACTATTTGGCAGGTCTTAATGCTTTTGGCCTGATCCACTAGGTCAGAGGAACATGGCTGGCTTCCAGCAGAGAGCATGGGAAATGTTCTCTTGTTCCTGACAAATGGCACGGAGGAACAGCTACATGTCATATCTTATGAAGGATGAGTAGATGACTTCACAAACAAAGGTGCAAAACAGAATTGTGAAACTGCAAAGTATTATTTATTATTAGAAATGTCGTACTCTCTAGACCACTGGCTGTCAGACATTTTCATTAGATCAAGGCTCTCCTGAGCAAATAACAAGGTTACAGAAAGTGGAAGATATTTAGTCATAGTTCCAAGAATTTCTAGGGCAGCAGAAATCTCCCCATGTATGGCCTTCAAGCTGAGCCCCTCGTGACAACAGGGGAACCAGCCCCACAGTTAGGGGACCACTGCCCTAGACCTTGTTTATCCATGATGTACTTTTCCTGATTCAATGATCCCAATTTTAATTTAGGGACGGTAGAAAAAATAACACAACACGTGTTAACATTAAACACATGTTAGGAAATCTTTATGCAAGCCTCTTCCATGGGAAGTACAAAAATACATAAAATACAACATTTCTGACATCAAATAGATGTTAATTGCTATCATAACTTAACTGTGCACATCTTAAAAGGTAAAGTGCCATATATTAATGAATAATGGAGGGCATTATGCACTTGTCTTATGTCCAGATGCCTCTTCAAGAAAAGAAACGAGTGAACCCTGGAGCTTGGGATAGAGAAACAATCAAAGCAGAATATGAATGACAACTCCCAGTTCTACATTATGTAGAGAGTAATTTTACTCCCAACAGTAAACAATAGTAAACAATTCTTACTCAAGAATTAAACGGGTTATTTTTTGGGGGCAGGTTTATTATTTTTTTGTATTTTAAAGGTTTAAAAAAAAATTTAATTTTCCAGATTTATTATACCCCACCCTGGAAATAGCATAATTCCGACAATATACCACCCTGTAGAGGCCATGTAGGATTCAATGGCAGAGGTCCCTTGAACCATTTGAAAATGTTAACAGCCTGCTTAATGTTCGAGTTTTTTTTAAATAAGATACCATTTGAGTTTAAAGTTCATTCGAGGTAAAAAAAAAAACTCCAACACTTGACCTTTCATTAATAACCCCCTTAGTGTGATGTAGAGAGTGATTTTCTGAGACAATTTGCAATTGGTTTTCATTTTTTATTATTTGTGTTTTTTTAGTTATTTAGCTTTTTGCTCAGCAGCTTACCAGTCTGCAATGTCAGCAATCTGGTTGCTAGGGTCCAAATTACCCTAGCAACCATGCATTGATTTGAATAAGAGACTGGAATATGAATAGGAGAGGCCTGAATAGAAAGATGAATAATAAAAAGTAGCAACAACAATACACTTGTAGCCTTATAGTAGAGCATTTTTAGATGGGGTCTGTGACCCCTATTTGAAAGCTGTAAAGTCAGAAGAAAAGGGCAAATAATTTAAAAAAACCTATGGAAAATAAATAAAGAAAACCATTTCTATAACATACTAATAGAAGGTGAACCACTCCTTTAAAGAAAGCAAAATGATGGTTGGATAAAATGCTGGTTGATTTATGTTCCCTAAACTGAATTTATATTACAATATATTTTCCCTAAACTCTATATATATTTCAATGCCCCATATTAGGCAAGTGCAAGCTGTTCCCTATTCCTGCTACGACCTGCTATGACCTGCTTAGTGGCATCAAGTTCAAAAACCATCGAAAAATCTACACTATTATTTCCATAAAATAGAAAATTTGATAAAAATTTACAGTGCCTTCGAAATGCGAAAAAAAGGTTTTTCTCCAGACTGAAGTCTACATTATGCAATGACAGCTTCCCAGACACAGAGCAGTATATTAATTGCAATGTGTTCTGACCTGTTAGGCAGATGCACCATTACTGTGGTTGGTTTCCCGGTCTCTGCTCAAGTGCTACATTAACTCCACCGTGACCACTGCATAATTATCTACACCAGGCCAAAAGCCTCCAGGTTTGAGTAGAACAGAGATATATGTGTGGGAAAACAAAACAGAAGGGCTCACAGTTCCATGACTGCTCTGTTGCAAAGAATATAAATACTGATATTACCAGCAAACAATGTGTATGTGTCCACAGGCAAAGTACATGTTCAAATAGATAGGGCCTAGGGAACCTAGAGAGCATGTAAATATAGAAAGAATGTCAGGTAGCCTGCAAGAAGAGTTATGGAAACTAGCTCAGGCAATTGATGTGTATCTCTGAATAGTCAGTGGCTTTAATGCTAATGGTACACGGAAGGATTCTTGGCCCTACGGATTGAGGAGGTTTTCATCACCTAAAAACACAGAGTCAAAATTCTTAAAATTGCCAGCTGCTTGTGTTCAGGCATGGCGGGAAAAATGCCAAAGAATAGACCTGAATCCCAGAGGCCTATGAGGTTGTTGGTGTTTAAAGCCTAACAAAACTGAAAACCTGTTCTGGATGCAACCATAATATTTTTCAAGCCCAGGTGCAGTGAGGCTTCAAGACTTTCTCCTTAAAGCCACTTTTGCCCTGTGGACCGTAAACAACTAGATTCCCCCCATGACACAGAGATCTTGAAGTTAAAGATCACTGGGGTAATTGTGAGAGTAGAGCTTTGCTTCAACGCATCTGGTTCATGATATGAAAATAAAAACAGCCTTTGGTGTTCGTACTTGCAGCCAATCAGTTCTGATCTTGTTCATTTCTGTGGTACTTAGTTTCCCCAGCACATGCTGTTACCAATCAGATGCATAATTAAATGTTTCCCAGAAAAGAGACGGTACACTGAATAATGCAGTATGTTGTCTGAGCTCCATATGCATGAAAAACATTCCTCAATGTATAATCATAGCAGATAACATGTAAATATAATGTACAGTATATGAAATTATTTGTGTTCCAGGGATGTCTATATATAATGAAACCATAACCATAAGGTTACTCCTTCAATAGTGCCAACGTGTTGTACTTCTGTAGGATGTATTTCATATACAGCCATTGATGATCCCTAATTATATGCTACATGACACCAAATATAAGAACACCTGTCTGTCCAACCTCTCATTCCAAAACCAATGATAATAATATGAAGTTGGTCATTGGTTCCTGTGCTGCTAAACCATCCTCTGCTTCTGGGAATGCTTTCTGTGAGATGCTGGAACATTATTGGTGGGATTAGTTTCCACAGTAGCATTAGCGATGATTGGTACTCATGTTAGACAATCAGTCCTGGCTTGCAGTCTGGTTTTCAATAAATCCTGCAGGTCTTTAGTTGGGTCAAGGTCATGAATCTGTGCAAGGCATTTAAGTTCTTCCATCCCCATCTCAGAAAACCAGTTTGTGGATCTTGCTTTGTGCATGGGGATATTATTGTGCTCAAATAGGAAAAGGCCTTCTCCAAATTGCTCTAACAGGACCCTAACACAAACACAGCCCCATACCATTATTCCTCCTCCATCAGCCTTGGACATAAATCTTCAACCAGTTTTTACAGTTCTTTACACATTCAAGCAAGTAGCGACAATCGCCAAACCGAGACCATCATTACTGCCAAATGGTTCAGAGTGATTCATCACTACAGAGGAGGTGGTTCTTTTCTTTCATTAAACCACTCCAATGAATGCTTGGCATTGGGCACGGTGATGTTAGACTGCTTTGTGTCTGCTTGCCCATGGAAATCCCATGGACTAATAGTTCTTGTACAGATGTTGCTTCGGGATCATCTTCTTTGAACTTGTCAAAAAAAGAAAAAACATGCGCAGAATCAAGCATTTAATTGTGCAAATTCACCAACTTTTACGGCAAACAATTACATTATAAATATACAAGTATTCATACATAACACATCACATGGCAGTGTCTCCCCCCCTGTCTGCATATGTCGTGTCAGCCACTCCCTTCTGACGCATTTGTCGCCATTGGGCCTCACCTTGATGAGAGGTTCTGAACAAACATCTTTTTTTGACTTCGTGCACCCATGAACAGTACCCACCATTTGGCAGCATTAACCCATTTAAACAAAAACTCATCTTGGAACTTGACTTGAATATGATGCCCTACAAGCTGCAGCACTTAGTAGTCCCTATCTGTGTGTAGTTGTCACGATTGCCACCCTACTCAAAACTAACATCAAGATTCCGGTCTTGGCTCACTCACTCACTCACTCACTCACTCACCTTTGGCTTTGGGAGGAGCTCTCAACTACTCAGACACCGTCAGGATTTAGGGTGGCCATACACAGGCAGATTAAAACTGCCAATATCGGTCCTTTAGACTGATCCTGCCCGTGTAGGGGGCATTTCGACGGGCCTTCATTTTTCTTTGCGATCGAGGACTGCATCGGCTGCGGTCCTTGTCCCGCCTGCGCCTATTCTCAGCATTGAAATTCGATCATTTGGCCCTATATCTCCATGCCTTTGGTGGGCATATCGGGTTAAGATACAGATATTTATAGTCATTGTAGTTTATATCAGAGCTGGTGGAGCAGAAAATATTAATGGGGTGGGCACAACAGCTTAGTGGGTAGCATAACTGCCTTGCAGTCCGGGGGTCCTGTGTTTTCTACATTTGCCCCTAATTTACTAGAAATATTATATATTGATACAAGGAAAGATATAGATATAAAGGAAACAGCCTAGTGAACTGGTTACTGGCTGATCCAACCACTTGTGTGATAACCCCAAAACCCCTAAAAGATATTTGTCTAACATATTTTAAGTGATAAAAAAAGCAAACATGTTTTACTGTATGTACTCTGACCATAAACATAATATTGATGGTCTGATGTGAAGCCAACAGGTTCCCCCATGGGAGACATTAGCCAATCATATGACTGATAAATAAGGGGCCACTTTGCACAATGTCTAACACATCAGTTATCAAGGATGGGGCCACATAACCTGAAATCGGAGGGTCGGTGTGATGGAACAGGAACAAGCAACAAATATCAAGGACCACAAGCCTTGAAATATATTCTTCTACAGCAGGACATGGGCCCTTTAGAGCCATGGATGGAGCCATGGTACCTGATTGGTACTGAGTGGAGCACTGTGGTCATACCTACTTCAGTTTGTGAGTTGGGGGGGGGGAAGAGATGGGATTCTGTGTATGTTAGACACGCAGAAGCACTGCAAATCCTCATGGCCTGAGAAATTGTTTACATTGAGATAACTTTACCATCTGTTGCCATGTATTATATTAGTAAAGTGAATGCAGGCAGTCAACAACACGAAAAGCCCAAGATAAGAGCTTTGACCTGCCTTATTATATACCTGCCCCAGCTCCTCTGGTGACATAATACATTACGTGCGTTCTTTGTTTCTGGAACATGTTAAATATGGCAAACGGAATAATCATATCTCTATACTATGTCCCCCTTCCAAGCAAACATTTACCAATGAAAAATGTCTTATGATAGATATTGTCATCAACTTGGCCATATATTCAATGCATTTTTATAGCAAAGACCTACACATTCTTTTTTATTGTAACCCATTCTAAGCATTCTAACCATTCTATCATACACAGTGAATTCATTCAATACCGCCCATCTTATACTGCACATTTTACATATTTACCGTTCTACATGTCCAACATGCAGATTCTATCTGTTTTATTTAACATGCTTTTGGCATTCACTACTGAATATTCTCACTATTGTATTCTTCACACCATAACTATTCTATCTCACTGAGTTTAAACATTATGCCCTGTTCATTCTAACATTTGGAACCATTCTATACCACTCAGCCATTCTATCCTTATCATTGCACCATTATAATACCGATACGATCAAATAAATATGCATGGTTACTCACTTAAAGCATTTATTAGTGAACAAACTAGGGATGCACCTAATCCAGGATTCGGTTCGGGATTTGGCCAGGATTCGGACATTTTCAGCAGGATTCTGATTCATATGCAAATTAGGGGCAGGGAGGGAAATAGCATGACTTTTTGTCACAAAAGTAAAAACATTTTCCCCTTCCCACCCTTAATTTGCATATGCAAATTAGGATTTGGGTTTGGTATTCGGCCAAATCTTTTGCGAAGGATTCAGCGGTTTGGCCGAATCCAAAATAGTGGATTCGGTGCATCCCTAGAACAAACTAGTTAATTACAAAATAGTGAAAAATAAACTCATATCATACCACATGGCAACGCCTTCCCCCTGTCTGCATAGCTCATGTTAGCCACTCCCTCCTGACGCATTTCGCACCATTGGGAGGTTCATCAGAGGAGGTGGGGGATTCTATACCACTTAATTTAAGTATTTTCTCACTGGTGCATCTATAACATTCATTTTCATCATCATTTTCTGTATTATTTCCATTCTACTCAAAATGCACTCAAATCTCAATTATATCCCACACAGTGTAAATTTCTGAGCATTCAATCCAAAATATTCTCACTGTTCCATTTCTAACACTGCACCCCTCAAATTCTCACCATTCTATTTTACTCAATCTACAAACGTTCGCTTTTTCGAGCATTCTCTGTCTATTTTGGTCCTGCATATTCTGCCCATTCGATTGTACAATTTATGTTCATTCTAATCCACTGCTTTTATCTGTTCCCTATACAAATATTAATGTTGACTGTCCTAGCTATTCTGCACATCCTTATCAGACTATTTACAATTCTGTACTGCAAATTCTCACGCTATTGCACACATTCTGATCATTCTGTCTGGTGTAATCGCAGCATTCTATCTAACTATAAGCTTAAAGGACTTCCTCACAGCAAACACTTTATTCTTTATCATGATGTCCAAAGACAGAAAACCTAGATCACCTGTAACAGTGTAAACCAATAGGCAGGAAATATTGATGTCAAACATTGACACTGCTTCCATTATCATAGTTTGACCTTTCATATTTCAGTATGAATAAACACATCAATATGGACAAACTGAAGTTTTGTGTAGGAGAGTAGGTAACACAGAAGTTAAAACAAGAGAGATAGCCCCATAATGGCCTAACAACAGATTACACTAGCGACAGCACATCCTGGTTTTACAAAATGAAATCAAACGAGTAAAAACAAATGACCAGTACAGGAAAGCGAGGGAATGAGGGAAAACCCCTATGTGTTTATTCTTCACTGACCAAAGATGAAGGAGGGTACTCTGAATTGATAAACAATGCAACCAACCGTATACCTGCTTCAAACCAAAACAACAGTGGTCTTCTACAATTCTCCTTACAGTCAACAAGTAGAATCTGTCAAAGTCTGCACAGTTTTGCATTATGTCTAAAGCCAAAATGTAATTTGTTAAAAACAGCATTCTCAGTTGTAGTCTTGTGGTGTACATTTACTGACCTATGTATCAGTATCAAACCCCCCTTCTCTCTATAATGTCTTTTAGTGTGTACAGACATACCCTTTATATTAATTACATTATTGCTTCCAAGCACTTTATATTTAACCTAACTGTACACTGTATTTTAAGATTTATTAACATGAGCAGAAACGTATGCATATTTTCTACAGTTTTATATATGTACACATTAGAAAAAGTTTTAATACCAACCAGGGTATCGGCCTATTAATGAACACATATCCCTACTCTGCATTCAAACTCAGTGTAATACAATGTATGGATGGATTGTGGATTGGTAGAACTCCCCACAACTCGTAGGGGCCCATTTACTCGAGTGAAGGAATGAATAAAAAATGGTTTCGAATGGTTTTTTGGCTACTTCGACCATCGAATGGGCTACTTCGACCTTCGACTACGAATCGAATGATTCTAACTAAAAATCGTTTGACTATTCGACCATTCGATAGTCGAAGTACTGTCTCTTTAAGATAAAAACTTCGACCCCCTAGTTCGCCACCTAAAAGCTACCGAAGTCAATGTTAGCCTATGGGGAAGGTCCCCATAGGCTTAGCTAGCTTTTTTTATCGAAGAAAAATCGTTTGATCGATGGATTCAACCCAAAAAAAAACAAATTAAATCCTTCGAAACATTCAATTCGAAGGATTTTATCGTTAATTAACCCATACAATGACATGAAGTTACATAATTATAGTTACATAGTTAAGTTGGGTTGGAAAAAGACCAAAGTCCATCAAGTTCAACCCCTCCAAACGAAACCCAGCGTCCATTAACACACTCACACCGACCCCTCCATACACTCACATGAACTATATGGTATATATGGTACAGGTATGGGATCTGTTATCCGGAAACCTGTTATCCAGAAAGTTCTAAATAACAGAAAGGCCTTCTCCCATAAATTCCTTTTAATCCAGATTTTTAAAAATGATTTCCTTTTTCTCAGTAATAATAGTACATTGATACTTGATTCAAATTTAGATATAATTAATCCTTACTGGAAGCAAAACCAGCATATTGGGTTTATTTAATGTTTACATGATTTTCTAGTAGACTGACCCAAATTATGGAAAGATCCTTTATCCGAAATACCCTAGGTCTCAAGTATTCTGGATAACAGGTCCCATATCTGTATACCAATACCTATAAATAACTGTAGATTTTAGTATCACAATAGCTTATGATATTTTGCTTGAAGTGCTGCTGTTGCTGCTAATAGTAATTAGATCAGTCAATTTTGCAACAGTGAAAGAAACCATTTAGTGTAGGACAGCGGGGACATTTGCCCTAGGCATTCAGCACTAGAGGGGCTCTCGGGAAATAAACATAACATAGGTAGAAGTACAAAGGCTATGTTATGTTGTGTTACATTTCAGAATATACATCAGGGATGTCCCTCTGACTGTTGTTCTGAAACCCACAGCATCCTTCTGATCTGTTCTATGTAAACCCCCCCCTCAGATGGGGTCCCAGTCTCCTTGCATTGTCAAGGTCTCCCTCTTCTGTATCTCCCATTTTGCCTGCAATCAGTCCTTCAACCTTGTGCCTTATTTTGGTTTCTTTTCACAGTCTTCGCATTGTCTGTAAATCCTGGGTTTCCCTACTGCATTTGATCCTCAGAATATTCATTAATGCAATTGAAGCAGTCACTGGTCAAACCAAATTTGATTTGGCCTGTGGAGCAGAGCGGAGATATGAAGGTAATCAGACTCCTGCCATCCAGCCGATTGGATTTGGTGCTAATGAATTGCCCCACAAGCTGCCTGCAGTCCTGGGCTGCCCTCCTCTTTAGATCTGGAGATGCCCCAGGCCCCACAGGGCTAATAACATTACACAAGCTTGACAGGGGATCTGTGGGGCAGCAGACAGCAATTTGTTAAGAGACACCTAAATAAGAAACAGTGTATAGAGAACCCTAGGCTGGCATTTAAATGGCTGACGCCAATTTCCTATTATTATAAGCAACATGAGTCACAAAGATGCTGATAGACTGAAAGCAGAGAGAAAATAAAATGCATATAATATTTTTTATCTAGTTCCATTATTTTTAAATTCCTTTTTTTTTTTGCATTTATAAACAAGCTACAGAACAGCATTGGCTATCTCAGTTCAGATAAAAGAAAGCTGTTTCACGCATCCCTATTCTAGTTTACCCATGTCACTAAATGCTGCAGGATGGTGGAAGAAGCAGTTCGGCTACTACTGTTGTGATCACTATGATAGGTATAGGATTTATTATGCAGCTTTGGCCTGGGGATTTCCAAATATGAATTTCTTATAAAAAATGAAGAGCAGTCTGTCTTTCTAATAGAAGTCTAGCACAAGCTCGACGCTTGCCGTTTTTGTACATTTTATTAGTACATTTTGGAGCCTTTTTGAAATCAGTGTTTGAATGGAATGCTGAAAGAATGGAATAAAGCTGGCCATAGACGCAAAGATCCGATCGTACGAATCCTCGATTCGTACGATTTTCGGATTGTGTGTGGAGTGTCCCGACATCTGTCGTGCCATGCCAATCGGTCGTTCAGTTGATCGGACAGGTTAGAAAATTTCTGTCGGCTGCCGATTAATATCTCTGCATGTATTGCCGATCTGCCGATCTTCAGTGGGAGACTGTCACCAGCTTTTGTCGGACATAACTTTCGTACAATTGCTGTAGGGGCAGAACATCGGCTGATCTGTTCTTTATTTGATCTGAAAGGTTAGTGGCAGGTTGGGAGATGGGGAAGTCCGATAAATCCGATCGTTCGAGGATTCGAACGATCGGATCTTTGCATCTATGGCCAGTTTTAGTCAACTGCCAGCCTAGGCCAGGGCTGGTTTTACACACAACAATGTACTAGCCAGTAAAATAGCAATAACTAGTCCATCTGCCCCCAGCACATCTTCCATCTGCCCCAATCTCAACTCCTAAAGGCACTAGCCATACTTACAAAATCCCATCCAATTCATCTTCCATCGTGAGCTGGATCAGAACAGTTTACATGCACAGAAATGACAGCTTTACATGATAGGACACTTGCAGTGAATAATTTAGAGTTTGTGGAAGATCAAACTGGGTAGCCTTGGCTTGATTTTCCATTTATCAACACATTCATTGGGGAATAATAAAGATTTAGAATCTTAGCCTCCCCAAAGGAGTCCAACTGTTATATATTCATGAGTTCTCCAAAGGAAAGTCTTCTGTAGCATTCACAAACACAAATTTCAACCTCCATCCCTCCTCAGAATTTGGTTAATTATCTTCAGATAAATTATTAAAAGATTGGTTATTTTTGAATGGTATACACTCCCATTTTATTCAGTACTACTGGGCTGAAAAGCTTAGAGAGTTAATTACAGATATAGATACCGGTACGAGACAAAGTAATACACCATGCCTTGGTTCTGAATGTTGGAATCCACTGAAATACTTTGGGATTTGTGGTTTGGTACATTCTTCAAATTCTGAAGTGTGACAAATTATCTATAAAGGCTGGAAGTGGGGGTTAAGAAAAAAAATGACATAATTGTGGAAAAACTTGGAAAAAAAATTTGCGTTTTGAAATGTCCAAAACTATTTTTAGTATATTTAAAAAAGAACAAGTAGTCTGTTTTGGCTGTTCTTTTGCTACTGGAATAATGAAATCAGACATTGTTCCCTGGGTTACTAGGACAGCGCTACCGTTGCCCCGGTTTTGCCTATTGCAATTGGCATCTGTTTGTTTGCCCACATTTATCCATAAATACTGTATGCTGATATGCAATTACTCTACTGGTCTGACTCCCATCTCTCTCCCCTCAAATCAATCTTGAACTCTGCTACCAGGATCCTTCTGCTCTCTCCTAAAAGGGAACCTGTTCAACCAAAATCATTAGCATGGCTGCCTATTAAGCAAAGGGTAGCATATAAAATCTTTCTACTAACGATTCAAAGCCCTTCACTCCTTTGTTCCTCATTACATTTATTCTCTTGTCTCGCTATACGTTCCTGGTTGTCCACTGTCACCTCATCTCAAACCCTTATATCTTGCTGCTCCTTACCACTGGAATTCCATCCCTAAATTCCTCCTTAAGGAACCCTCTCTAAATCTCTTCAAGAAAAAACTAAGAGTCTGCCTTTTGGAGTTGTTATTTTGCCCTATACATGTGCACACACTGTATAGTTTAGGTGCCATATGTTAGGAAATGTAGGGGGGAAGGGGGGTGCCCCCCAAAAATTTTTCGATCTTTTTCAGCAGTTTTTTGGGACTTAGAAAAAATTTAAATTTTTTTTGAAGCAATCCCTATGTACTCTATAGTACTTCGCCTGGTCTGAGGTGGCGAAGGCAAGTCTGGCGCAAGAGGTAATGTTCAGTAAAATGTGCAAGTTAGTGAATTAGCATAGTTACGTCTCTTCACTATAGCGCAACTTCGCATGGCGTAAGGGTGCGTAGTAGCGCTTGAGTAGGTCCACTTCGCTAATGAATTTACACCAGCGCCCGTAAGTAAATCGGCGAAGTAACGAAATGATGTCACACTGGCGATTTTGCACTAGCATTAGGCACTTCGCGCTTTAGTGAATTTGCCCCTATGCCTTACCTTGTGCACTTTTTCATCTCCAATTTGTGCTTGTATGTTAGCCCCCCATCCACTTGGACTGTAAGCTCTACAGGGCCTCAACATACC
The DNA here is from genome assembly GCF_017654675.1 of Xenopus laevis. NCBI lineage: Eukaryota > Metazoa > Chordata > Amphibia > Anura > Pipidae > Xenopus > Xenopus laevis. The sequence continues at coordinate 132,628,391 of NC_054375.1, read as the reverse complement.
TCCTTCCCACTATTTCTCTTACCACATAGCACTTAAGCTCTTTGTCCTGATATGAATTTTGTGTATATTTATTATTTGATTTGTCTTTCCCGTGTGTAGTTGTATATATATTGTACTTTTATGCACTGTACAGTGCTGCAGCTCCTTAACATCACTTTACAAATAATGTTATATATACATACATACATAAATGTATCACTAATACCACACCCTTGTGAGTGCTTGTAAGATATATATATATATCTATATATATATATATATATAAATATATATATATAAATATATATATATAAATGTATGACTAATACCACACCCTTGTGAGTGCTTGTAAGACATATATATATATATATATATATCCTTGAAAAAGGATATACAAGGATATACATCCTTGAAAAAGGTCCCCAGGTGGGACCGAAACGTCGGATAAAAATGTGTTTTGTTTGAAAATAAACACTATTACTTCACTACAGAACAGTGTGTGCTGATCCTTCGTAAGAACATATATGATTTATTGATCATGCACCACTGGCAACATCTGTCTGAGTGCTGGTACTGTGGGACTGTATATATATATATATATATATATATATATATCCTGACGACGGTTCTGAGAGAGCCGAAACGCGTTGATGTGGGGTAGTTTGTAACACTCCAATAAAAGACATTCCTTTATTATCACAACCGTGAGTGCTCCTAATTGCAACTATTTGTTTCCCCTTGAGGAGCACCCGGGATTCGATTTACTGAGGGTGAGTGCCGGTGAAGCATCTGTCTATATATATATATATATATATATATATATATATATATATATATATATATATATATATATATATATATATATATATGAATGTAGCCAGATAATAGGGCTCATTTAGAAAGTAAGGTGCAATCCACCAGGTTATTTACTCACAATGTTACTTTTCAGCATTCTAGTGTAACAGTAGGTCTGTCCTGGTAAACTGTGTGCAAATCGAGGCACAGCTTGGATTGTGGCAATGTGGGCACAGATTGTGTTAGTTGTGGTGTGGTTTTTACAGTGCAGTGCATTGATGTGTGTGTGCGATTTGCACTGTGCTTTGCATCTGTACAAGAGCCCTAATAAGTGTTATCAACAACAATATTATCTACATAAATACATAATAGTTGATTTGAAAGACCATAGTTGTCAATGGAGGTGTCCAAGTCAATGGTCTGATGTTGTCGCTTAATATGTGCACAGTTCCAAGCCACTACATTTCCCCCACCCTCCCCCTGTTGCAAAAACAGCAATCTCTCTCTGCTCTGTACATGTCTCTAGGCCACAGAGGATACACACAGACAGCTGGTTATATACACACAAATAAATAGACGCGCGGTGTCCCAGCCGTACTTTGACCTTCTCTGAGCTCAATGTTCCAGCAGAAGCTTGGGAGATAGGGGATAGTTCACTGCTGGAGAGGGGAAAGGTTGTGTGAAATGAAACTGACATGATATGTAGGGGACATCGAGGGGAAGCACATCCTGTTCCGCAAGCTGACTGCATGGGTTAGGAACATTTGATATACTAACTGCTGACTTGTTAAAGGAGAAGGAAAGGTTAAAACGAAGTAAGCTTTTTCAGGAATGTCTTTATAAATACACCAGTAAACCCTCAAAGTAAACACCACATTTCTTTCCTTCTATTGTGTACACATGGGCTTCTGTATCAGACTTCCTGTTTTCAGCATAAACCTACAGGGCTAGGGCTTGAGCAGGCTCAGTTTCCTCCTCTCTCCCTCCCTCCTGTAATCTGAACCCAGAGCTATGAGTGAGCAGGGAGAGACTCAGTCAGGAAGTGATGTCACACCAAGCTAATCTGGCAGCTTCTATCCTAAACAAGCAAAGAGAGCTTAAAGAGCTGTTTACTCAGGTATGGTAAAGCATTCTGCAGAATAAACATAGCGTTCTAGCTTGCTCTATTGTGGCTAATCTGTTGGCAGTAAACTGACTCGGTAGCTTTCCTTCACCTTTAAAGGAGCAGCCATAAGTCTTGTCAGGAAAGTCACTGAATGCTGTAGCCATGAGGTTTGCTTTCAATGGTATCAGGGGCCCATAGATAAACCATAGACAACAGACCCAGACCATTCCTCCACCAAACGTTAAAGTTGGCATTATGCATTTGACAGGTTAGACATGTGTCAAACCCAGAGCTTTCCATTGGTGAAATTCTACTTATTAACCCACATGGCACATTTCCACTTAGAGTCCAGTAGTAGTGATTTTTACACCATTACAGCCAATGCCTGGCATTATACAACAGGGATCCCCAACCTTTAGAACCCATGAGCAACATTCAGAAGTAAAAGGAGTTGGGGAGTAACACTACCATGAAAAATGTTCCTGGGGTGCCAAATAAGGTCTGTGATTGGCCATTTAGTAGCCCCTATGTGGACTGTCAACCTACATTGAGCCTCTGTTTGGTAGTGCACCTGGTTTTTATGCAACCAAAATTTGCCTCCAAGCCTGGAATTCAAAAATAAGCTCCTGCTTTGAGGCCACTGGGAGCAACATCCAAGGGATTGGAGAGCAACATGTTACTCATGAGCTACTGGTTGGGGATCACCGTTATACAAGGTGATATTGGGTTTGACATTGCTTACAGAGACAGTTGGAACCCTGACCAAGTAAAGTAATTTTAGTCCAAGTGTACAAATACCTTTGGTCAAATACAATAACAGCAATTTTGGGCTTTTTATTGTAAAGGAGATTAATAGCTCTGTGGGCGGGTGAACAAATGTCTGGAATTGCTGCATGTGCCATAATCCATTAAAGTGAACTTATATTTTATACTTATTTATAATAGGGCAAATGTATCCATTGCGATAAAGCCCAGCAACAAATCTTCTTTAAGCACTTGGGGGCATTGCTACAAGTATTATTATTGGTTGGAAGTGGTTCAACTTTGTTCCTGCCTTACTGAAAGCCTGCAGCTTTGACTTCAGATGACCTTACAAGGCAGAAATATGGGGAAAGGCTCTGCTTATACATCCTTTATCAACAAAGCAGCAAGCCCTATTCCTCTGACATTAGTAGATGTGCAACCCCCTTGCATTTTCCTATTTATAATAGTACAACTGAGCACACGAAGGGTGAAAGGTGCAGGATTTATTCCAATGCACAAAATAGCTGTTATTTTACTTGCCAATCCCCATTGTTATGTACCCCCTTGAAACTCTTTCATCTCAATATACACCGGAAAGAATGATTGTTTAGTATTATCCAGGGAACATAAAATTCCAGAATCTCATCTATGGCTGTTTATCTGTCTGACTAATTGCGGCTTCTCCATTACTTTGCAGACAAAGGAGCAGAATGAAAACAATTATGCTAGGTACGCGTGGTACAGGAGGCTGACAAGCAGGCACTTCAGCAGCTAGAGAAGTGAGAACGACTGTGGGAGCCAACAGCATATTTTGATTTAAATCAACAAATATCTATTTCAGCTGTTTGTTTGTTATTCGATTTAAACTACTTCTGGCAGGGACATGGCTTAATGCACCCCTGTACTCTCCAAAGCCAACGGCACATATGACAAAGTCCCTTTAACTCATTCTCATGAAGGATCAGACAATAAAGTACTGTTTCTGTGAAAAAGGCACGCGCAAAAGTCCCATCATGCTGTACTCTAAATATGAGAGAATGGATGAGATTCGCTTTTAAAGTGTCAGGGAACCCTGTCTAGTAATTAGTAAAGGTACGGAAATGGTGCTGTCACTTGTAACTAGAGAACAATGAGTGTGCAAATGAGGCAACCACTCAGTGCCCATTTAGGAACATTTGCAGGCTGACAGAACAGCATTAAAAAATGTATATCTATTTAAATGCAGACCAGAAAATGATATGTAATGTAATGAGATTTAAATGATATCCACAATACCCTACTACCCGCAGTTGACTTCTCATACCCAGGTTGTCTTTCTGGTGTCATCTCCTCCAAGATCAATATTTTTCTGTCTGTTTGAGAATCCTCTATACTATCAATACTATACTAAGTTGCATTATGAATCTTAAAGGGGACCTGTCACCCCAAATTTTTTTTCCAAATTCTATTTTATCAAGTTAGTACTGATGGGCGAAATTATTCGCCAGGCGTAAATTAGTGGCGAATTTCCACGTATGGCCTCTGGCGAATAAATTAGTGAATTTGCTGCAAAGTTCCGATTTGCCGCCACAGTTCTGACTCCGGTGACAATTAAACGCACGCAGGAAATTTCATGGGAAAGCGAAGCAGGACAAATTCGCCCATCACTACAAGTTAGTCAAGCAAAATAAACTTTAATGCACTGGCTGCATAGTGAAATGGTAAAGAGAATAGGGAAATGTGGGGAGTGCAGTGACATGTAGTAAGTGCTGAATGGAAAGTGAAAGTAAATGCTTGCTCCTGCCTATAGGGGCAGGCAATAGTTGATTGACAGCTGAGATGTTTAAATGAGTTTACAACCTCTATGAATGCATTAATAAAAAAGAAAAAAAGAATTTGGATTTCAAGTTCAAATTGAAAAGGACTTTTATTAAACAGCCTTTTATGTCTGGGTGACAGGGCCCCTTTAAATGGCCAGTGTACCCCCTTTTCAACATAAGTTAAATAAATGGGGCTTGTGCTGAAAATACCTTTTGCCTAGTATTTTAATTACAAAAATCAATGTTTTTTTTTTGCAGGTCTTACTTAAACCAGTATGCCAGGGATGCTTGACCGAAGAGTGGAACTATGGGTCCCCAAGTTGTTTATTCCCCTGAATCAAGGTTCTCCTGCAACAGAAAAAATCAAAATGAAGTACATGAACCGATTTTTGGGTCTAGTTTGAGAACTTAATCCAGTGATATATTGAGTTTTGGCAATGTATCTGATTTGAATGCATTTTCCCATGTTGCTTTTATATCCCAGTAACAGTTGATAGGAGAGAGACTACCGTATATACTCGTGTATAAGCCGACCCGAGTATAAGCCGAGGTACATAATTTTACCTACAAAAACTGGGAAAACTTATTGACTCGCGTATAAGCCTAGGGTGAGAAATGCAGCAGCTAAGTTTCCCTAAATGTGGCTCTTCTAGAGAGCACAATTGTGCCTCTCTGGGCTAGCATCGTGGAACCCACAACCTCCTCCAGAGCCAAAAAGATGAGGGGGGGCAGCAGCAAGCAAATGGGCCAGGATCACCCAAGTGGCAAAGCTCTCTGTCAAGCATCACCTAATATCACTTGAGGTTCAAAGCAGCCTGGCAGTTCCAGTGCTCTCGGGTACCATATAACAATAGGATGGTGATAATAAAACTGTTTAGAATGTATGTGATAAATGTATGGCAAAATACCTTCTTCAGAAGAACTGCTATCTCCATCGTACCCTGTTTCAGAGCAGTCACACTCAACCTTAGCAGGGAAGGGGTTAATCATCACCCCTGGCTAGCTTCTATTACTAAACTGCAATGTTACCGTGGTAACCCGTACCGCACTCTCTACTGGCCACTGCCATCTTGCCCACTGAAAGTCTCGTGAGAGTTGCAGAGGCTGAGCGAGAGCGGACGGGGAGTAACTTGTACCGGTAACTTGTGCAAGATTAATACGGAGTCCGGGAGGATCTCGCCACTGTCCGCAAACATGTCCGCAGTTGTGGCGGACATGTTTGCGGACAGTGGCGAGAGAAGAGGCGCTGGTCTGTGAGCGCTGCCTGCAGGAGCAGCCGTAACACAATCCCAGGTACTGTGTGTTGTTCTGCAGGGAAACTGCATAGACATTGTCCTATTCACTATTTTAGTACCTGCCACGGACCCCAATAGTGAACCCGAACCTGCCCGCGGATATCTCTGGTGCGCATTGGCTTTATCGCTCGCTTGTCTGCAGGGTCTGGTCTGGTACTGACTCGAGTATAAGCCGAGGCAGACTTTTTCAGCACATTTTGGGTGCTGAAAAACTCGGCTTATACTCGAGTATATACGGTATGCTCTGTATATTCTAATCTGTCCCCTAATAAATCTGGAAACTTCTGTGGTCTGTGTTATTTTTTTTACTGAATTCCAGTTTTAACATTTGGAAGGCAAAGGATGATCGGCCTTTTGCACTGTGGGAATGTGATTCAGACACTCCAGCTGCAGAAAACCAGTGGTCTTAAAGGAGTGGTTCATCTTGAAGTTAAGTTTTAGTATGTTATAGAATGACCATTTCTTAGCTGGTTTTCAATTGGTCTTCATTATTTAGTTTTTAGAGTTTTTTTAATTATTTGCCTTCTTCTTCTGACTCCTTCCAGCTTTCAAATGGGGGTCACAATGTCAGGGGGGCCTATCGGCTCCCTAAGGGAGAGTCAGGACCAAGGAGGAAGCTTAACAGGGACAAAGTTCCAGTTCATAGTACAAGCAAGGGTTAAACAGGAAATCGTGGTCCAGTCACAGGCAGAAGTTCAGAAGGCAGGCAGAAATACAGCAGATTCAAGGTCCAGGCAAGGTTCAAAATCAAGGCAATATTAATGGGAACAATACAGAATACCCAGGGACAATGTAACAAACAGTTCCTATACTTGGGCAGTGATTAGGTGTACTGGGCGCTCTTTTATTACAAATTTGGCGCCATTCCAGCGCTGGCGCAGCGCCCAGCATCAGAATTGGCGCGCTGATTTTGGATCTTGCGCCACTGGGAGAAGACGTGCTTCTGAGCGCTCCCGGCGGCGGCGACACACAGACCCCATCTAAAATGTAAATGCTACACATTTATTGTTATTGCTTTTTATTACTTATCTTTCTATTCAGGTCTCTCCTATTCATATTCCAGTCTCTTATTCAAATCAATGCATGGTTGCTAGGGTAATTTGGACCCTAGCAACCAGGTTGCTAAAATTGGAAACTGTTGAATAAGAAGCTAAACTCAAAAACCACAAATAATTGAAACTGTCTCTGCTAGGTCATCCACCTATGTGACAGTCAATGGTTGTCTCTCAAATTGACAGTCTAATCTGAACATGACATTTCAAAAGTGCAATGTATCTAGTCCTGTAGACATGGTTGGTATGTCCCTCAGAACAGCAGGGTCATATGCAAGAAAATATATATGTCTTTCTCTGATTTAATGATAGGAAGACCTGTGTCTGTGCGTCTAAGTGGTATTTCGAAAGCCATCTTCTACTCTTCTATTCTTGCCCCTGCACCTTGGTGCATACAGATCCTCTTAAGAAAGAAATCTGAAGGTAGAGCTTATTGCTCATTTCTATAAATAATCAGGGTGATACAATCTGTAACAGTCACTGACAGTCACTGTCCTCAGGGGCAAATTCACTAAAGGGCAAATTTTTGCCAGCAACCGCTTCGCCACACTTTGGCAGGGGCAAATTCGTTATCACTATGCTAATTCACTAAAATGCAGCGTCTCAGCAGCTGAACGCTGGCGAATTTTCGCTAGCGCTACTTCAGCAGTGAGAGCATTTGATAGTGAATTTTCGCTAGAGTTAATTTCTTATAACTTTGTTATTACTCTTAGACTTAGGTCAATTTTAATAGAGCGGGTACATAAAAGGCATATGAAAGTCTTTATTAGAGATGTTGGTGCTCAAAGTGGCCAGTTTTTATTACAAATGTCCAATGAACCATGATAAAGACATAAAAGATCCTCTAATGCACTAGACATGAGCCCACCCTAAAAGAAATGTGGCATGCCTCTCAAATGTCTGGAAAATTTTTTTAAAAAATCTTTAATAGATAGGACTTTTGAAGGCAATCCCGCTTTTAAAATGGAAAGTCGCCAGCGTTTTTTTAGAACTTTTATGACTTTCCGTTACACAGGATATGATGTCACTGACATAAGATTGAGGAGGATGCAGCATCGTTTTATCAATTCGCCTGGTCTGAGGTGGCGAAGTAAACTCTTGCGAAAAAGGTGATGCTCAGTAAAATTCTCATCTTAGTGAATTTGCGGAGTAACGACCAATCGCCAGAGCGAAAAGTTGCCTGGCCATAGAGTGTTAACGCACGCTAGCGACGGTCTCTTTGGTTAGCGAATTGTTGTCTACGCCTGTTAGTAAATTGCAGATGTCCCAAAAGATAGAATTTCTGCCGAATTGTCGCTGTCCGCCACTTCGCCCTATACTGAATCTGCCCAATAGACTTGCCATCCATTTTCATAAGATATAGGGTTGAAGCCTATACCATTTTGAACAAATATTTGTTTTGCATTTTTAAAGAAAATAAATTTGCCCTGAAATAAGGATGATATTTGTCTGGGATTATAGATTACCTGGTTTGTAAGAGTTACTCAGATCTGCACAAGTCAATGCTCGACTTGTCAAACGCCTGCGTTCTCAAATTAGCCTAATTAGCAGCTGTTCCTTTTCAGCCATCAAAGTCACAGAGTAGATCCAGGAGGCTGGCAGAGCTCAATATAGCAAGTCCCAGCTTTAGTTAACAGTTTATACAGTGGGGTAATAACAGTGATGATTGCAATCTCAAACTGCAGCCCCAGGATAAAGGAGAATTAACTCCAATTTTTTTTTTACTGTGTTGTCAATTAAGCAATGTTTGACATTTTTCCAAATATAATGTATTAGACATGTTCCACTTCTTTTAAAGATATCTAGAAATTACTCCTCCGACAAGTCAACTGAAAAAAAAGCATTTCCATTGTTCTCCTATTGCAAATGTGGGGTTTGTAGGGGACAATGGGGCCCATTATTAAAGGGGTGTCTCAGTTTAAGTTAATTTTTAGTATGTTATAGAATGGCTTATTCTAAGCAACTTTTCAATTGGTTTTCATTATTTATATATTTTTATAGTTTTTTTTTAATTATACGCATTCTTCCACTGACTCTTTCCAGCTTTCAAATAGGGGTCACTGACCTGATCTAAAAATAAGTGTTCTGTAAAGCTACAAATGTATTGTTATTGATACTTTCTGTTACTCATCTTTCCATTCAGGAGTGTGATCCAGTTTATGCCAGCACACCACTATTTTTTTACTTGCTACATTGCCTTCCTGAGCTGAAAGTTTGGGGTTTGTGCACCTGGATCCCCCATTTGCTTGGTTAAGTTAACCCCAAAATTACTACCCATTGCATAGGCACTGAACATTTTTTTATATATGTTTCCATTCAGGCACTCTCCTATTCAAATTCCAGTCTACCATTTAAAGCAATTCTCTGTTGCTAGGGAAATTTGGGCCCTAGCAACCAGCTTACTGAAACTGAAGACTAAAGAGCTGTTGAATAAAAAGCAAAATGACTCAAAAGCCACAAAAGATAAAAAATGAAAACTAATTGCAAATTATCTCAGAATCTCACTCCCTACATCATACTAAAAGTTAAAGGTGAAAAATCATTTTAAGTACTGCCCACATACATACTGTAGGGCTCATTTACAATCAGTGGGCAGGGTGCAAATTAAAAAAAAAAACAGATGCAAGCCACCATGTTTTTAGTGCTCTGCTCGCCATGATTAAAGGAGAAGAAAAGGTTAAAACTAAATAAGCCTTATCAGAAAGGTCCACCTAAATATACCAGTAAACTCTCAAAGTAGTGAGTCCTCTGTCAAAAGAAACACTGCATTTCTTTCCTTCTATTGTGTACACATGGGCTTCTGTATCAGACTTCCTGTTTTCAGCTTAAACTTCCAGGGCTTGGACTTGAGCATGCTCAGTTTCCTCCCCTCTCCCTCCCTCCTCCCATCCCTGCTGTAATCTGAGCTCAGAGCTGTAAGTGAGCAGGGAGAGACTCAGGCAGGAAGTGATGTCACACCAAGCTAATATGGCAGCTGCTATCCTAAAGAAACAGAGAGCTTCAAGAGCTTTTTACTCAGGTATGGTAAAACATTCTACAGAATAAATATAGCATTCTAGCTTGCACTATTGCAGCTAATCTATTGGCAATAAAATGCCTCCGTAGCGTTCCTTCTCCTTTAAGATAATATGATTATTACTTTGTTAATGGTGCTTTGCCACGCTAGAAACCTGCTAAAATTGCTACATTATGACAGCAGCAAATACTAATTCGTTGGATGATGTCTTGTCAACGAGGGGAACATAGAAAACTCCTATTAGGAATGTTTTGCGTCACATGTCAACCACATGTCTCTCTTTGCCATCAGACCATAGCAGAGATCTGCACCCAAACTAGGTCTCTCCACTCTAATCCCTGCTTCTGTTTAACAGGATAAACACACTGTGCAAAGTCAGTGAGTAGCAGAAGACATGTTTCACATATACTTACAAGGGTTCTTCGGGAGCCATTCTGATCCACCCAGTCACCTGCACTTGCAGTCCAGCCACCCACTCCCTGTGATTTGCACCCAGATTAGGTTCACCCAACCATTGAAAACTCACTCAATATCTTGAGAAACCAGAACCAGCTTTTGAAGAAGAGAGTCCGATCATGTTGCTCCTGCATTGAGGGAAAAGCTTGCTGCAAAGTGCAACAAGGTTCTGGGTGCAAGTGGTTAGTGGATCAGCACTAAGGGAGTGGTTTTGACCCCATAAGTGCTTTGAGGCCCACTGAGTTTTCCTACTCACAGCTCAATTAAAGATTTCATTCTTCAGAATGGTTAGTTAAGATTATATTCTCAAGAAAGCATTGACAGAAAGGTTCACATGTATTCAAAAAAATTGAAAGAAACAGATTCACCCATCGTCAGGACTTTGGTTTGCAAGTACTAGATCAAATGCAAATCGCAGGGAAAAGCTGGATAGCATAGCACACTGCACTGCAGGATAGGAACCAATCAGCAGCTAGGCTGACCTGATAGGGAACTGAAGCCTGTCTTTGCTTGTGATTGGCTGTCTTAGCAAGTACTAGATAAAATGCAAATAGCAGGGAAAAGCTGGATAGCATAGCACACTGCACTGCAGGATAGGAACCAATCAGCAGCTAGGCTGACCTGATAGGGAACTGAAGCCTGTCTTTGCTTGTGATTGGCTGCCCCCCTTCTACTGGGTTTCTGGCCGGGACCATTAAAACACGCCCATCTCTCATATGAACTAGGATAGCGACTGTAGCAGATCTATAGGGAACTCCAACAAAGGCTCTGTTTTTCAAGATATTTATTTGTAGCCCAAAGTAAAACCAGCTCCATATAGTATTCATTGTTGCCTACAATATAAAGGGGTCTCACTTATCCTACATGTCTCCTTTAAGCAGACAGCACATCTGTCCTGTAACTACCAAACCTCTCATACCGGTATATGCTTCTTGATACATATCTTGATCTGTACCTTTCCCTAGTTCACATGCTTTTCATCTCTTTTTTTTTCCGGTTAAGCTCTGTAGGCAGCTGGCACCTATGAGATATGGTTTTAGTCTTGTCAACTTGGAGCTGGAGTTACATCCATTAAGCTAGAGACTGGCAAGGAGGTGTCAAAACACCCAATAGCAAGCCATGATTGACCAGGCAACCTTTTAGATTTATGGACCAAAATCTCTGTCTTTCCATACTATTTCTTTCATTGGTAATCATACGTGCAACTTGTACTGTTTGCATAATCAAGAACCAATCCTCTGCAGTATGAGTGTGTGAGACAGCATATCTTTAAAAGAACAGTAACACCAAAAATGAAAGTAATGAAAATATAATGTAGTGTTGCCCTGCACTGGTAAAACTGATGTGTTTGCTTCAGATACACTACTATAGATCATTTAAACAAGCTGCTGTGTAGCAATGGCGGAAATTGAAAAAAAGTCTATATGGCACAGGTACGTAATAGATAACAGATAACACCATTATATTCTACAGAGCTTATCTGCTGTGTAACCTGAGCCTTTTCTCCTTTGAATGGCTGCCCCCATTGCTACACAGCAGCTTATTTATATAAACAATAGTAGTGTTTCTGAAGCAAATAGAGCAATTTTACCAGTGCAGGGCAACACTATTATGTTTATTACTTTAAAACACTTTAATTTTTTTTAGGTTACTTTTCCTTTAAATAGCACCCTCATGGGTTAGGTTTGTAGCATTGGGCTCTGTTCATATAAAATAGTGCATTTTAGACTAAAGATTGACTAGCGTCACGCAGGTAACTGTTGCAACTCTGCTGAGGAGTAGTGACGGGTAGAAAAATATTGCGTTTGGCCCTGCTGCAGAGCATCCTCCAGGGTGTCCTTTGTGTTATGCCGCAGGAATAGTGACATTAGCTATTGAAATAGATGTTCCAGCCCTGATTTTCACACCAACACACACACTGCTGATTTCCTGATGTGCCTGACAAGCCCCCTCAGTTAACTCCACTGAACACGTCACTCTTCCTATTCCTGTTTGTGACTTTTCGTTCCCAACTCTGCATTGGCAAACTTAATGATTTCCATACCTCCCTCTACAGCACCCAAATAAACCACTAACTCGAAGAGCACAGCTTGCAGCCCACGCAAAAGACAACTGAAGTTTTCAGCAGTTTCTATTCTGACAAACATCTAATATTGCCTTCGCTAGAATTCCCCAGTGCATATAGCCTCTATAACAGCTAGCAACAGAACACATTATAATATTAGGAACCTACTCATCAATAGAAGAAATAGCTTTATTAAAAAATGTTTTCAATTTTCCAATTTGCCTTTTTATTCATTTAACAAAATTCCCATTTGGGTAAAAATCTTTTTTTTTCTTACTTATATTATTCAGTCTCAACCTAATTTTATGCAAATTCCTCACTCGTGCACTTGTCATTCAGACATGCAAATTGGGAGACAGGAGGGGGGACACCTACATGACTACCACCGGCTGTTTCTGTTTAATACAGCATCGCAGAACACTCCAGAGAACCTGATGTTTAAGGGTAGGACTACATAGACGTTTTCGGCGCGATCCGATGCAACAAAGCGCCGGCGTCAAATCACATGCAACAGAAACAATGTATGTGAATGCATTGTCGGATGGTGTCGCAGCGTTAATCCGACGCCACACGACTGTCAGATGCAGACGCTGCCACTTCATCCAACATTTACATTACTTATCTTATTTCCGTCGCATGCGATTTGACGCCGGCGTTTTGTTGCAGCGCGTTGGATCACGCCGAAAACGTCCATGTAGTCCTACCCTAACAAAAAACAAAACAAAAACAATATATATATATATATATATATATATATAAATAAATAAATGAAGTGTATTAAAATGCACATCTGAAGGGACATGGATATAACAAGGCAGAATAAAAAAACTTAAATTAAATTAATTAGCTTATGCTTATGTGTGCTCCTATAAACGATAAAAAAACCCAAAAAACGCAAGCATTTCGGAGCTCTGCCATGCAATAGGTGGCTCATTGTACTGAACGATTGCTTAGAAAAGTTGCTTAAATGTACTCAGGAATATTTCACAGTACAGGTATGACATCTGTTAACCAGAAACCCATGATCCAGAAAGCTCCGAATTACGGAAAGGCCGTCTCCCATAGACTCAATTTTATCCAAATAATCCAAAAATTTTTAAAATGATTTCCTTTTTTCCTGTAATAATAAAACAGTACATTGTATTTGATCCAAACTAAGATGTAATTAATCATTATTGGAAGCAAAACCAGCCTATTGGGTTTATTTAGGGGGTTATTTATCAAAGTTGAATTTATCTCAATATTTTCTGTTACGAAGTTTAGTAAATAAGACCCTTAGTGTTTATATGAATCATTCTAGTTGGTTATGAAGATACAACTTACGAAAAGATCCGTTATCCAGAAAACCACAGGTCCCGAGCATTCTGGATAGCAAGTCCTACCTATACAGTGTATCCAGTGTAGATAGGTCTTAAGCAACTGGACTTTCTGAAAACTTTTCGCTACTCATTTGAGCGGCTTCTTCAGTTCAACTGAAACAGGATTTGCCCGAATCCGAATCCTGCTGAAAAAGGCCGAATCCTGTCTGAATCCTGAACCGAATCCTGGATTCGGTGCATCCCTAAAGGAAACATTTTCAAATATACTCAGAAAGTCTAGTTGCTTTAGACTTATCTTTATTAGAACCTGTACAGGTATGGGACCTGTTATCCAGAATGAATGGGACCTGGGGTTTTCCGGATAACGGATCTTTCCGTAATTTGGATATTCATGCCTGAAGTCTACTAGAATATAATGTAAACATTAATAAATTAACCCAAAAAGCTGGTTTTGTTTCCAATAATGATTAATTATTTCTCAGTTGGGTTCAAGTACAAGCTTCTGTTTTATTAATACAGAGAAAAAGGAAATAATTTTTAAAGAATTGGATTATTTCATTATAATGGAGTTGGCCAGTCCGTAATTCAGAGCATGTACAGCTAACAGTTTTGGGGATCCTGAGTGACGGTTTTGGGAGGGAGGCCCCTGGAAGCCAAGTTTTTTAACAGGGTTTTGATCCCCTTTAAAGTATTTCTCAAAGAAAAAAACTAATTTTACGTGAAATAACGATGCTTTTCATTGCTTTTAACAACATGTAATCTTCTCCGTTTTTGCGCTGCACATTTGCAAAGACTTACCCACCGTGTGTGGCTGCATTGTGTTGTTTTGCTTCCCTCTACAGCACGATGGAACAGCCCCAGGTATAATTGTTGTCTATGTAAACAGAATTCATTCTTGCCCCTCAAGGTATGTCTCCAGTATACTGCCTGTTCATATTGCCACTAAAATGACACGGGTGCTGAATTGCATTAGGATTTGTAATGTTATTGTTGTGTAAAGTTTCAACCCTTGTTTTACATATTTGCTGAACGAAGGCTCTAGTTTAACCCTGCAGATGATGCTCACGCAGACCTCAGAGAGGCTAATGGGTAATTAAGGAACAGGTCGATGCTTTGATGTGACAGTGTCTTCTATAAACACATTATCACTGCCTGGAATTGGCACAGACAAAAATACAGTCTATTACGTCACAGCGGAGCAGACTTGTTACCTCCGACTTGAATGGGTGCAGACTCACTAATCTTTCCTATCATCAGCATCTCACAAACAACAACAACATGGTGCCAAGTCCTCGTTCTGCAGATTATTAAATAATTCATTAATAATTAATTAAATCATTTTATTATTTAATTATATTATAATTACAATAATTAAATTAATTATTAAAGGAAAACTATACCCCCCAAATTAATTCTTGAGCAACAGATAGTTTATATTAAGTGGCACATTAAAGAATCTAATCAAACTGGAATATATATTTAAGTAAATCTTGCCCTTTTACATCTCTTGCCTTGAACCACCATTTCGTGATGGTCTGTGTGCTGCCTCAGAGATCACCTGACCAGAAATACTGCAGCTCAACAGGAAGAAGTGTGGAAGCAAAAGACAGAACTTTGTCTAATTGGCTCATGTGACCTAACATGTATGGTTTGTTTATATACACCGTGAATCATACGATCCCAGGGGGCTGCCCTTTTTTTTTTTTAAATGGCAGTTTTTCAGTTTTTTATTATTTGTGGGTTTTTAAGTTACAGGGAGTCCTCAAGTTACATACAACCGACTTACATATAACTACATACTTACAGACGGAGGCTATTACAGTAATGTACTGTGGTTTGCTTTGCCTTTATTAGCATTTAGCTTTAATAAACCACCTGCCCCAATCCCCTCTGGCATGTGTTGTCTACTGCAGAGCACAAAAAGGTAAAGATAAATACTATGTTAAGACAAACATCTGTCTTGTTGCATTTAATGTATAAAGTAAATGTATATGTTTCAACTTACATACAAATTCAATTTAAGAACAAACCTACAGACCCTATCTCGTACGTAACCCGGGGACTGCCTGTATTTAGCTTTTTATTCAGCAGCTCGCAATTTCAGCAATCTGGTTGCCAGGGTCCAAATTACCCTAGCAACCATGCACTGATTTGAACAAGAGACTGGAATATGCATAGGAGAGAGTCTGAATAGAAAGATGAGTAATAACAATAAATGTGTAGCCTTACAGAGCATTTGTTTTTAGATGGGGTCAGTGACCCCCATTTGATCAGAAAAACGATAGAAAATAAATAATGAAGACCAATTGAAAAGGTGCTTAGAATTAGCCATTGTAAAAGTAAATTTAAAGGTAAGCAACCCTTTAATAGATGAACACTGAGCAGTATCAAACTGCCTGCAGCACAAGTGGCAAGTCTTTTGTGTGAAGGTCTGTCTGTCATTGCCCCAGTGTCACAAGGTCACTTTCTTTAGTATAAAGAGCAACAACAGGCAAGGGGTATTTATTCAGCTTCTGTTTCCACCAGATGGCAGCAGTTATAGGCCATAACCTTTAGGGTGCAAAGTTTGCAACAGGTTTAGAAACAGTTAGCATTTACTTATCACCTCTTTAAAATGCTATTGCTATGCAGATTCTCTGAGCAACATCAAACTAGCTACAGCTCCTATCTTTTACCTCCTCAGCAGCTCTTGCCTTAGTCTTTCTTGCCCCTCCCCTTCTTACTCTAGCTGGACTGCTATTGGCAAATGTCCATCCACTTCCTGTTGCACAGCTTCCTGGGATATGTAGTTCTCAGGCTTCCTAGAACTCCACCAAACAGATTCGCTTCAAGAAATATATCAGATGTTTCCAGAGTCTGTGCTTTGAAAGCAGGTGAGCAAAGTAGGAATGCACTGTCCATTTATAGCAGCCACTGTCTCACAGCATGATGCCCACACAGGCTACATACTCAGCAGGTTGCTACTCTTATTAGTATATATAAATATATATATATTTTTTTATTTAAGAAAGTTACAGTTCAGTTGTGCAAGAATATTTTTTCAGGGGGTTATATATTGAGAACTAAACTTGTTTAGTGTGTATATATATATATATATATATATATATATATATATATATATATATATATATATATATATATATATATATATATATATATAAATAAAACAAACAAGGGAAAGTTGTGCTCACCACTACATTTTAAAACCATTAGGCGGGGGTGCAATGAGGCTGTGACCACAAAATACATATAGTCAAATACACTCTCTGCACTCAACCCATTATCAATATATTTAAGACAGCGACATTTTGTGCATACTGCTACTAAAAAATGCCTTACCCTTTAAACAACACAGGGATTGTTTGTCCATATATTGCAATATATTTAAGCTGGCCAACTACGTCAAAGTCATCCCATATCTGGCCAGTCCTATGCTCAATTTTCATCTGATTCATTAAGAATTCTATTGCTTCATTATACAAAGGGACTAAGTTTTACCTGCAACTTACTAGCTGCTTTCAAAGTAAAACTCCCAAACTTGGCTGCCCTTTTATTAGACACCAGTGGGATCACCTGACTATAGCTGGGAAGGGTGGGAGCTACAACATGGAGCTGGTCACTGCTCCTTTATAATCATGGGGCCCTGTACCGCTACATTTTCTGGGCCCCCTGGTCCTGCCCACCCCCAAGCCCCACCCCATATCTCTCCCAACCCACACAGACAGAGCTAAAACATTAAACCCCCCTAAGTTATAAAAAGCCATTGGTGGCTGGTGATCAGTAAAAAAAAATACTGATGGCCTGGGCCCCACACAAGTTATTAAAATCCACTGTTGGACCCTCCTTTAAGTTTAAAATAAAAATAAATGGCGGACAGCCCCCCCCCAAAATTTAAACAAGATAGCTTGCCAGAGCTAAGGGGGCCCCGGCCATGCTTCACTTACTTGATAAGCCGGACCCCCTGCTGTTAAGGTAGGATCCTACTTCACCTATCCAATCCCTGTAAACTTAATCAATCAATGAGGATACAGAGAACTGAAAATTAGAAAAATCATGCACGTATGATCATACACGCACTGGAGCTCCTGTGCTCTTTTCTGAAGATTTCAGCACGCTGACAGCAGGGGGGGCCAGCTAATAAAGTAAGTGAAGCATGTCCGGGCCCCCCTTATACACAAATACCTGCGGGGCCCGGTACAACTGTGCCCCCCTGATGGCGGCCCTGTGTAAAATATGTATATATAGGGCCAGGCCAGATGGGCTGGGCGCCCCAGGCAAGTGGTCAGCTGCGTCGCCCCGTTCACTGTGCGGGCGCATACGTAACTGTGCGCATACGTGACCGTGTGCATACTTAAGCGCACGCATGTGCGCTGGAAGCAGTCTCACAACGCACGCCACCCTGCTGTAAGATAGGCGCATGCGCACATAGACCAGGACGCACGCAACCCTGATGTCAGATAGGCGCATGCGTACACGGAACAGAACAGCAGACTGGACAGGGGTAGGCAGCACTTAAAGGTACGTGTCGGGCGCCCCCCAAGCTTTGCGCCGTAGGCACGTGCCTACTCTGCCTACCCCTAGTTCCGGCCCTGTATATATATATATATATATATATATATATAGCCTTCGTGCAAGTCCGCACACGTCACTTTGTCTATTACTTCGGGTGCAGTGTGTAGATTGCACACCGTATTGAGAATCAATAATTTATTTATTAGCACATTAATGCATCCGCATCGACGTTTCGGTTCATGGTCTTGAACCTTTCTCAAGATGCTTTACCATATAAAATTTAGCAATAAAGTTACAAAATTTAAACCAAACATAATCCCGCCCATCTAGTGACACCACGACAGATGATTGGTGAAATCCAACATATCAATTATTACAAAAAAAACAATAGATCAGTGGAAATACAAACATATTAATACTTGTAGAAAAGAAAAAAATTGTCAGGTGGCTCGAAAGGAGTCAGATCTAATAATTTTGCAGAATTTAACGCTGGTCTAGAAAACAATTGAGTGAGCAATACTCATTGAGTCCATTAGGTGAAATAGTACCAAGTGTTTTAATCCAAAAGGATTCACGTTGCAATAATAGCCGTGAACGGTTTCCACCCCGACGAGGTGCCGGAACATGGTCAATTGCTAAATATTTAAAAGTGGGTAACCCATGTCCCATGTTTGGTTTAAATTTTGTAACTTTATTGCTAAATTTTATATGGTAAAGCATCTTGAGAAAGGTTCAAGACCATGAACCGAAACGTCGATGCGGATGCATTAATGTGCTAATAAATAAATTATTGATTCTCAATACGGTGTGCGTATAACCTTGGAATGCTATATATATATATATATATATATATATATATATATATACATTTATGCAAGAAAGTACATAAAGTACAGCATTAATATTTCCGGGTAACTATAGTCCCAGGACAGTGACAGGAGTATTATTCAATTAAAGGTTCAAAGTTTGTAACAGGGTCTCATTGGAATCTAGGGTTACTACCTTTTCTGGAAAAAAACACCGGCCTCCCTATGTATTTATCTTTTTCCCTATTAATAACGTTGGGATCAACCATCATTTTTACTGGCCAGGCCGCAACCCTATTGGAATCCTGGCCTAATCTCAAACCCAATCCTGGATTCAGTGCATCCCTATTGGGATTAGGCCAGGATTCCGCCTTTTTCAGCAGGATTCACATTCGGCCGAAGGGCCTGGCTGAACCGAATCCGACACACAAACAAGGAAGTCAAAATATTTGTAACCACGCGTTTTAGTCCTTTGTATTGAGCCCAATATTTCACGAAGGATGCAGAGTTCGGCTGAATACCAAAGTAATAAATTCGGTGCATCTGTAATTGGTTGCTATGAGTTACTGCACCTGGGCAAATGTTGCACCTTTTGATATTTTAACATATGGGAGTAGGTAACTAAAGTCGACCATTCACGTGCCGATGCCGCACAGTATCCAACTACTGACTTGTGGGTTGACAGATAATAGGGCTCATTTACAGTGCACTAGGCAGTGTGCAATTTGCAATAAGCAATTGTTTTCACTGTATGGAGCATTGTGCAAATAGCCACAGACCTTTGTGCTCCATTTCCGAGCACAGAGACCTGCAGCTCCCTTCGCTAATACAACACTAACTTTCACGAAGGATTCAGAGTTCGGCTGAATACCAAAGTAGTAAATTCGGTGCATCTGTATTTGGTTGCTATGGGTTACTGCACCTGGGCAAATGTTGCACCTTTTGATATTTTAACATATATGAGTAGGTAACTAAAGTCATGTGCCGATGCTGCACAGTATCCAACTACTGGCTCATGGGTTGACAGATAATAGGGCTCATTTACAGTGCACTAGGCAGTGTGCAAAGTGCTATGTACAATAAGACATCTTTTTCACTGTGTGGAGCATTGTGCAAATATTTTCTGAATGCAGAGACCTGCAGCCAATACAACACTTACTCTATTAGTGCTGTATTAGTGAAGGATGGGCACTCAGGTAATGGCATGTTGGTATCCCGTGTACCGTAGAGGTACGGAGAGGCAGGAGGCACAGCCTGCATTGATCCTGAAGCTGCTCTCTTTTTTTTAATATATTTTATTTGCAGGTGCTTCCCATTAAAACACTTTTGATAGCAACAGACCGACTGTGTGCTTCCAGTTGGGCAGCCTTGCTCTAGGAGTAAGACCTACTGGGAGTAAGTTATTGCATATATATACAATTGTCCTCATAATGCTTGTGCATTAGTCCAGATGGCATGGAATAATTCAAGTTTCTATTGGCCCTTTAAAAATTTGATTTCTTAGTTGCTCATGGGTGGATTTGCTCCTGATATTATATAATTTTACACTGTGTACCCATTAAAATGCACTTCCATGTGGGGGTGGGGATCCCACTAAGTGCCACTCTCTCCATCACGGAGCAAAGTTCCATTTTCTGCCTGATCTGTTAAATGAGTATATTTTGCTCTCGTGTTTTGCCTCCTGGATGTCTGTCAAGAGCTGCAATTATTCCATCCCACAAGCCTGGGGAAAAGGAAAACTGTAACCAAACAGTAGTAACGCATTCCCAGTAAATAAGTGAGGCTTTATAAATGTATTAACATATGTATTCCCTCCATCGACTATTTATTTTATCTTGTGATACTGTAATTATCTGCTTTTTCTTTGCTAAGTGAAATATAAATGGGTCCCGGGGGAGCTTCCATTGTGCGATGTTCTGATGTGGAATAGAACAAATGAAGATGTAGAGTAATATCATTTAGTCCTTTTAGTGATAAGCTTGTAATATGCCATATAACCAGGGAGGTAATACACTTGATTTGTCACTAACAGTATCTTTACTGGCTAGATGTTGACGTTTTGAAAAGCAGAAATAAATAAAATTGTTTGTAAAATTTAATCCTGCTTTCACGATGGCTAGACTATATATATATATATATATATATATATATATATATATATATATATATATATATATGATGAAGGGATCAGCACACTCATTTGTAGATGAATCAAAACGTGCTTTTATTTAACACAGCATTGTGTCCAAAAAGCACGTTTTGATTGTGTTAAATAAAAGCACGTTTTGATTCATCTACAAATGAGTGTGCTGATCCCTTCATCATATATAATACAATATTTGATCGTGCACCTCAGCAAACTAAGAGAAAAGAGTGCGGACACCCATGGGACTTATATATATATATATATATATATATATATAGAAAAAATAAAAACTGCTGCCCTTGGCTTGAGAAAGGGGTTTGTATACCCCGAAACGTCGCCCTATGGGCTTTGGTATGTCTTTCTACAATATATATCTTTTTTTGCATACGAAATTTGGAGTGCTGTGTCAGTTTTTATTTCTTCTATGATATTGGCTACTTTGGCAGTGCCTTTTTGACTACTTGCACCCAGAAACCAAGAGGGTTGTGCGGCAATATCTCTTTTTTTTATATAGTATATATATATATATATATATATATATATATATATAGTGAATAAAGTACCCCCTCTTGTAAAATATAAGGATATTATTAGTTACCGAGGAGTTTCATGACCATATAAAAACACGAGGCCGAAGGCCGAGTGTTTTTATACAGGTCATGGAACTCCGAGGTAACTTCTAATATCCTCATATTTTGCAACTGGGGGTACTTTATTTATTATAATACACAAATTTTAGTAAGTCATGTGACAGAAATGACATCACTACTCACCGTTTATAACTGATGACATCACTACTCACCGTTTATAAGGATATAATTTACAGGATATTCATGGCTTTTGTGTATTATATATATATATATATATATATATATATATATATATATATATATATATATATATATATATATATATATATCATTTTTTTGCAGGTAAAACCTAGTCCCTGTGTAAAATGTATAATGAAGCAACTGAATTCTTAAAGAAAATGAGTTGAGCAGTGTCGGACTGGCCCGGCGGGACACCGGGAAAATACCCGGTGGGCCCCGACCCTCATGGGCCCCCGCCGGGCCAGAACCCCTCTCTAAATATTTATATTTAAAAAAAAAAAAATTATCGGCGCTGAGTAGCGCCGCCTGCGCATGCGCGCCAAGCGGCGCTGTTGCGCATGCGCACCGAGCGGCTTCCTTGCTCGTCCCCGGCGCGTCACAGTGGGAGGACGGGTGGCCGGAGGGGGGCACTCGGCAACAGTCCCGGTGGGCCCCGGTCCCCCCAGTCCGACCCTGGAGTTGAGTGTAGAACTGGCCATTCTAGGGATGACTTTGACGTTGTTGGCCAGCTTAATAATATTGCAATATATGGACAAACAATCCCTGTTTTTTTTTTTTTTTTTAAAGGGTAAGACATTTAGTAGCTTAAAGGAGAAGAAAAGCTACCAAAGCAGTTTGTTGCCTATAGATTGACCACAAAAATGCAAGCAATAACAATTTCTTTATTCTGCAGAATGCTTAACTATACCTTAGTAAATAGCTATAGAAGCTCTCTGTTTGTTTAGGATAGCAGCTGCCATATTAGTTTGGTGTGACATCACTTCCTACTTGTGTTTGTCCCTGCTCACTCATAGCTCTTGGCTCAGATTACAGCTGGGGAGGGGAAGGGAGGGGGAAAAGGAGAGAGGAGCAAACTGAGCATGCTTAAGCCCTAGCCCTGGAGGTTTAAGCTGAAAACAGGAAGTCTGATACAGAAGCCCATGTGTACACAATAGAAGGAAAGAAATGCAGTGTTTCTTTTGACAGAGGACTCAGAGCAGCATTACTTTGAGGGTTTACTGGTGTATTTATATAGACCTTTCTGCTAAAGCTTACTTAGTTTTAGCCTCTCCTTCTCCTTTTAAGGCACAAAATGTCTCAATGTCTTAAATATATTGATAATGAGTGCAGAGGACTTCATGTATTTGTCTGTATGAATTTTGTGGTCGCAGCCACATTGCACCCCCTCTTAATGTTTTTAACAACTTTCCCTTGTTTATATATATCTTCTGGTGACAGCACTCCCAGTGAGGTAAATCAAACAAAATAGGTAAACTAAAGCAGGTTTATTTAATCCAATGTTTCGGTTCTATCTCAGAACCTTCATCAGGGAAAGGATCTGATGAAGGTTCTGAGATAGAACCGAAACGTTGGATTAAATAAACCTGCTTTAGTTTACCAATTTTGTTTGATTTACCTCACTGGGAGTGCTGTCACCAGAAGACTTCTACATTGTTTACAAAAACGGACTGGCACCCAGGCTTTGATTTAACTTTTGGTGTGCGTAACTTTTTTGGCCAACATGGTGCATCAGCAGATACAATTTTCAAACCTGGTGCATTGATGAACAGGCTAATAGTGACAATGGCACAATCATGACCAGCTATCACACAGGTATGGAAAATGTTTCATATTGGTATGTGTATGGCCATTTAAGCTGAGTAATCCAATCAGGTACATCCTTTTATTAGTCTTGCTGTTCTATACAGATACAATCTAATTTTTGATCTGCTGATGCAGGATATGAGAATCAAACCTCTCTCTCAAGCATGCATTTGATCATTTGCTTGTTACAGGTCTTTAGAGGTGCCAGAATGGGAAGCGAAACACCCAACCTTCAGAATCCTGCAAAGTTCATGGTCTCGGTAAGTTTTACTTTTTAATGTTTATACCCAAGAAATGTCAACACTGCTGTGAGTTACAAAATACAGTTCTTTAACTGTCCCCCAGTGGATGGTGGTGGTTTGTTTATAGACCTGTAGCCAGGGCTTTCCTTAGTCTACATGACCTTTGAGCCAAAAAAACTTTGTGGGGTTCCATTATTTTTTAAGGCAGGGGTGGCAATTCTTCAGCTGTTGTGAAACTACAACACCTAGAATCCTGTCTGAGGATGCAACCAGACAATGTTAGTAGAATTCAAGACCTTGAATTTATGAATTTTCAAGCATATGGCAAATGTGGTAGAATCACTCACCCAAGTAAAGACGTGGCCCAGGTGCTCCAGCCCCAGGCCCTCAGCTCAGGGGAGCAGATATTCCGTATACAAAGCACATAAGTGTTGGTGCCGGGCACACTGGCAAACTCACATATTGATCAGACCGGAAAAGTAGTAAATTAAAAATTGAAGCTTTATTATATAGTCATCTCTCACCTGACGCGTTTCATGTCACTAGGACACGTAATCATAGTGATTACTATATAATAAAACTTCAATTTATAATTTACTACTTTTCTGGTCTGATCAATAGGTGAGTTTGCCAGTGTGCCCGGCACCAACACTTATGTGCTTTGTAGTAGAATTCAAGACACCAAGCTCTCAACTTGACTCAAGAGCAATTGAAAACTTGCCCCAGTTGTTAGTTTTCTTGCACATTTCTTCTTTTTTTTGTATAATGGGAAAGGGACCTTTGACTGTACTGTTCTGCACATCAAACAATACAAAAGGCATCATTTGTTGTTGTTAATAGTTTCTCTACATGTCTATGGAGTTAAATGTCTTTGCAAAGCCACATAATATAGCAGGTACAACCACTATTAAAATTTTAATAGAGTGGTACTGTTCTTGGACACTGGTATATACTGTTCTGGGATCTCATTAATTTATGTCCTGGGAGATTTATGAAAAATAAGTAAATTCTTGGTAATTTTTTTCCAAAAATACTCCCACAGCCTTTACAGTACAGCTATGGGACCTGTTATCCAGAAAGCTCAGGATCTCCGGTTTTTCGGATAATGGATCTTTCCGTAATTTGGATCTTCATACCTTAAGTCTACTAGAAAATCATGTAAACATTAAATAAACCCAATAAGCTTGTTTTGCCTCCAATAAGGATTCATTATATCTTAGTTGGGATCAAGTACAAGATACTGTTTTATTACTACACAGAAAAACGAAATTATTTTTAAAAAATTGGATTATTTGGATAAAATGGAGTGTATAGAAGACGACCATTCCACGGGTTTCTTGATAACGGATCCCATACCTTTACCAGTAAATGAAAGGAGAGCTAAAGCTTAAAGGGGTGGTTAGCCTTTAAGTTAACTTTTAGTATGTTATAGAATGGTCAATGCTAAACAAATTTTTATTGGTCTTCATTATTTTTTTTTTTATATAGTTTGCCTTCTTCTAAAATGTATTGTTATTTCTACTTTTTATTAATTATCTTTCTATTCAGGCCTCTCCAATTCACATTCCAGTCTCTTATTCGAATCAGTGCATGGTTGCTAGGGTAATTTGGACCATAGCAATCAGATTGCTGAAATTGCAAATTGGAGAGCTGCCGATTGTCTCAAAATATCACTCTCTACATCATACCAAAACTTAACTCAAAGGTGAACCACCCCTTTAATAAAGTAGGTTAGAAATGTTATGTTTTTGGGTTCTGCACCTGCAAAAGGCAACCACAGCCCTTTAGCAGTGAAGATCTGTTCCTCCAAATATGCACAGATGCCACTAGTTGCTCCCACATGCTCTCTGCTGCCAGGTACCTGATCTTAGGGAAAGATTTACAATACACTGTGTATGTATAGATCAGGGATCCCCAAACTTTTGAACCCATGAGCAACATTCATAAGTAAAAGGAGTTGGGGAGTAACACTAGCATGAAAAATGTTCTTGGGGTGCCAAATAAGTACTGTGATTGGCCATTTGGTAGCCCCTATGTGGATTGTCATCCTACATTGAGGCTCTGTTTGGCAGTGCACCTGATTTTTATACAACTTGCCTCAAGCCTGGAATTCAAAAATAATCACCTGCTTTGAGGCCACTGGGCAACATCCAAGGGGTTGGAGAGCAATATGTTACTCATGAGCTACTGGTTGGGACCACTGATATAGATGATAGATGTCATGATACAAGGCTGATTAGTAATTAATTCAGATGCCATTAGCATCAGAATTTAATAATCAGCCCTGTACTATCAGTTTTTATGACATGAGACCCTCATTTTCTGCTTGATGATTTGTGACAACCCCTAAGCTTAGCTTCTCAGCAGCTGCCCAGATCACACTGAGCATGTGCGTGTCACTGACACTCTTAACAAAATTCTATGGGGCACATTTACTAAACTGTGAATTTTCTCTTCCCCTAACTTCGCCAGGTGTATTTTCACAACATATCTCCATAGTTACTAAAAATCATAAGTTCACTTTTTCAAGAGAAATGTGGTGAATTTTCTCCTGGCATAAATTGGCCAGTATATTTCCCCATACAATAGTAGTGTGGAAAATTCTCTAGAGAAAAGTAGCATGGAAAGGGCAATGTAGATTGTGATTTAAAAGTGGCTGCTCTATCTTTATAATGGGGTTTGCCGGAACCTGGCAAATTACACTTTGGCGAAAAGGGTACCGTTCACACTTTGATAAATTACTGGATTTTCACTAGAGAATTTTCGATGGAGAAACTTCGCTGGAGAATTGTTGCTGGCGAAACATCTCTAGCGCTGAGCTTTTATGCTATCAAATTGTCGTCTTCTAGTAAATTGGCAAATTCGCTGGAAATTTTCGCAAAAAAAAACACAATTCTCCCTTTAGTAAATGTGCCCCTATGTAAGATCCAGTGAAAACTTTAAAGTCCCACATTATTACTATTATAAAGATAAAGTACCCTTAGCTTGGTTTATTAACATTAGGGAGCAGATTTATCAAAATGTGAGATTAGAGCTCGCCACAGAAAATCTCACCGATGTTCTATTCATTCCTATGGAATTTTTAGAATCGTATTGGTGAACTCCATTGATAAATACACTTTTATAAATCTGCCCCTAAATTCAGCATATAAGATTTAATATAAGATATAAGATTTTCGTGTGTGGTTCTACTAAATGTGGGAAATTTAGGGTTCGCTCTCTCTTTCCATACTGTGATTAATATTCACCTATAAAATTACAGTATACTCAGAATTAGCATGAAATTAGCATGTTCTTAAATAGTGTAATTCATGGGAGATTATGGTTGCCGTTTCCTTTGTGTTTTTTTGTGTATTTGTGTTTTATAATTTATACTCATATCAATTTATAGAAAACTATTTGGCCTATTGGACTAGGACTGAAGGTTGATACCATATCTCCCTTTCTTGGGAAGTACCGGCCCTTTGTTGGACAGCCTTGTCAGACATGCACCCCTAAAAGCATGGTGAGTTCTTAGAAATAAAGTCAGAAATATGTTTTGTGATGTTCTTAAGTTTGTCTATCTGTAAATAATACAAGAATATATATATATATATATATATATATATATATATATATATATATATATATATATATATATATATATATATATATATATATATATACTCCTTTGAATTGCAGGAAATCTTCTTTTACAAACGATATACACAGTTGGGATTTCGGAACGCTCTTCATATTACAGAGCAGGACAGCAGGTAAACGTGGCTTGTGTGCGCATGGATTATCTAAACATGACGTGGCAGTCGTTCTGGGGTCTCTTATTGTTTCTTTTATTTACTTGGGAATAGAGAAGGTAGGGAAGCAATGTAAGGATTATGCTCAGGAGATCAAAGGTACCTATTGCAGGGGCCTATTTAATCCAATGTAGCTAACATATATATATATGTGTTTAGTGAGTTGCAGCTTTGGGAATGGAACAGACTGGATTCTGGATTTGCAACTGATCTTCAATTCTTTTTAAAAGGCTGGATGGTTTTGAACATTGACCTTAGCAGCCAGGCAGGAAATTTAATGGCAGATAGAAATATAAACTCACTCTAGCAGTCTCCTAAAAAATCCTGGGTTATATATCTGTGCTACAGACTGCAGTATTCCCTCTTGAGCACTGCCTACTAGCTTTGTGCCTTGCTGTGATGTTAGGAAAACAAAAAGGAAAGGTTGTGGGAGCACTCCAAGGCTAAATAAAAATGTACTAAAATACAATGGAAGTGTTAATGATCTGGCCAAATTAACTACAGACATAGAGAAAAAGAAGAGAAATTGATCAATGCACATTCCCTGTTCCCCTGTCATATAAGTAATCTATGCAGATGCATGTATTTACAAAGACAGGGGTTTTTTAGTTACAAAATTATAATCATAAGATTGATAAGCCACCATACCACGTCAAGGTAAAACCCATATGGCGGAAAACCTAAAACGTATCCTAAAACGTTCTCACTCTGCATGTGTATGTTTATCTCTTTGTTCTGTCTGCAGGTTCCGTGGTTGGTTAGTGAGGAGATTGAGCTGTATAGTGTTCATTTGTGACCGCTCAGCAGATAAAGATGTGTCCTCAGACTTCTGTCAGAAGATATTAAAGCATCCCAGGTCTTCTCCTTAATTAGTTTTAGCCTCTGTGTGCTGGTCAGTGGGTTGTGTCACTGTCACTTCCATGTATTGCTTTACCAATGTGTTTGCTTCACTAATTCTTCAGTATAAAGGTGGCCACACACGGAGAGATCCGCTCGTTTGGCGATGTCGCCAAATGAGCGGATCTCTCTCCGATATGCCCACCTTGAGGTGGGCAATATCGGGCTGATCCGATCATGGGCCGTGATCCAACGGGATTTTTTGTCCCATCCCATCGAGATCTGCCCGACTTTCGGCCAGATCTGGATCGGGGAAGCCCGTTGGGGGGGCCCCATACACGGGCCAATAAGTTGCTGACTTGGTCTGTCGGCAGCTTTAATCGGCCCGTGTATGGCCACCTTAACTCATAAGGTGGCCATACATGTGCAGATAAAGCTGCCGATATCGGTTAGACCAATTCGGCAATTTATCTGCCCATGTATGGGGGCTTCCGATGGGTCTTCCCGATCGATATCTGGCCACGATATCGATTGGGAAGGTTTCATTTTTCCGCCGACCGAGCCCCAATATAGCCCTGCCATTGGCAGGCATATCGGTGAAAGATCCGCTCGTTTGGCGATGTCACCAGATGAGCGGATCTCTTCATGTATGGCCAGCTTTACCCTTCCCATAGTTTTTTTTGTCTTTCTGTAACCCTCTTTTCTTGCTTTCTGACAATGCATTTTGATCTCATGATTTTTCAGTCTTCAGTCTGCTAAAGATAAAGATCTGACACAGGATGAACCTGTTGAACACGCAGAACCTACAACCACCAGATCCTTTGTGGATAGTAATCACATGGAAGTGCTTGAGATTCTGGGTCAAATCCAAAGGTCTCTGTCTCCAGGTCTCACTAGGTAATTGTCTTGTTTTGTAGACAGAAA
Source organism: Xenopus laevis (assembly GCF_017654675.1). Taxonomy (NCBI): domain Eukaryota; kingdom Metazoa; phylum Chordata; class Amphibia; order Anura; family Pipidae; genus Xenopus; species Xenopus laevis. Next base: position 132,599,091 of record NC_054375.1, on the reverse strand, counting down.
AAATCTTGCTTAGGGAATAGGTATAACGGACCACTTGTGGACTGACTTCTCTTTTAAGTATAATAGAATTATGGAAATATAATGCTTCACAAAGGGGCGGAGTCCCAAAACGTTGCACTTCCGCAGGAACAACTTTTGCAAGGGCTTGCCCTGCAACTACAAGTCTTGTGTGCCAGTGTGTTTCTTTACTTCTCTTTTGTTAAGGCCATATGTAATAATCACTGCTATTTGTGACATTAGCCAGTGAATCTGTGGTTCAGTGCCACTGCAGTGGCCCAGACAATCACCCTGATCTACTGATATGTATATCGGTTATTGATGCCCTTTTGTATAGTTATCCAATTCAAGCAAACAGTTTTCATGCTCAAAACTCATCTCATTAAAGTGATACTGACCCTAAAAAATTGATTTTCAAAATATTAATCTACATTAAGGGGCAGATGTATCAAGGGTCGAATTTCAAGGGGTTAAATCCCTCGAAATTTGACTGGGGAATAGAATCGAATAGGCAATTCGGGCAAATGTACACATTCGATCGAATAGTCAAATGGGCGAATATTCGCCCGGCGAATAGTCGCACAATCGAATATTCGATCGAAGGATTTTCATTCGATCGAATGATCGATCGAATGCCTTTTTATTCAATCAAAAACTTAGAAAACAAGCCTATGGGACTTTCCCCATAGGCTTTTAAAGCAATTCGGTAGGTTTTCAGGTGGCGAAGTAGGTAGTCGAAGTATTTTTAAAAGAGACAGTTCTTCGACTATCGAATGGGCGAATAGTCGCAGCGTTTTTGTGCTCGATCTATTCGAATCATTCTACTCAGGCGAATTTACGCCAATTCGATAGTCGAAGGAGCACAAAAAACTACTCGAAATTCGAGTTCTTTTCCCTCTATTCATTCACCCGAGCTTGGTGAATGTGCCCCTAACAGTTACCTATAGGTCACATTGATAATTTTTCACTGAAAGTTCTGCTTTTGTAAGTAATTGTCACTTGAAGTTCCTAAACCTGACTGTCTTGACAACCTGACTGTCCCTTCTTAAAGGAAAAATATACCCCCAAAATGAATACTTAAAGGAACAGTAACACCAAAAAATGTAAGTGTTTTAAAGTAATGAAAATATCATGTCTTGTTGCCCTGCACTGGTAAACCTGATCTGTTTGCTTCAGAAACACTACTATAGTTCATATAAATAAGCTGCTGTGTAGCAATGGCGGAAATTGAACAAATGGCTATATGGCACAGGTTAACTAATGGATAACAGATAACACCATTAGACAGACAGAGTTTATTTGGTATCTGCTGTGTAACCTGAGCCTTTTCTCCTTTGAATGGCTGCCCCCATTGCTACACAGCAGCTTATTTATATAAACAATAGTAGTGTTTCTGAAGCTAACACATCAGTTTTACCAGTGCAGGGCAACACTGCATTATATATTCATTACTTTAAAACACTTTTATTTTTTGACGTTACTGTTCCTTTAAGCAACAGAAACAAAAGTCACAACTCTCTCTGTTAATTGGCTCATGTGACCTAACATGTATGGTTTGTTTGTGTGCACAGTGAATCATACGATACCAGGGGCCTGCCCTTATTTTTTAAAAATGCCAATTTTCTATTTATGATTACACAATGGCACATACTACTAAAAAAAGTATATTATTATGAAAATGGTTTACTTACATGAAGCAGGGTTTTACATACGAGCTGTTTTGTGCAATATCTTTTTATCGAGACCTACATTGTTTGGGGGTATAGTTTTCCTTTAACCTGTCAGTTTGATTTTCTAATGCTAACCGACTACTGCTGCACAAATATGGCAGCCTCCTCACAGAGGAACAGGACAGTAAGAAAGGTAGCGTAAAATCATCAGGCAAATACTTTTATGGCAAAATTATAAATAGTATTCAAAGACAATGTTATGATAGATAATAAAAAAGTATCTCTTTAAGTCAACTGTCAGTCTTCTTCTGCAGCGCGTCTTTTCTCCTTTGTCCTTAATGAAAAACAATATTTCAAGGGCCACCAACCCCCTCCATATAACTAATTATGTTTAATATTCAAAATGTTGCACATTTAATAATTGCCTAAAGCTTTAAAAGCTGATGAAGATTAGAGCTCCACAAGCTATCATCTAAAACCATAGGATATCCCTCAATGTGAAATATTGTTAGACATCAGTAACAAAGTTTCTCAAAGCATTAGATCTTTACTATCCAGCAAAAAAAAATACTAAAATGATTCACATTACCACACAAATATATTAGTTATTTGATTTAATTGATCAGCAGTATATTTTAAGCAAAATATTCTTATTAAACGTGTTTTAATTTTTTCTCAGTAAAATATTACCTTGATGGTAATCCAATCCATATTGGTGGCAAAACAATCATGTTGGGTTTATTTAATCTTTAAATGATTTTCAGCAGATTTAAAATCTGATGATTCAAATTACATAAAGACCCCTTTTAAACTCCGTTTAGACCCCGTTTTTAAAAAAGCTCAGTCGGGGTGGTAAACGCCACTGAAACCACACGTGAACGTCAACACGCGTTTTTCAGCACGTAGGTTTCTTTTTACAACATGCACTTCTCATTGTTCCCGTTCCCCATAATTCTGCTGGCTAGAAATAGAAAAGCTATTTAGAAATAAAAAAACTATTTCCATGCAAAATGGAGCAGGAATGATCGTCAATATGCACTGTAATTACGTCACTGACGTATATGCGTCATTTATCGCGCAAGAATTTGGACGCCATATTTAAAATACGCTGCGTATTTGCGTTAAGTGTTTTCAAACTTGCAGATCCCATAGAATCTATTGATTTGGTAGTTTCTTGACTTATTGGCGTTTCTGCTAAAAAACACCAATACTAGCTTACAAGCGCCCTGTGAGAATTGCCTTAGTGCGTTTTCCATTCGTTTTAGTGGTAGTGCAGTTTATGAGTATTTACATCCGACGGAAAAAAACGCAATGTAAAAAACGCCACGTCTGGCCTTGCCCTAACAGCCTATAAGATAGGGTATATTTTGTCCATCACTTCTCATTTTGACTCCTTGATCATCAAGTCTTTCTGTTATTCTAGTCCATCCTCTTTTCTCTTTTTTTTTCTACAGAATGATTCGCTGGCTTCTTGTCAAAGTTCTAAACGCCATGTTTCTAAACCTCCAACTCCATTGTGGGCAGGTGGCTACGCTCCGAGAGGCATCTGCAGCGGTGAGACTCTTGTATAGCTCAGTGCTCATCACTCAAGCAAAAGACCTCTAGCCAAATCTGCCTTTTTATATATTGAACGAGGAAAGCAAAGAAGTAGAGAAGTTATTGCTTAGATTTGATAGAACTCTTATTCATATGATATAGGCTTAGATACAAAAATACACTTGGCTGTACTAATGATGATTTTGTTGCTGTGTCTCTCTTAGAGTCCTGGTGTTCCTGTGGTGTTCCTATCCACACAACGATCATGGCTTGATGGCTTAATAATACCGTTTCTGCTCTTCTCACAAAATCTGGAAGTTCCTCGGGTAGCGTGGGAGAGCACGCACTGCACCCCATTTTTCAGGTCAGTTAAATAACTTTCAGTGGTGTTTATATCAATACTGCTTGCAATATATTCCATTTTTACGCCATCCATGTAAGTATTCTACCGGTCTCTGTGCTGCCTTTACAAGCAAGCCATTTACTACTCTCTACTACTCTCTGACTGACTATGTGTTTAAATAATTTAAACAACCACTGTAGCTTTAATATAAGCTTCATCATACTAAAATTGGAAACTTTCTAAATACAATCTATTAAAAATTCTGAAATAATCAAGTTTATATTCACTATCCCTCTCTCAGCATCTGTTTCTCTTCATTCTGTCATTATGCAGCAGTTGGGTGTCAGATGGATGCTCCAATATATCTCATAGGGGGGGGGGGGCTCCCTTTCCTAGCAGACGAATTAGAGCTCACTCAAATAACTGATTCGAGTACAAACAAAATCTAACAAAATAACCGCCTTTTGCACAAGTCCTGCATGTAGAGAGGATTTCTGGTGATTTTAATAAAGTGAGCTCTAATACATCTTTTAGGCAAAACTGATAACCTTTTCCTCTTTAATATTAAGACAGCTGTTGTGTTTGATTTAATCTAACTTGCATACTTGAGTGCTAATGGCAAAACAATAGTCTGTGTTTCATTACATATTAGATGGTGTTCCAAATTACAGCTAAAACCCCCTATCCTGAAATCATCAGGTCCTAAAAATCCTGTCCCTATAATAATAATAAAAAAAGGATATATTTTTTTAATGTTGAACGTGAAGACACTTTATTTTAATATTTGAGGCACAGAATAATAATTTAAAACGTGTTCAGTGACTGTGGTGTGAGCAGCGGTACAGCAATAACTTTAAACGCTTGGGGAACATAATGTTAATATTGTTGGCTAAATCAATTCTATCAAAATGGATATGTCACGAAAGCCATTACACATATTTGGAACATTACTAATTAAATTCCGGTTTAAAGCCTTAATTAGCAATCAGCCGAGGATTTTAAATACATTTAAGGAGGTAAGATGCTGCGTGCGGTGAGAAGTATTATTTTATTAGATTGCTAGGAACAGGCTGTCTAAAATGAAGATAAACATAACATTACAAATATTACTGTAAATTCCTCCTCATGCACAATCTAATTTTGGGTGCCTCTGCGTCCCAGCAGAATGTTTTATTAGAAGCAGGTTAAATTGGACAATAAGCCCAGGATCCACTTTACATTATCATGTAGAGAATAATCCAGTAGCACACTGATTATGGTGTGATAATTGATAATTTGTTTATTTAGCCCACATACATACAAGATAAGGGCAACGTTTCGGACCCCACTGGGCCCTTTGTCAAGCCTAGTGGTCCAATACAAAACAGTGTTTTATAGAGTGTACAATGGGAGTGGCCTGTAACTCCTCCCCATCAAATGACATCATAATGAATCAGATGAAACAAGAATACTTAAAGTGTCCATTTAAAAATAAAGTCCATTTGTATAAGTCCATACATCTGTGTACTGAATAATATAAATTTAGCAACACAATAGATTGGTCTAGTATTACCTGAGAAGCTTATAGATTGCTGTTGCACATGGTACTCAGCTCTCCCTGAGATTCATATGCAGATCTAGTAGTCTGCACTCAGCAAATTTTCCAGACCATCTAGTAACCTTGTGAATAAAAGAGAAAAAGCATATTATTAAAAACAGAACTATTAGAAAATGGAACAAAATAGTTACGCCATTGTATGCATCCTACAACTTACTTAAACATAAACAATCCAGGGGTATAATCTTTATTTAAGCCTCGTGGCCTAATTTATGTATCCAGTACATCTCTCGATATTTTAATTGAAGTAACCGGTTCCCACCTCTTCTTGGTATGTCAACAGTCTCTATAACTTGGAATTTGAGTTGACTTATTGAATGTTTGGCCTGGTGGAAATGATAAGGGACTGGTAAAGTGGTGATTTCTTTGCGAATTGTGGATTTGTGCTTTGAAATCCGATCCCGGGTCTCCCCTATGTAAATTAACCCACACTACTGTAAATTCCTCCTCATGCACAATCTAATTTTGGGTGCCTCTGCGTCCCAGCAGAATGTTTTATTAGAAGCAGGTTAAATTGGACAATAAGCCCAGGATCCACTTTACATTATCACTGATGGTTAGAGAATAACTTGTTTGTGTAGTCTGTGGGGTAAGCATTTTTTATAAGAGGACACCACTAGAAGGCAGGCAATGTATGACTAGCTTCAAAGTAGACATACATGAACTAGTATGGTCAGGCAGTTTGGTCAATTTTGGCCTTCTCATCTCATTGCTTATTACACCAATTGGCATGTAAGGCAGCATGCTGTTTCTGTAATATAGCTTGTCAGGGTTGTTAGCCCTGATTTTAAAGGGCATGAAAAGCCTACATTTTCCTACCATGTATATAAGTTGGGCATATCTTCCCCACCCAAGCCACATTATTTGTACTGCATATACCCCCTCCATTTGTCAGCATCATCATCACATTTTCCTAAAACAAATAGCAGCTTTCACTAGGCGGCCATTTTCCCTCTGACACATCATCAGTAACATTGACATCTGCAAACAGGACATGTATGCTGTAAAGTTCATGCAATGCAGAATGCAGGTTTACACAGACACAACATACTTTGATAAAACGTTCTGCTGGTGTTGAGCACTGTAATGGTTAAGCTGAGCTCAGGAGAGGTGTTAGGAGAAAAAATAGGATCCGACAGTTAGAGCAGAGTTTCTATGGGAACCAGTAATGCTATCACTTCATTGGCTGTTAGACTGGAGGATGTGTTTAGTAATCTGAGAAGAACTGAGCATGCTCATGAGCCAACAGCTAAAGCAAATTCCTGAGGGAAAGGGCAGATTGGGTTAGAGGAGCAGAAGGATTTCTAAGTAATTAAGGAGATGCTGAAGCCTTACTGTTAACCTTTTAACAACCAGAGTGGCAGGTATCTAAAGATTTCAAAGAGGCTGTTCAATGATTACATTTTTGTGGAGGGGTTTACATGTCCTTTAACCCCTAAACCTGGAGGATTGGTGGACCAATTTTACTCTAGTCTCTACCCTTTGACCTGTCCAAAGGTGGCCCTACCAGGAGCATATGCTCCAATCAGCTTAGCTCTCCCAAATTTGACAAGGTACTCATCCACCTGAAGGTAGTTTTGACCTTATAGCTCCATATGTATAGAAATTTTGGAAGGCCAGAAAAAATGTTCCTAGATACTGTAGATTAGGGATGCACCAAATCCACTATTTTGGAATCGGCCAAACCCCCGAATCCTTCATGAAAGATTCGGCCGTATACCGAAGCAAATCTGAATCCTAATTTGCATAGGCAAATTAGGGGTGGGAAGGGAAAAACATTTTTTACTACCTTGTTTTGTGACAAAAAGTCACGCGATTTCCCTCCCGCATGTAATTTGCATAATTTGTGGCCAGGCAGAAGGATTCCGGTGAATCCGAATCCCGAACCGAATCCTGGATTCGGTGCATCCCTACTGTAGATTATCAAATTTGCCTATAGTTGTTGTTTGTTGTTGAGTCTATAAGTCATCAGCAGATCCAGAAAAGTAAGTGGAGCACAGATCCTTTATTTCTGTTCAGATTAACTCCTTTGGACAGTTAGTGAATGAACTGATCTTTGGTATCTGGTCTTTCATGCATATGGCCAGATCCAATAACATCCTCGACCCCCTGTGACCCCCTTTAGTCTGTTTCTGGCTTGGCAAATGCATCGTTTTCTTATTTTGTTACTTCTTAATTTGGCGATGATTGTAACACAATTCCTCTGTGTGCCAAGGTTTTATATAATAATGTTTTCCCAGTAATGAATAGAGAAAGACAGAGGGGGTGGGGGCGCCTAGTTCTTTCAGTACCCATAGGATCTATTGTAAATTAAATTGACTCTGAAAAGGGCAGCAAAAAGCTCATGCAGTGTTCCTGTGTCACCAAGCTGCTGTGAAAGCCTTCAGCTGCAGTAACTCTTCATAGTAATAATCCACTTCTCTCTGTGCTGTTTATGGGACCTGTGACCTGTTGCCAGTGTTTTGGGACTGAGCACTTTGGTCATATAGTCTATAACTACCTACCTTTTAAAAAGGCTATGTAAAGGCTAAAATGAAGTAAGCTTTATCAGTAAGGTCTATATAAATACACCATTAAACCCTCAAAGGAATGCTGCTCTGTCAAAAGAAACACTGCATTTCTTTCTATCTTTTGTGTACACATGGACTTCTGTATCAGACTTCCTGTTTTCAGCTTAAACCTCCTTGCCCTGGGCGTGAGCATGCTCAGTTTGCTCCTCTCTCTCCCTCCCCTTTCCCTCCTCCAGTCTCTGCTGTAATCTCAGCCCAGAGCTAGTGAGTGATCGAGGAGAGACTAAGGCAGGAAGTGATGTCACATCAAGCTAATATGGCAGTTGTGTCCACCACCAATGTGTCTTTTGCTTCAAAATGGACTCCAAAATGGCAGACTATTGGGCCAGATTCAGGTTGGTGGTAGCTCTGGGGCTATGCAGCCTCAATAGGTGCAGTTGCCCACTATTCATCAGAGGAGACATGATGGGCACTGGCAACCATGTGGACTTGCAGGATCCTATTTAGATGGAAGTAACTTACTAAATTGCATCAATATGCTCTCTGCATTGCATCCATTTTGTTCAGAAATGACTCCTGATCAGATTTCCCTGTGTCTGTTTGTTTTGTTTTCCTCTAGCTGTTCCCTTTTCTTCCATGTTCCAGAAACCTACAGACTGGTTAATTGGCTCTTGATGACCCAGTGCATGTTGTGTTGTTTCAATGGCTAGCGACCTTAGATTGCAAGCTCCCTTACAAAAATATATATATATATATTCTTGAAAACTGGCCTTATTCTGTACCAATAACTGCACTGCGCTATTTAAGCATCGGTAATATGCCATTGGGAAAAACGGAGGAAATGTCATTACAAAGTTACAGTAATCAGTTTTATTGCAGTAATCTCACTCTAATTAGGAAATTAGTTAGGAAATCAGGATGAGTAATCACAACACTTTTTGCTATGGTTGGATTGTGCCACTTGAGTCTCCCAACAGGGGGTGGATGCTAATGGCAGCGTCTAGTGCAACATATGAGAAGGTGCATAGACACCCTTTCCTACAGAGTTTGATAAATATCTATGAATGGTATTAACCCTTTACTCATAAACACAAGGAACATACTTAGATGAGGGTTGAAGTGAAGCTACTTGGAGCATTTGATATTGCTCTTGAACAGAATATATATATATATATATATATATATATATATATATATATATATAATACACAAAAGCTATGAATATCTTGTAAATTATATCCTTATAAACAGTGAGTTCTGATGTCATCAGTTATAAACGGTGAGTTCTGATGTCATTTCTGTCACATGACTCACTGAAACTTGTGTATTATAATAAATAAAGTACCCCCAGTACCTCGGCCTTCAGCCTCGTGTTTTTATATGGTCATGAAACTCCTCGGTAACTTATAATATCCTTATATTTTACAAGAGGGGGTACTTTATTCAATAAATATATATATATATATATATATATATATATATATATATATATATATATATATATATATATATATATATATATATATATATATATAATTGTAATGGGCTGACTGGTTCTTTTTGGACAACAACCTGGCAGGAGAATATAGTTGTGATTAATGAGACTCTAGGTAGCTGGACCAGCATGAAGGAAAGTACCCGAAAGTTCTGTCCTTGGCCCACTTCTTTTTAATGTATTCATTTAAGCCCATGGAAATGGCATTGGAAATAATGACACAAAACTACGCTTGTTAATAAAGAAAGAGGTGGAGGTTTGTCCTCTGCAGAGACATCTATTCAAACTGCTACCGTGCAGGTACAGGACAGGTTTTTTTTATATTTATGATTATTATTGATTACTTATTAAGCATATTGCATTGTGCTTTGCAGTCCTCGCACTCAACAAACCGTGACATGAATACACATTAACAGCAATATAAACTGTATAGCGTGCAACTGTGAATCTACAGGGATTATGGAACAATGTAATATAGCAGGGATGATAGACTGGGGCTACATTTTATAGAGAGGAAGGCGTCTGTTCAGTTGAGAAGTTTTTTTTTCAAATATGATATGTGTGCAGAGTCTTTCAGATAGCAAGTGAACCAATGCTCATGTACAGTATGTTGCCCCTAGCTGTCTGTATTGCAAAGGCTTGCATGTGACCTTGTCATTGGCACTGGGGCTAAGGTGCTCTAAAATTTCTCTAAAAACATAAAAATGATTCACTGTATTGTACATATTAAAGGAAAACTAAAGCTTTACTAAAGAAGTTGGCTAGAAATGTTCTACATTATGTTTTGGGCTTCTGTGTCAGCTCAAGGCAACCACGGCCCTTTAGCAGTAAAGATCTGTGTCTCCAAAGATGCCCCAGTAGCTCCCCATCTGCTTTTCTGCTGATTCATTGCACATGCTCTGTGCTGCTGTCACTTACTGAGCTTAGGGACCCACTCACAATATACAGTACACATAGAATAGAAATGTCACGATATAAGGCTGATTAGTAATTAATAAGGATAATTACTACACAGTGGCACAGAAACCAGTGCAATTAGCATCATAATTTATTAATCAGCCCTGTAGCATCAGCTTATATTACAGACCAACCTCATTTTCTGCTGGATAATTAGTGACGAGCCCTAAGCTTAGCTTCTCAACAGCTGCTCAGAGCCCACTGAGCATGTGAGTGTCACAGACACTTTCCAAGATGGTGACCCCCTGTGACAAGTTTGAAGTCCTGGATCATTGCTGCTATTGACAAGCTGAAACTTTAGGCTGGTGCAATAAATTTAGTATATAAAATATACAAATTTTTGCCATATTCATTTATGAGAGTTTAGTTCTCCTTTTAAAGGGGCTGCTGTTTGTGTCTGCTGCTCTCCCCCTGGCCAGTTTCCTGTTGACACATAGCAAGAGACCTACGCGGGTCTGGTCGGGAAAACCTGTGCCTGACCCAGACCCGTTGTCCCCCAAGGACCTGCCACACAGATATGCCTACTATCCAAACCCATCACCTGACCCTACCCACAAGAGGTTAACTTACCATCCGGTAGTGATATGTGGTTCGAGAAAATCTCGACCCGCACCCAACCTTACCCAAACCAACATGCACCTGCCTTCTCCTATATATATATATATATATATATATATATATATGTATATATATATATATATATATATATATATATATATATATATATATATATATATATATATATATATATATATATATATATATATATATATATATAAAATAAAATAATTATTTTGTGGGATAGTATAACTCATTTAATGCTCACAGGTAAGGTGATACGATGTGTTCACAGGACTGTCCTGCAGTGCACAGGAGCCGTGTTCCTTCCTCAACAGACGGGATCACCAACCATGAGTGACGCTGTCCTTTCTGTGGTATGAACTTGCTTTGTGTCACGATCCCTCTCTTTTACTAAACAATACACTTGCCCTAGAATTTATCTTTGAAACCCTATGCTCTGCCTCTTTCTCTTCTTTGGACTTGACCTATCTATCTCTTTTTCTAGTCCTTATCAGGAATGCTAGCTTATATTTGTGATTTGTTATGGCTTTTTATGGTTCTTATTTCTCTCCAGTACCCCAACCCCATTTATAATGACTTCTCATTTTTCCTATAGTATAATTGCATGATTTAACTATGTATCCTTGCTCTTTTGCTTTCACAGTACGTTGAAACCTTTCTTGCTGAAGGACATTCTTTACTTATTTTTCTGGAATCACCTTCCACCTCCTGTCCTCATAACTTGTCTCCCATTGGGCAGAGGTGGGTGCAGCAGGTTATTGCTGCTTTGAAGTCTGCAGCAGTGTCTGATGTCCTCATTGTACCTGTTGGAGTTTCCTATGACTTCTCTCCAGTTTTCAGTTCCTCAGGAGGAGAGGTAGGATGATGTCTGCCATCATTCAAAGACAAGAGGTCTCCTGCACTAGCCCATTATCAATATATTAAAGGGGTGGGTTCACCTTTAGGTTAGCTAATGTTATGTTATACAATGGCTAATTTAAAGCAACTTTTCAATTAGTCTTCATTATTTATTCTTTAGGGTAAGGGCACACCTGGAGATTCGGGCAACTTCGGAAATCGAAGTGGCGCGAGTGAATTGCCGCAGGCGTTTTTTCATTGAAGCAGGCGGAAGACACAGGGAAACAGTCGACTAACAGTCGCCCGGCGACTAAATCTTCCTGAATCTGCCCATGTGCCCCTGCCCTCATAGTTTTTTTAATATTTGCCTTCTTCTGACTCTTTCCAGCTTTCAAATGAGGGTCACTGACCCTATCTAAAACAAATACTATGTAAGGCTACATATGTATTGTTATTGCTACTTTTTATTACTCATCTTTCTGTTTAGGCCTTTCCTAGTCATATTCCAGTCTGTTATTCAATTATACCCGCAAGTTGCTTTCAAAGGTTACAACCCCCCAAATGATTGCTCCTTTTATCGGCCACTACTGGGATCACCTGATGGGAGCTACACTGTTCCTGTATAAACTTTGCAAACAAGGAAAAGTTGTGCTCACCACTATATTTTAAATCATAAACCAGGGTTGCAATGAAACTGCGACCACAAAATTCATATAGACAAAAGCAAGAGGTCCTCTCCACTTACCCAGTATTAAATAAGGACATCAAGGGGCCTGTTTATTAAACCTCGATTTTTTCTGTTCAAGGTTTTTAGGGGTAAAACTCAAATTTTTCATGGAATAAAAACTCAAATTTTTCATGGAATAAAAACTCAAATTTTTAGAGATTTATTATACCCCAAAGCTGCTAAAAATACAAAAGTACTTCATCTGAAACCTGTCAAAGTTATGTAGAAGTCAATGGCAGATCTTGACACTGTGATCTGCGCTGGATAATTTGCAAAATTTGGGGGTTTCAGCGAAAATCTGAACAAATCGGGTTTTTGCAGCGTCAATTCCGTAAATCAAGTTTTCAGAGTGTCTATTGCGTAATACGAATTGATGCTCGATTTTGTTGTCGTTTTGCCTTGATTTTTAGATGAGTTAAAATCGGGGAAGGGCGATTGATCAGATCTGTTTTTATAAAACAATTTGATTACTTTGAGTTTTAGTAAATGTACCCCTAAGACATTTTGTGCATTAAGCTACTACAAATGCCCTCCCCTTTAAACAAAACAGGGACTGTTTCTTGATATATTGTAATATATTCAAGATGGCCAACTAAGTAAACGTGTGTTGTTTAAAGCGGAGTGCAGAGGATCCCCCCATATTTTTTAAAATTGTCTAGTGGTGAGCACAGCTTTCCCTTTTTTGTTATAGATTCAAATCATTATAATCCTGTTACCACTGAACCCAAATTATGTGTGTATATGTGTGGGAGGAAGAGTTATGCGTGAGGCTGTTATTTGGTGCAGGAATTTGTTTTATTCATCTGTTTTATGTGAATAACTGATAATATTTGCTAATCAGGTTTGACTCAATGAACTTCTGATTTGTTTATTGATACGTTAGACTGAAGTGTTTAATTATTTCAACATTTTGATGTCAATCATTATTATTTGAATTACCATTTGAATTACAATAAGCAGTTTCCCATTTACTACTGTTACTTTAATCATTTTGCTTCTTTATTTGACTTCGGTCTCCCAGGTTGTTCCGACCTCTTCCTTAGGTGCCTTGCGTTCCCTCCTGTGGTGGCTCCTTCCATGGTCCAGCAGCTTAGGTTGTGCACGTGTGGATTTTGCTCAGCCATTTTCTCTACAGGTGAAAAAGAGGCAAAAGTTAATTACTTACTTACGCTTACTACGCTCCTCTACTGACCTGATTCTCAACTCTTCTCTCATTACCTCCTCACATGCTCGCATTCAAGACTTTGCAAGGGCTGCACCCCTCCTCTGGAACTCTCTCCCACCGTCTGTCCGACTTTCTCCCAACCTTTCTGCTTTCAAGAAATCTCTTAAAACGCACTTCTTTCAAGAAGCCTACCCTCACTCTGCTTAACTACCAAATGCAACACCACATACAATACCACATTTCTCACCCTCTTAATTCGATCTTTCAAACTCCCACACCTTGTGTATTACTCCCTTCCCTTTAGAGTGTATGCTCTTTTGCATAGGGCCTTCCTCACCTTTTTGTACCAATATTGATTGTGATGTATGTAACTCCATATGTTCTATGTATAGCAAAATAATTACAGGGTTTGGGGGCCTGGGGTCCAAATAAAAGTGTGCAGAGGTATGTCAGAGCCAATGTCTGGCCAGTTCTTTGTGTGATAGGCTGTGCTATACCATTGTGATGCTATCGCATGTATTTGGCCATCAGTCATATTTGTCAACTCGTGTGTTCAGTAGTCACTGCTTCAGCTAACAAGTTAATTTGGCTTAGAGGGAGAGTAAACCCTATTCAAAATCTTTGTAGATTAAACGCAGCAACAAAATTAACCATTTAGGTTCAACATTATCGTAGAACCCCCGAATCCTTTGCGAAAGATTCAGCCAAATACCGAACCAAATCCGAATCCTAATTTGCCCGCCCTTCATTTGCATATGCAAATTAGGATTCGGTTCGGAATCCGAATCCTGCTGAAAAAGCCCGAATCCTGGCCAAATCCCAAACCAAATCCTGGATTCGGTGCATCCCTAATTGTAAGCAGTATCTAGTCTGTTCCTTTCTATTCTATGCATTGCTGATTCTGACTTTTATAACAATGTAGCAAAAGCCAGTTGCCCGTCTTTGCTGGAGGAGAACTGCCTTTTGCTACATTGTACAGTCAGAACTGGCAGTGCATGAAGTGACAGATCGCTTTAGAAAGAAATTACATTGCCAAATAACTGTGAAATTACTGAAAATAAATATATTTTGGAATTACTTTTGCTTTAATTTATTTTTGGGTTGAAATCCCCCTTAAAGGTGTTGTTTGCCTTTGAGATAACGTTTAGTATGATGTAGAGAGTGATGTTCTGAGACAATTGGCTATTGGTTTTCATTTTTTATTATTTAAGATTTTTGATTTATTTATTTTTTCTATTCAGCAACTCTTCAGTTTTAAGCAATCTGGTAGTTAGGATCCAAATTACTCTAGCAACCATACATTGATTTGAATAAGAGACTAGAATATGAACAGGAGAGGCCTGAATAGAAAGATGAGTAAAAAGAAATTAGCAATCACAATACATTTGCAGCCTTACAGAGCATTTGTTTTTTTAAAAGGGATCATCGATGCCCATTTATAAGCTGCAAAAAGTCAGAAAACAGCTAATAACTTTAAGACTATAAAAAATAAATAATGAAAGCCAGTTGAAAAGTTGCTTAGAATTGGCCATTCCATAACATACTTTTACTTTATTACCTTAAAGGTGAACCACCCCTTTAAAATGAGTTACAATAGCTGACTCACTGTTATGAGTGCAGTGGCTATTTAGTCACTGCCATGGTGAGTGGTAAATAACTGCTGTATATTTCTATTTCAGGAGTACCTTAGCAGCTACATGTGGAGACATTTGAACCTGCCTCTACCACTGCAAAAAACTCTGCTCCCCTACATTCTGGGAACTAGGTAATATGTGATGTTTATGCTCATAGATCCATAAAAAAAACAGTTTGTGCTGTATGAACAGAACAAGATGTTGGTGACTGTGCTTGACAATTTTTATTGTGAATTTGGGGGCTGCAATGTGCACCCCATTTCACTGGGTCCCCAGGAGAGGGAGTGGCTAAGGAGGGGATTATATAGTTATCTATCAAGAGGGCACCCATAGCCACACCTCTTTATAATAAGCCCAGCTTCTCCCAGTTGCACATCATTTTACTATTTTTCACTGCATTAGTTCACTGGGTCCCTAGGAGAGGGAGTGGCTAAAGAGAGAATTATATAGTTATCTATCAAGAGGGCACCCATATCCACACTTCCTTATAATAATCCCATCTTCTCCCAGTTGCACCCCATTTTGCTATTTTTCACTGCACTAGTTCACTGGGTCCCCAGGAGAGGGAGTGGCTAAGGAGGGAATTATATAGTTATCTATCAAGTGGGCACCCATAGCCACACCTCCTTATAATAAGCCCAGCTTCTCCCAGTTTTCTTACCAGGGCATGTAGCAGTTATGTAATGTCTATACATGATTAATGGAATGATTGCATTTTTAGGACAGTGCTTA
Source organism: Xenopus laevis (assembly GCF_017654675.1). Classification (NCBI taxonomy): domain Eukaryota; kingdom Metazoa; phylum Chordata; class Amphibia; order Anura; family Pipidae; genus Xenopus; species Xenopus laevis. The sequence goes on along the minus strand of NC_054375.1, from coordinate 132,583,309 downwards.
TTAACCTTTATAATATTTGCCAGAGGCGTAAGAGGGAGGCTTATGTTATAAAATATTGGCTTGCATCTTTGCATATTTTTTTATTGTAATAAAACCGATAACAGGTGGGAGATGAAATGAGGCTTTAGTTCTCCTTTAAGGAAATGCTGTTTTTGCTAATAATTCTGGGGATTGTAGTTTAGAGGAAACTGGAGAGCCCTAAGATGGCAGTGCCTGGTTCATAGATCATAATAAAGAGCAAAGCTTTTCTTCACTGATTGCCATCACAATGTAAATGTAGTTCTAGAACATCTTTATAAAGTGGATTTGCTTGGCAGGATAAGGCATATCCAAGAAGATTAGCTGTCCACAGTATCAACATAAGATGTTTTGCATGTTACTTTTAATGAGTCAGCCAAATGCAGATATTTGGGGGCCCCAGCACTGTGCAGAGGCTCAAATCTATGCTATTGGTTTCTGCACTGGTTTAGATTTACAGTTTTAGCCAATAAGCCCAACACTGCTCACTAAGATTGTAACAGAAACGTATTTTCCAGTCTGGCTGGCATGATGAGCCTCTTCCCCAGCCAGCTCAATCTAACCAATGATCTGTAAACAAGTAAACAGAAAGAACTAGATGCCGAGGGCACATTTACTTCTTTTTCTTATGACTCACAAAATATTAGCATCTATCCAAAAGTGAAATCACAGGCAGGACTAATGGAGCTTGTTTCCTTTCGCTGAACAGGAGCAGAATGCAGGAGGAAGAAGAGCTGGAGGGAGATGTATGCGCAAGTGTGAGCAAAGAGCAGGCTCTGGTGGATAGATTTATTCTGCATTGCCTGAGAGGTAACCAGGCTGGAATCTTATTTAAAGAGCCCTTTGCTTCTTTTGTGTCCCTTTAAAATGAACTGATCGATATAGTATACAGTGTATTTATTATTCTTTCTACTTTTTTTTCTTGCCTATTGTCTTTAACAGAATATGTCCAAAATCTCACTGCCCTTTACTGCTACTGTCGGATTCCATCCAAATAAATGAGAAGCTGCACGTCCAAGTTTAAGGATTTGTCCACCAGCTGAACAATACACCCCATGTTCAATAGTTATTTGTCTGCAGTAGGGATTTAGGGCAGAGACACGCTGCTATTTTGGGTGATTAGTCTCCCAGTGACAAATCGCTTCTTCTTCTTCGGGCGACTAATCTCCCCAAACTGCCTTCCTGCCGGCTAGGCATTTGCAGCTAACAACCCGCTAGTTTCCTTAATAACCAGTACTGAATTGTTGTACCCTGAACTAATCACAATTCTATGAAAAAAAAAAAAATGTCATGGATTATCAGTGTCTATAATATCATGTTATTGACCAGTTGTGAATGTAGAAAATACTACGTCTATTACCCTTTTTGTTTTGTTTTTTTGGAAGGTAAGTTTTATTTGTTTCTCCGAAAAAAACTTGTTGAGCATTATACAAGGACAAAAGTATTGTCACATTTAGCAAGAAAACAGATTGAGTATACAGGTTTATAGTTTACTACAGGTATGGGATCCCTTATCTACCAGGCTGGATGCAGTAGTAGGTAGGGATGCACCAAATACACTATTTTGGATTCAGCCGAATCACCGAATGCTTCGTGAAAGATTGAGCCGAATACCGAACCGAATCCTAATTTACATATGCAAATTAAGGGTGGGAAGGAGAAAACATTTTTTACTTCCTTGTTGTGTGACAAAAAGTTATGCTATTTACCTCCCCACCCTTAATTTGAATATGCAAATTAGGATTTGGTTCAGCTGGGCAGAAGGATTTGGCCGAATCCGAATCTTGCTGAAAAAGGCCGAATACCGAACCGAATCCTGGATTCGGTGCATCCCTAGTAGTAGGCAAGCGAGGCACATGACTTGGGCGCAGCTCTAGAGGTGTAATTGACAGGACTGGAAAAGGGAGAAATGGGGGCACCATGAGGAGCAAAGATAGGTGGTGGGCATGTAGGGCATTGATTAGCAAGGCTCTGCCTATCTGGAAACCCAATATCCAGAAAGATGCAAATTACAGGAAGACCATCTTCCATTGAGTACATTTTAAGCAAAAGTATTTTTTCTAATTATATGATTTTTCTCTGTAATAATTAAACCGTACCTTGTACTTGATCCTAACTAAACCGAGGTGAGTTTGTTGAGCATGCATCGTGGCTCTTCCACATGAGATCAGAGGCCCCATTCTTACCAAGGACCCCAAATTATTTTAAATTTCACACACACTCATCTCATCCAGTAGGTTAGTTTTATAAAACAATTCAATTTATTAGCAAGAGGACCCAAACATGTACAGATGGTATTGCATGTCCAATGCTTAGTAATATTCTTAGTGTAAAAATGTAGTGTTCTGTATCTTTTTCGTGCATAGTTAGTATAAACTAAGTGCCAGAATGTCCAGAACACAGACTGTAGGATTTATAATTCTGGGAGATCCCTGATTAATGGTTGACCAATATCTACAGGCCCATATTATATGGAAAAAAAATAATTCAGGTGTGGTACATATGGAAAACCTTCTTTGCTTTGCAACTCATTAGTTTCAGTCTCATAGGGGATATGGAGACCTGATGAAGGATCTTGCATTGTATAAACATAGCTTTAGGTAAGATTAATTTGTAGCTCTTTTGTATGGCTTTAACCTTGTTTTTCTGAGACACAGCAGGGTTCCTAGGCATTCATCTCCTGAAATTATTTGGTAGGACTTGGTATGTTATGGATACTATTTTTGCGCAAGTAGGTGAATGATGTTTAGTGCTGGGGAGAGAGAGGAGAGCTGAGAGGACAAGGCATTTCTTAGCTGGTGGTAATGAGCAGTGTTGTGTTTGTGTAAGTTCTTGTGTTGCAAAAGCTGAACCGACTACAAGATCTCCTTGGTATTTAATCTTGTGTTTAGGTCAACGAATAACATCTTGTTGTAAATGGGGGGGGGGGGGTGTTGGTTACTTTCCACTTAAAGGGGTTGTTCACCTTTGCATTGTTTAGTATGATGTAGAGAGTGATATTCTGAGACAATTTGCAATTGGTTTTCATTTTTTATTATTTGTGGTTTTTACGTTATTTAGCTTTTTATTCAGCAGCTTTCCAGTTTGCAATTTCAGCAATCTGGTAGTTAGGGTCCAAGTAACAGTAGCAACCATGCAATTATTTAAATAAGGGACTGGTATATGAAAAGCATCTACATATAAAGATGAGTAATAAAAAGCAAAACAGTACATTTATAGAACATTTGTTGCTAGATGGGGGTCAGCGACTCCCATTTAAAACTCGATAGAGTAAGAAGCAGAAGGTGATTCATTTAAAAAAATATAAAAATCAATAGTAAAGACCAATTGAAAAGTTGCTTAGAAATAGCCATTCTATAACATACTAAACGCTAAAGGTGAAACAACCATTTAAACAAAAACAAAAAAAACTCCTGTCCTAACATGTTTGTGAAGATTCTCATTTGTCCAGGTCATGGTGTGTATATATATATATATATATATATATATATATATATATATATATATATATATATATATATATATATATATAAATAAGTTGAATCAACTGGGCTTACTGCTTTTTTTTTATTCGTCCTAACATTTATCCATTTCAAAATAAGTATAATGATTGCACGCTCAATTACTTTAAAAAGTCAAAATTTATTGTATCAAAAACGTGCACAAATCAGCAATTGGCCCTATGCGTTTTGACCACCTGGGTGGTCGTCATCAGGGGATTAATATATCAAAGGAACAAAAAGGCCTGCCTTTTTATCCTTTTTGTACTTTTGATGTATTTTTTCCCCGATGAAGACCACCCAGGTGGTCGAAATGCGTAGGGCCAATTGCTGATTTGTGTAAGTTTTTGATACAATAAATTGTGACTTTTTAAAGTAATTTAGTGTGCAATCCTTATGCTTAAAGGCTTCAAATGGGCAGTCTCCATTGGATTAGCACCTCCACATTGTCTATTTGGGTATGGCACCTTCCTAATTCTAGTTCTATCATTTATCCACTGATAATTTAGTCACCGGAGTACCCTGTTTTATGCCGGTCTATGGATTCGATTTTGAAGTATACTTATTTAAGAAGCCAGGCTGCATTGTAAGCTCTAGAAAAATAAACGAGTGTAGCAAATCTAATGACCGAAAGAGTTAAGACAACTATCAACTTCTAATCAGTTCTATTCAAAAGTATCAGGCTCAAGGGAATTTAGACAGAAGGTGCCATTGATTTTTCCAGCTGCGGTTATAGGAGGCAATTGCAGCCCTCCAGTTTTAGGCTTTTGGGGATGCTGGGAGTTCACCATTTATGGAAGGGCAGACAACTGGAGGCAGAGCATTGCAGCTTTACCCCAATGTGAATGGGGTTAAATGTTTTCAATTCTAAAGCTGTCACCGGCCCACAGAGAAGCCCCCCTTCTTGCCCATTGCTTTTCTCCTCATAATATCTCGTAGGCGGGCATCAGATGGATTTATTCACATTTCTTCCCTCTTCATTAATGTAAATTGCTTTATCTCCCTCATTTCTTTTGTCTGGGAACCTTTTGAATATTGTGATACTCTGGGGATTTGCGCATATCTCTCAAAAACAAAAAAAGAAAAATGAAAAACAAAGGCGATTGTTCAGCACAAAGGAAAAGAGTTACATTATTAAAGAATGCTCCTTTGTTAATGGAAAGTACTGGTGTGTGGCCCTCTGTTAGTTCCGTAGCCTTTACCTCTGTGTTTTGTGTTAATGTAGCGCTGAAATATTGTCACTGACCAGGGGAGCTGTGCAATTATATCAGCAGATTGTATAAGTGTCGGGGACCAGGGGCCAACTTGGACTGTCAGCGTCCACTGGTCATTAAAGAGGTGGTGCACCTTTAAGTTAACTTTTAGCATGTTATAGAATGGCTAATTCTAAGCAATTGTCAATTGGTCTTCATTATTTATTTTTTATAGTTTTTGAATTAGTTGCCTTCTTTTTCTGATTCGTTCCAGCTTTCAAAAAGGGGCATCAAAAAAACAAATGCTCTGTAAGGCTACACATTTATTGGTATTGCTACTTTTTTTTATTACTAATCGTTCGATTTTGGGTCCTCTCCTATTCATTTTCCAGTCTCTTATTCAAATCAATGCATGGCTCCTAGGTCAATACATGGTTGCTAGGGTAATTGGGACCCTAGCAACCAAAGTGCTGATATTGCAAACTGGAGAGCTGCAGAGTAAAAAGCTAAATAACGCAAATTGTCTCAGTATATCATTCTCTACATCATAGTAATAATTAACAACTCCTTTAAAGGAAAATTATACCCCTCAAACAATGTAGGTCTCTATAAAAATTTCATAAAACAGCTCATATGTAAAAACCTGCTTCATGTAAATAAACCATTTTCATAATAATATACATTTTTAGTAGTATGTGCCATTTGGTAATCATAAATAAAAAATTGCCATTTTAAAAAATAAGGACCACCCCCTGGGATCGTAGGATTAACCGTGCACACAAACAAACCATACATGTTAGGTCACATGAACCAATTAAAAGACAGAGTTGTGTCTTTTGCTTCCACACTTCTTCCTGTTACAGTTAGAGCTGCAGTATTTCTGGTCAGGTGATCTCTGAGGCAGCACACAGACCATCACAAAATGGTGTCTCAAGGCAAGAGATGTCAAAGGACAATATTTACTTAAATATATACTCCAGTTTAATAAGATTCTTTAATATGCCACTTAATTTGATATAAACTATCTGTTGCTGAAGTATTCATTTTGGGGGTATAGTTTTCCTTTAAGGGTTGAAGTGTGGAGCAAGGAGTAAGAAGAACTGGGATGTGCTGCAAGACAGGTGCTTGAAAACAGGGACACACGTAATTATTGGAACTAGGCAGAACAAACAAGATAAAATGGTAGGTAGGTCAGGGCAGGCACCATACAAGGGTCAGGGTCAATACCAGGATCAGGATCAATAGCAGAGGCAACTACCATCAGTAAGGTGACCAGCAGATCAAATTTACACATAGGCACTGTCATTGGCGTCCGCAGGCCTTTTAACATAGAATTTTGCACTAAAGTGTGTCCGTGTGTCACTATTTACACCTGGACCCCTACTGGCCATGACGCAATGATGTTGAAATCATGGGAACACTTGAGGTTCACCCGTAATGCTCCCTCACTATAAAACAACAGACCGTGACACTAAATTGCAAGAGCTATTGGGAAGCTTACTCATCTTTAGACCAAACCATTGGAATTTATATATACTCACTGTTCTGTGTGGGGGAACCCTTGATTAGGACCAGGCTAGAACTGTCCTATAGCCATTCAGCAACAGAAGATTCACAGGGCTAGCCCATCATGTAATCCATTAGAGTATCAGAATGTTTAAAGAGCTAGACTAGCCTGCATGTTAAATACTGTGAATTAAGCAAACGGTCCGGGGCATGTATTAGAGGAAATTAATATTCCTATATTCAAAAGTTTATTCTTGCTGTAGTATTTGAGCACACCAGTGTATAGTGTAAATTCGAGTGATTGATTTGCTATGGTATGAAATTAAAGGAGAACGAAAGCTAATTTGCTTTCCTTTACTGTAGAACACGTACTACGTACACCTGACCCATCCAAACTAATCTCACAATTATACCAAATTGTCCTCACTATGGGCCCCAAACCTTTTGAGACATTGAAAAACCTCTGGCTCATTGATATACCCAAAATGACCCAAGAGAACTGGGAGGAAGCAACTGGTAATTGTTATGACTACTTGATCTCAGCTAGAGACCGAATTATCCAATATATAGTGAATAAAGTACCCCCTATTGTAAAATATAATTATATAATACACAAAAGCCATGAATATCTTGTAAATTATATATATATATATATATATATATATATATATATATATATATATATATATATATATATATACATACATATATATATATATATATATATATATATACATACATATATATACATACATATATTATAAATGGTGAGTACTGATGTCATCAGTTATAAACGGTGAGTTCTGATGTCATTTCTGTCACATTACTCACTGGACTACTGTAGAGTTGGTGTATTATCTTATAATACACAAAAGCCATGAATATCTTGTAAATGATATCCTTATAAACGGTGAGTAGTGATGTCATCAGTTATAAACAGTGAGTAGTGATGTAATTTCTGTCACATGACTCACTAAAATTTGTGTATTATAATTAATAAAGTACCCCCAGTTGTAAAATATGAGGATATTATAAGTTACCTCGGAGTTCCATGACCTGTATAAAAACACTCGGCCTTCGGCCTCGTGTTTTTATATGGTCATGAAACTCCTCGGTAACTTATAATATCCTTATATTTTACAAGAGGGGGTACTTTATTCACTATATAATACACAAGAGCCATGAATATCCTGTAAATACTATTCTTATAAATGGTGCTTAGTGATGTCATCTGTTATAATCGGAGCTTAGTGAAGTCATTTCTGTCACATGACTCATTGAAACTTGTGTATTATAATAAATAAAGTACCCCCTGTTAAAAATGCAAAATATGAGAATATTAAGTCACCTCTGAGTTCCGTGACTTGGCCTTCAGCCACGTGTTTTGTTCATGGAACTCCTCGGTAACTTATATTTTATATAGTCAATAAAGTACCCCCTCTTGTAAATTATAAGGATATTATAAGTTTCCACTGAGTTTCATGACCAAATAAAAACACGAGGCTAAAGGTAACTTCTAATATCCTCATATTTTGCAACTGGAGGTACTTTATTTATTATAATGCACAAGTTTCAATGAGTCATGTGACAGGAATGACATCACTAAGCTCCGATTATAACAGATGACATCACTAAGCACCATTTATAAGAATAGAATTTACAGGATATTCATGGCTCTTGTGTATTATAAGATAATACACCAACTCTACAGTAGTCCAGTGAGGCTCCATGCCATGGATAAAAGACCAGACACCACTTGCCCCTGGTGTAATACAACGCAGGCCACGTTCTTCCACATGATATGGTCTTGTCCTTATATCGTCAGGTACTGGTCCAAGGTCCTCAAGATTCTGGTTGATTTCTCAGAATTTCCCAACACTGTATCTGCTAATTTGTCTCCTGGGGGTCCTGGATAAGCTTATTGCGTACAAATACGCCAAGAATAGATTCAGATCCCTCCTGTTTTACCCAAGAAAGAATATTGCTATGCATTGGACGGGCCCATGCCCACCTTCAGTTAAAACATGGATGCAATTGGTCAATAAAGCTATACTAATGAAACTTACCTCTGGAGCAAGGGGCACACAGGGAAAATGTTATAAAATTTGGACCCTGTGGTGTAAAGCGGGTTTAGACTAAATTCCTAGGCTAGTTGGTTAATGCAGAATAGCTAGTTTAATATACTCCTCAGACATGTTTTATACACTTGACCACACACATGATATTGCCCAATTTCTGATTTTTACTGTAATACAGTGTTGGCTTGGCATAATGTGATATTATGTTTGTTTATTTACTAAACCTAATAAAAAAAACAAAAAAAAACAAAAGGCAAACATTAACCAAAGCTCTCCCGCCCTGCCCCCCATCCCATCACCACAACATGGTCAAGAACAGCTCTTCTTCCCTGTACCTGTGCTGAAAATACAGTTTTGGCCACCGCCATGTCTAATTGTCTTCTTGTCCTCTGCTCTCTGGTGGGGATCTATTGGAAAGTCCCCCGAAGTAAAAAGGTAGCAATTTTAGGACTAATGCATCGGCACCCCATTGGTACCCCCTGTGTTTTAGGCTTTTGTTCTCCTTTCATGCGACCATGAACACTATAAGTGGCCAGAAGCAGGTGTTCGTTTATCCAACTGGTTCCACTGTCCCTATTATGTTTATGAATTGATATTTATTTGAAATGTGTTTCTGATTATTTGTTGTTAACTTATGAATTAATTTTTCTTGAGCAATTAACTGATTGTTGGTATTATTTTATCATTTGTTCTATGCGATTAAATAGCTAATTAGCTCACACTGTGTGCATAGTGTGATTTCCTATTGTATTATTGTCTTTTGTGTTGGCTAGATTACCCACAATTTTTACGAGATGGATGAATGAGGATTCATGTGGCCCTTGTATTCTTTTTCTTTTGTGTTTTGAAAATAGTCTTGGATGGAGGCTCTGCTTAATTTTTTTGTGGGGGGTTTCTTTGCCTTTCATTATCTTTATTGGCGTATTCCCTCTGTGTAAGACCTATTAATTAAAGGGCTCCTCTGTGCCTAGAATTAGGCTTTGCAACTCAATAACAATATCCCCCTCTATGGCTCATGGTTTGGTTTTGGTGAAGAAAAGAAAATGTAGCACAGTGGTGGTTTTTTGGATATAAAGTTTCCATTTTTTTGCATCTTGTACCACAAGGTAGCCCAGAATCTCACCTGACTTGTACAAATAATGGTGCAATGGTGCTAGAGCAGGGTTTTGGCCATTTAGTGTACTTGTTGAGACTGCGTGCTACAGTGTGCCCCCTGAGACTGTGTGCTGGAGTGTGTACACCGAGACTGCTGGAGTGTACCCACCAAGACTGTGTGCTAGCATGTGCATCCGATAATACTGGGATCTGGATGATATGGAGTGCCTTGTTTTTTTTAATAAACCCCTTCTCTGGGACAGGGAATGAGGAGCTTGTAATGTCTTTGTTTTCAATTTGATCCTGAACTGATTAGATCTTTTCTTTTTTAGGTGCCATTTCCTGTTCAGCTGTTATGCCTTCCCACATCATGGCCGCACTTCTCTTACACAGATACAGAACAGTGAGTGCAGCAGAAGCTACTATAATGCCATATATGTCTATCATATACTGTGTATGTATATATCTATCTATATATATATATATATATATATTCCTGCCTTTCACTCTCATTTGGTCTGTGATGCCATGATTTTTCCCACACAACTTTTTATGGCACAACTTTACTTCACCTCTAAACTGGTGTGATGTGCATCTCACCAACAAGATGGTAACATACACTTGATATACAGAGTTGATATACAGAGTTGATATACAAAGCTTGCATGATAGCCAGAATAAAGTCATCTATCCTCTTTATTATCACAGGTTGACACATTGGCAAAGGGCACTCAATATTACTCTTTATCTTTTGTTTTGTTTTTCTCCGAGTGACCTGCTTCTGTCCCTCAGATCTGCAGTTTTCACCTGGTTTGTTGTGTTTTACTTGCTCCAGCTAGGGTTGCCATCTGGCCAGTATTTTACCAGCTTGGCCGGTAAAAATGATGCTTGATGCCAATGTTATTAATAGGAAAAGACGGCAAGAATATAGGAAGGCCGGTATTTTTTTCCAGAAAAGGTGGCAACCTTAGCTCCAGCAAGGCACACTCACCACTTCCACCATTATTAACCTACTTCTTTGCATTTACATTCAGGGGGTTTCCTTTTCCCGTCTCCTCAGCGATTTCCCTGCATTGACCGAGGAGGTTCTCCTTCGTGGGTTTGATGTGGGATTTTCAGGACAGCGCTGGGACCTGGTTCGCCACAGTGTGAATCTTCTCAAGAGGAGTGTGTCTCTTCACTCTGTGGCTTCTCATGACATCTATGTGCTGTGCCAGGGCTCACAGGCAGCTGTCAGACAGCTATGGCACCAGAGCGTCACTTTACTCTCTGTTTACCTCTATGAAGCTGTGGGAGGTGAGCTTTGGTATAGGAATTTTCATGCTTCTTCTTCTTCTTTCTTCTAAGAGAAATTTACATTTGCCTGATTTTACGTTTTCCCAGATTTTACACCATTATTATGTAAAATGGGGGTTCTGTTGTTGGTAGTAGTGCTACCTGATGTGTCCTACTCTCTAAAAGACAGTCAATTCCTGATAGGTGGAGTGCACCAAAAACTTGCAGGTTGGGAATCCCTATTCTAGGTTATCTTCCATCTGACCCCCTTTATCCATTTATGGCATCAGCACTTTTCTCCTGTATCAGCAAAAGTTTGGGTACTCTCAGGCCCCCCAAGTATTCTCCCTTTTCTCAACCCCAGATGCATCTGCCTTGTCCCCACCTCTTTCCTTGATTCTTCTAACCTCACATTCCATTCCTTAAACTAGCTCTTCTTTCCTTGCAGCCTGTGCAGTGCATGCGATCCTGTCGCAGGTGGCCATGCTTGGAGTAGTGGAGCTGTTGTTTACTCAGGATGAGCTCACTGAGAAGTTGCTATGCCTGTGTTCCTTGCTTCCAAGAACTCTGCTGCTTATTCCGGTATGTTAAGAAAGGGTTGCATTTAGCAAGGTGTATGTACTGCAATACTCAAAGGACCTAGATCCTTGTAATATGCCCACCATCCAATCACTTCTCCGTTTCATTTTCGCATTGATACTACCTAGAGACCGCCAGGTCATTGGCTATTCTAAATATATTCACTTTGGAGACAAACAATATCGTTGATACATACACTTTAGCATAAACCTGGTTTCCCCTGAACAGGCAGCAGCACCTCTTGATATACTTATCTGCTATGGAACTGTCTGTTGGTGTTACATTCTGCATCATTACTGATCTGTAATCAGGACACTGAATCAATGGCCTCCTTAAAAATCTTTAAGGATGCACCCCGAATCCAGGATTCGGCCGAATCCTTCTGCCCAGCTGAACCGAATCCTAATTTGCATATGCAAATTAGGGGCGGGGAGGGACATTGCGTAATTTTTTGTCACAAAAGTAAAAAATGTTTGCCCCTTCCCACCCCTAATTTGCACATGCAAATTAGGATTCGGTTCGGTATTCGTCCGAAATCTTTCACAAAGTATTCGGGGGTTCGGCCAAATCCAAAATAGTGGATTCGGTGCATCCCTAAAAATCTTTACTTCGTACTTACTTTGTTAAACCCCTTGTGTTGCAGCCTTGCCAGTCCATCTATACTGTGTGTCAGGACGTGCTGGACAAGCTGATTCAGTGCGGCCTTCTCTCTATGCATGAGGTGAGACACATTTATATGTTACCCTGCAACTAAGTCACATATATGTTACATGATATCACCTAAAGTGGGAAGCTCACATTACAAAAAAAAGCACCATTGCATGCCTATAAGTTATCTTTTGGTATGTTATAGGCTGGCTAATTCTAAGCAACTTTTCAATTAGCCTAAATTTTTTTCTTTTCTATAGTTTTTGAATTATTTACCTTCTTCTTCTGACTCTTTCCAGCTTTCAAATGGGGGGTCACTGACCCCTTCTAAAAAACCAATGCTCTTCAAGGCTACACATTTATAGTTATTTGCTACATTGTATTACTCATCTTTCTATTCATGCCTCTCCTATTCATATTCCAGTCCCTTTTGCAAATCAATGCTTGGTTGCTAGGGTTATTTAGATCCTAACAACCAGATTGCTGAAATTGCAAACTGGAGAACTGCTGAATAAAAAGCTAAATAACTCAAAAACCACAAATAATAAAAAATGGAAACTAATTGCAAATGGTTTCAGAATATCACTCTCTACATCTTACTAAAAGTGAATTTAAAGGTGAACAACCCCTTTAATACATAATGTTGGAAAAAACTGGTTAATGCAGTACTCCTGTTCTCATCTTAAATATGATCAAAATAATGTGGACTTTTAATGGATGCTTTAAAATCAATTGCACTTTGGATGTAATGTTTAAGATCAAATACATAAATCCGCTAGTATAGTCCCTGATATCTAAATCATAAGCAGGCAGACTGCACCAATATTCACTACTTGGCATTCACACATAGTGAGAGAATACTGTAAATTCTGTAAAGTCCTGATCATTAAAAAAAACCAAGGGAGTAATTTTTAAAATAATATAAATATCCTCAATCTTTATGGGCATGATTTTTGCCATCAAAAAAAAAGGGGAATTGTAAAGTGACTCTTTTCGACGATTCTGGATTTTTCAAAAATGAAAGGGGCAGAGCTGGGGTTAATAAGATCCTTTTTAAAGTTGTCACATACCTCCCAACTGTCCTGTTTGTAGAGGAACAGTCCCTCTTTTGACCGCTCAAACCGCAGTCCCTCATTTGTACTGAAAAATCTCGCTTTTCTCTGCACTGAACAGCCAGAAAAAGAAACAATGTTTCTAACTTAATTGGCTTTTGGCATAGAGCCCAGAACAGCCACAGCAGCAGATAAGATGCTATTGTAACAATTTCAAGTTAAGCAAATATGCAATTGTAACAATATAAGATAACAGGTCCGTTGGGAAATGTTAGACTCACAGCTCAAAGGGCAATTCACCTTCATTTGCAAAACTGTTATAACTGAAAAAAAACCACAGAAAAATGTTCAAACTTTCATAACTTGCCAAATTTTGTAAAATTAACATGGTAATTATGGGGATGAGGCCAAAAAAATGTTGCTGTGCTCAGCGCGTCAACTTTTTTGTCCCTCTTTTTATTTCCAAAATGTTGGGAGGTATGCTACACTGGCTTCCGTACCAGCCCAAGGCAACCACAGCCCTTTAGCAGTAAAGATCTGTGTCTCCAAAGATGCCCCAGTAGCTCCCCATCTTCTTTTCTGCTGATTCACTGCACATGCTCTGTGCTGCTGTCACTTACTGAGCTTAGGGACCCACTCACAATATTCCCTTTTATATACACCTACACTGGTAGATATGTCATAAGACTTAAAGTGCCAGATTGTGATCACCTGCTAAAAGACAGCACTTATAAGCTGTAATTCATATTCAGATATTCTTGTATAAAATTCATAACATTTGAAATCTGGCACCAGGAAGCCCTGTCTTTACCACCTGCCAATGAGGATTTTTCATATTGGTTTTCCAGAACCATAATTTAAGCATTATTTGTTAATATAGGCCATGATGGGGATTTTTTTCCTTCATTTTAGGACCCCAGTGCTCCTGCTGCCTGTGATACAGGAAGGAGACGTTTTGTTGACCGGTTGTTGTGGAGAGCGACAGATGATGTGACGGACAGCGACAGTGATGGCATTGAAGAAAACGTCAAGCGTTACTACAAGGTAAATTATTAATAAAAGGTATTAACGTATTTATAAAGTACAGGTGTGCGATCGGTTATCCAGAAACCCATTATCTAGAAAGCTCCGAATACCGGAAAGGCTATCTCCCATAGACTCCATTTTATCCAAATAATCAATAAAAATGATTTGTAATAATAAAACAGTAGCTTCTACTTGATCCCAACTAAGATATAATTAATCCTTATTGGACGCAAAACCAGCCTATTGGGTTTATTTAATGTTTACATGATTTTCTAGGTATGAAGATCCAAATTATGGAAGGATCCATTATCTGGAAAGCTTCAGGTCCCAACCATTCTGAATAATAGGTCCCATACCTGTACTAACCTTGGCCCTGTATGATAAAGGGCATTTTATTTTCCTCTATGTTTAGATTTAACATTTCTGCAAACATTCTTTATAAAAAACAATTCCTATACCCAGGGTTGTATCGGCCACAAACGACAGTGACAATTTTCCCTCCAGTAGCAAATAGTTGCAAAAAGGTTAAAAACCTTTTCTTGAGTTTATCCAGGGATTGTTGCTCTGCTGTCTCAGTCCACAGGCAACAAAATGGCTCAGAGTGCTTCCATGTTGGCCTTTGACATTACAAACTTGCTGTTCAGTGACATCAAAAGACCAAATTTAAAGGGGAATACAATTCCCAAATTGGCTTTTAAACCCATATATGCTGCTTAAGGGAAAGAAGAGTCCATCATGCCCAATCGTTGACCATTACAAAATAGTCGTGATAGGATCAGGACTCTACTTGCTGAATAGAGACACATTTGGGTTTTGAAACCTGTTCAAATCCTGGATTTGGGGAAGGAATTAGTTATACTAGGAGACTGCTTATGCACTGGCTTTTATGCATGTCAGGTTTACCTTTCCATATAGGTGTCCCGTTGACTAGGCAATGCTTGTGTTCTTCGTGAATTTCTATGTACAAATGTATATTTTTATTTGTATAGCGCTCCTTGAGGGCAAAGCACTGTACAGCAAAATAATAAATTAGTAGTAACAAACAAGGGGTCATTGCATCAATAAGTAACAATAAGTGCATCATTAGAAATACAATTCACATAAATATAAAATAGAATTACAATACAGATTAAGTGCTCAGTGTCAAGGAGACAAAAGGATGGAGGACCCTGCCCATAGGGCTTATAGTCTAAACGGGAGGGTAAGTTACAGACACAATTTGGAGGGGTATTAAGCGGTGTAGGTTACAGTGTGTGACACTGTCATATAAGTGCCAGTTCCCAGTTCAAGTGTTATCCAGGTGTTAATGAATGTAATTGATATTGAGTGTTAACGTTCCCTTGGAAGAGATTATGCTTGGCGTAAAAACTTTGGAAAGAAAAGTAATTCAGTATTGCTCATGGGCAATAGTACTTGGCTGTATTGTTTGTTTGTTTTTTTAAATCTTTTTTTATTGCTTTTAACAAACATATTATTGTTTTTTTTTGCAATACAAAACAAAAAACAAAAGAAATAAAAACAAAGTGACAAGATAAGACTTTGTGGCCTGACAACTTTGTAGAAGTTACAGTCCATAGTGCGGTTGCTTCAACCAGGTGTAGTCTTTAAGGGGCATGTTGCTTATTGGCTAAGTTAGGGGGGTAGTGTCCTTGTGGTACGGTGAGTCCAGCCAGGGTTGCCATATAAGCTGAAATTTGCCTGGGTTGCCCCTTTGTATGTACACCAGCTGGGCTATCGTAAAGTATTCCCGTATTACATTTTTCCACACAATAGTATTAGGTGAGTCCCACGCAAGCCACTTCAGAGCAATACATTTTCGTGCAAGGAACAGTGGGGGTCATTTATAAACACTGGGCAAATTTGCACCTGGGCAGTAACCCATAGCAACCAATCAGATGTTTGCTTTCAGTGTTCAGCCTGCGGATGGCTAAAAGAAGCTAATTACTGATTGGTTGCTATGGGTTACTGCCCAGGTGCAAATTTGCCCAGTGTTTATAAATGAGACCCAGTGTTTCCCGGATCTGTGTAAGCATATAGTGAGGTGTGATGCGACCCCCAGTAAACACGTCTTAGGAGAAATGGTAACTTGCAGCGTGGTAACTCTGGTACTTCACAGATATTTTCCCAGAATGCTACAATACTTTTGTAGGCAGGTCCACATCAAATGAAAAAAGTCAGCAGCAGGCATTTGACATTTCTGGCATCTGTCATCCGTTCTCAATTTAGCTTTGTTCATGCGGGTAGAGCCTGATGTAGAATGAACATCTGTGAGAATCTACTCCTAACATTAAAGGATACTAAGGCTATTGGCTGTATTGTTTACTTTGGATTTGACTCTATTAAAGGAAAACTAAACCCCCCCAAACAAAGTAGGTCTCTATATTGCATAAAACAGCTCATGTGTAAAACCCTGCGTCGTGTAAATAAACCATTTTCATAACAATATACTCTTCTAGTAGTATGTGCCATTGGGTAATCATAAATAGAAAATTGCCATTTTAAAAAATAAGGGCCACCCCCGGGATTGTACGATTCACTGTGCACCCAAAACAAACCAACAAACCTTACTAGTTAGGTCACATGAGCCAATTAACAGACAGAGTTCTGTCTTTTGCTTCCTCACTTCTTCCTGTTACAGTTAGAGCTGCAGTATTTCTGGTCAGGTGATCTCTGAGACAACACACAGACCATCACGAAATGGTGGCTCAAGGCAAGAGATGTAAAAGGGCAATATTTACTTAAATATATATACCAGTTTGGTAAGATTCTTTAATATGTCACTTAATGTGATATAAACTATCTGTTGATTAAGTATTCATTTTGGGGGTAAAGTTTTCCTTAAAGATGAGTCAATAACTCAGATCTCTCTGCTGAAATACATTGCATTGGTTCCATCTCCTCACAGCTGGGACGATCAGAGCACCATGCGGATTCCTTTGTTTTCCTGTGCCATCTTCTGTGCCCCGTCCTGAGGACATATGAGCGAACTGCATTATTCCTTCAGGAAAAGACAGACACGGTGCAAGGTAAGACCTGGAATAAGTGTGTGGTTATCAGTCTGGGCACAAGTCTTTAAATCTGAACTATTGTCAATCATGGAGGCAGGACTCATTGTATAGCTTATTTCATTATGTGGGACGGTGCCCTATTTATGGACCCAACTTTTTTTTTAATAATATATGTATTATACACGATTACACGATGTGTGCTTGCCAGAACCCCTACCTAGACTGGAGACTCATTCTCATTGGACAAAACAGTGAATACACTATTTATATCTTCATGCTCTGTTCTGTTTTTTCCAAAAATGGGTGAAGATGTAGGTTTTTTTTGTTTACTGTAGAGCTGTGCTTCAAGTTAAAAAGCTCTGCACTGCAGCACCACCAATGTGCATTCAATAGTTGTGGTGTGGGGGGATATCAGTTATAATAATATTAAAATTGCACCATAATCTATTTTGGATCATTGTGCCATAAAATACTGGGGCCAGTGTTACACTAGAAGGGGTTGGATACGTTTACGTGGCATACTGGTGGTATCTGTCGCATAATATAATTGGGGTCACTGTGCCTAATATACTGCAGGAGGCACCTAGCCATTGTCTAAATACCCAGTACCCCACTTCCTTTCCCCCATGTCAGCCACTGGTTCCTATTAGTCTTTAGAGAGGTAGTAGGCAACTGATTGTTCTGGATATCTTAGTAGTAAGAGCAGAGAGTGAGATATAGATTAAAAGTGTATTCCAGGAGCTTTGCAGAATTCATGGTTTAGTTCATGCACTGCCCATTGTTTTCTCTCTGCAGAGAGCGAGGCAGGCTATGTGGACCGGTTACACTTGTACCTTCTGCAGAAAGCCAGAGAAGATGGATCTTTTGGTAGGTACAACATTGGGACTTGCAGATTATTCCATGTGATTAGGTGATATACCGTTTACTCCATTCTCCAAGCTGCAGGATCTTCACCCCAAGGTGCCTGTGTCCCCCAATCTAGGGAAGAGAAATACCGTTTCCATTGGAAAATAATAATTCACAAACCTCACCATTGCAAATCAAAATACAGAGACCCCCTTTTCTGTTTTGAAGGCTGGTAAACTTAATGCTTAGGCCTTAAAGGAGAACTAAAGCTTAACTAAAGAAGTAGCTAGAAATGTTGTACATTATGTTTTTGGCTTCTGTACCAGCCCAAAGCAACCACAGCCCTTTAGCAGTAAAGATCTGTGCCTCCAAAGATGCCCCAGTAGCTCCCCATCTTCTTTTCTGCTGATTCACTGCACATGCTCTGTGCTGCTGTCACTTACTGAGCTTAGGGACCCACTCACAATACACAATACAGTACACATAGAATAGAAATGTCACAATATAAGGCTGATTAGAAATTAATACAGATAATTACTACATGGCAGCACAGAAACCAGTGCAATTGGCATCAGAATTTAATAATCAGCCCTGTAGCATCAGCTTATATTACAGACAAACCTCATTTTGAATTTAATAATTTGCAACAACCCCTAAGCTTAGCTTCTCAACAGCTGCTCAGAGCCCACTGAGCATGTGAGTGTCACAGACACTTTCCAAGATGGTGACCCCCTGTGACAAGTTTGAAGTCCTGGATCATTGCTGCTATTGACAAGCTGGAACTGGAAGTTCAGTATATAAAATGACATTTTTAGCCACATTCATTTTTAATTCTCCTTTAAGACTCTTTCTTTATGGTTCTTGGACCACCCTTTTTTGTGTTGCGAGGGCAATAAATATTGTAGGGTCTTATGAGGGGCAAATTCATGTTTTCCCAAATTGACTGGATTTTTGAGGAGGATATATTACAGTGAGTGATATTATGATTTCAAAGATTTCCAGATGAAGACTGTGCCTCCTGACGCTCCCTAACTTGTGTTTCAGTGAGTGAGCAGGTAGGGGGTCCTCTTGGAACACAGCAGAAAAGAAGTGCAGAAACCTGCGGCTACTTAACACACCATGTGCAAAGTGCAACAAAAATGGTTGCTTGTAGCCTTATTTTGCACACTACGTGGTGCATTGTAAATGACTCTTTACAGTTCAGTCCAAACTCATTTTATATTAAAGTTCTGGACAACTAAAGAAGAACATTTTTGATTCAGATATTGCAATTTGTGATGTTAATTTCTCATGATCGCCCAATAGCTGCCTGAACCAAGACAGAATGCAGTTAGACCTTCTATATGAAGACCCCATTTTCAATGTGTTTACTCCAGAAAACTTAACTCATCTGGATACACAGAATTGCCTTAGCAATACACAGTTTATAAGAAATTAGGGTGACTGCTTCTGTTTCTCTCCCAAACCCAGCACATAGATTGAGTTACTGGGGACACTGCCGCCATAGGGAAGTTTCTTGGAGCAGCAACAGAAATGTTCATCCTAAAATTAACTTTTGGTACAATACAGGCAGCGTTATTTTAAGGCAAATTGCAATACTTCCCGGGTTTCTGTTTTTGGTGGGTTTTTTTCAATTATTTTGTTCATAAACTGGTTGTTCGGATCCCACTTATCCTAGAAACCTGGTAAAGGCCTGGATGAGAGACTGAAAATGAAAAGGAGAGCGGCTGAATAGAAGGATAATTAATAAAACAAGCTTAGAAGGAAAGAAAAAATATCTGCAGGATAATTATCTGTCCCGTTACCTGCTGTTAACATTTTAAACTGATCATATCCATAATCAGGCAGCCCAGCAATATGGCTTATCACTTTTATGATCATAACTTTGTAACTAAAACCCAGTTTTTTTGTAAACACACGCACTTGCATTTATACTGAATTACTTATGAGACAGGTGGCCAGGGAATGTGCATTGATTAACCGGCCAAATCAGTAGCACTTCCATTGTATTTAAACACATTTTTACTTAGCCTTGGAGTCCACCCACAACCCTCCTCTTTTGTATTGTAGCCCAGCAATATGGGCTGCATCACTACATGCCCGGAGACAGACAGGGAGTAGTACTGGTTAATGCAAGTGTAAAGACTTCGGGTCCTGTTTAAAATCTCTCATCTGCCTTTATTGTGCGAACGCTGCATTAGCTCCGACTATTTTAGGAATCTCTCAAAACCTGGGTGTAGATCTTACAAAATCTTAAGCTCAAGGTGTGAGTTTATCCATCTGTCTGTGCATTGATACATCTGTCTGTGCATTGATACATACTCGTCTAGCTAGTCGCTATATAAAACAGCTGTGCACATTAGTACTAAGCCCATTGCTACTGAGGTCTCAGGGACAGCTCCAGGGACTGCAGGATGGGAATTGTCAGCATAAAGCAGAGGGCTGTTACTGCTTCCTTAGTCTGAGAGTTCTACATTACACTTACATTCTCCAATTTATCTTTCGTGTCCAGAGTGTGCGGAACGTTCCCTGGCCGTCTGTGCTGTGAACACATTTGTGGATCTTGGGGTAAGTGCATATAACATTCAGTCTCGCATATAACATTCAGTCTCGGGCCCAGGGAGAGTGTTGGGGCCCTGTAGATATTCAATAACAGCTTGGGGATCCGTGATTTCACAGCCATGTTAATACGTTGTCATTATGAAAGGCCTCATAGCAAGTTATAATAATAAAAATGCCTGTGTCTTAAGTGAGCAGCTTTTTATCCCATTGGCCAGTGTCGGTCTGGGCCCGGCGGGACACCGGAAAAAACCTGCCAGCCCAGATCCGCTTCTCGGTGGCATCTTTGTCAGGGTCGCTGTAAAATCAAAAGTTAGCGTGTGACGCGCATATGCACAGACGCAGCCGGAGGGGGGCCCTGGGCCAGTAGCCCAGGTGTGCCCCAAGCCCCCCCAGTCGGACCCTGCCATTGGCTCTCTATCTCTCCTCTTCCCCCTCCTTTTTTTATCTTTGGATTCAATTCAATTGCAGCACAACGTGAAACCCAAAACCAGCTGTGCTTTAATTGGGAAATAAACCCATTTTTATACAATATGGCCTTGGCACAGGCACTGCATCCCAACCACATCACCCAGACTCATAGACGTGGTCCCTGTTCCTGTGTTTCAAATGCATAGCTGTCCAGCAGCGTCGGTGGCTGCCATGTTTGTTATTGTCTGCACAATGGCACTCGATAACCAGGAACACTCACCCATCAGTTTGGCTTGGTGAATGGATTTTTTGGAACTGGGGCCACTTTTATGACTCTGGGTGTTCTAGTTTGGGTGGAGACCTTTTGTAATGGGCCCTATTGTGTAAAAATGGCATTAGGTCTCCTTTAAACTATATGGGATGACTTTGACGTAGTTGGCCAGCTTAAATATATTGCAATATATGGACAAACAATCCTTGTGTTGTTTAAAGGGTAAGGCATTTTTTAGTAGCAGTATGCACAAAATGTCTCTGTCTTAAATATATTGATAATGGGTTGAGTGCAGAGGACTCTTGTATTTGACTCCTTTAAACTGTGACACTTGCATACAGTTTAAGCTAATTATAATAGGAAGTATTTATAATGTATGCAAATCCAAACGAAAAAAGGCAAACTCCACAAAAAATGCATCTGCAAAAATCGAAAGCTTCTTTATTTAGGTGGGATCTCCCCTAAATAAAGAAGCTTCAGATTTTTGCAGTTGAGTGGAGTTTGCCTTTGTTTCGTTTGGATTTGCATACAAGGAGAGATTCTATTTGCAGCATGGCCTACAAAGAGCACCTCCCATCATTATAAAACTAAATATTCTTTTGCGGTTAAAGATTACAAGGAAGGAGTTAAAAAGTTTTGGTTAAACAGTATTTATAATGTGCCCCATATGAAGCCATCTATAGACTTACCGGCAAAACCTTGGAAGTGTGTTTCCACCTTAGACTATAGATCAGGGATCCTCAACCTTTTGAACCTTGAGCAACATTCAAATGTAAAAGGAGTTAGGGAGCAACACTAGCATGGAATATGGGCTTAGGGAGCCAAATAAGGGCTGTGATTGGCTATTTGGTAGCCCCTATGTGGACTGACAGACTACATGAGGCTCTGGTTGGCCGTTCACGTGGTTTTTATGCAACAAAAACTTGCCCCCAAGCCTGGAATTCAAAAATAAACACCTGCTTTGAGGCCACTGGGAGCAACATCCAAGGGGTTGGAGAGCAATATATTACTCACGAGCTACTGGTTAGGGATCACTTTTATAGATGTACAGCAGGGAAAACAAGGGTCCCCTTTAATAAGACCATAAACAGGGTCGGATGGACTATTTTATGAGCTTTTATACTGCAAAATCATCTTGTCTGTGTCGAGAATGTTACATGCCCTACTCTGTTAGCTCATACTTCATTAGCCAAAATGGCATCCAACAGTTCTACTCAGTCTTTGTCCTTAACTCTGTTCATAGGTTACTGCAGAACAGAATCACGTTTGAGCTAATCAGATTTACCTGATTACAGTTACAATAAAAATGATGGGGCTATTTAATCTGATATCCACATTTTATTTCTAGCATGTGTTGCCACACTGGGTTGCTCTGTACAGATACAGCCTGACCTCCCGTCTCCATTATCTGTTTGTCTTGTCTCTGCAGATCTTCAGCAGACATCTGGATGGAAATGAGCCAATGCTTCAGCTTTCTGAGACGTTTCTCATTGAGGAAAACTGCACAAAGCTTCTCTCTTTCATCCGGCAGTTTGTGTATGGCAGCTAAAACCCAAAAACCTAACATTGGACATCACCAACCTCAATGTTACTTTTCAGTCTTGATAGTGGACAGTTCCTGGAAACAGACATCTCTCATATTTGCTTTAAGTGAGTCATTCATGGCTGCCCAATATGTCTACAGCATGACTACTGTGGAGTTGTTCCTCTGCTCCACTAGGGTAAATAATCCCTGTAATCAGAGCTTTAGCCAATCAGAATTTAGCCTTATCCAGACACGGGCATTTCCAAAGTTGGTTTAATAAATTGGGAAGAACCATGCATCATAGGAGGGTGGTTTCCTTTATATTATTGGTAGATGCAACACACACACAGTATGGGGGTTATTTATCAAAATACTATTTTTTTTAAAGGATAAGTAAACATTTAAAATAAGGGAATGTAAAATTGCTGAGGGTGGTATCCTAAGCACTTTTGTCATTTACATTCATTATTTATTTTCTTTCTATTCCAAGATATTAAGGGATACATGTGCTGTTAATATGAATAAATTGAGTTACAACAGCGCCACCTGCTGGTCAGTTTCCCACCAGTCTGACCACCAAGTAGTCAAGGAGTCAAGGAGGTTTTCAGGAGAAAGAAAGAGGCTGCTCTGATCTCTGGTTCTGTTTAGGAAAGATTTGAGAAAGGTTTCTAATTTTTTCCTAAGCAGAAGAACATCAGAGCAGCCTCTTTCTTTCTCCCTTCCTTGACTATTTGGTGGTCAGACTGTTGGGAAAATGACCCGCAGGAGGCGCTGTTGTAAATCAATTTATTCATATTAACAGCACACGTATCCCTTAATATCTTGGAATAAAAAAATAAATAATCAATGTAAATGACAAAAGTGCTTAGAATAGCACTCTCGTCGATTTTACATTCACTTATTTTAAAGGTTTACTTATCCTTTAAGTTATAAAGTCTGACCACGATTTGACCTTATCATTGAAAAAACGCGATAAATTCGGTTAGGGGAAAAAACTTCGAATAAACCCCAATTTCTGTGGGTTATATGCCGAAACGTTAAAAAGTTTGAGAGATCCCCAAATTTTTTGCAGAAACTCAGCGCAGACCATAATATCTTCAAATTTTAAATGGGACCCATGCCATTGACTTCTACAGGACCCCGACAGCTTGGCGATGGAGTATTTTCAGATTTGGAATTTTTCCATCCTCGGGTTACAATAAATCAGTTTTTTTTTTCGACTAAAAAAAAAACCTCTTTTTGAGTTTTTGACATTCAGACTTTAATAAATAACCCCTATGTGGTGTACGCCACACTTTATTGTTGAGCAATTAATCGATATAGAATTCCAGCCTCTGCTGTTCCTAATAAATAAGCCGTGTGCAGGCTTAAAATACAAACACTTTAGTTTAGTTCTGGGAGTTTATTTAGCATTTCTGATAGAATGAGCGTTCAGTACACTCCTAATCCTGCTGGCTCATTGTCATGGAGAAAAATCCATACTTTTCATTAATTAGTTCACAATTATTAGTACCGTTTCACAGCTTGTGAGGCAACACCTTTAGCAGCCAAGCAAATCAACAGGGAGATTTATTGTTTGTGCTTCTTTAATTGTTCGGTGAGTTTGAATCTGTTGAGAATGCTCCATCTGCTGGTCAGCATCTACATTAAACCCATTGCACTTCTCTTGAGATTGAATCTGTGAGTATTCACACCACCGGGTTACTGATAGCTCCCAGCTCATCTATCTCACAGCGCACCACATCTCCTGCCTGAAAGACAAATGAATAGGATGGGAGGAAAGGGGGGAAATAATAGAAACATTGACATCAATGAAAGTGAATTCAATAATGTGCAGGAATGATGTTTCTGAGAGGGAGAACTGACGGGGATTGAGCTCTGAACATAAAGGTCTGATGGCTCATGAAATGGAAAGAAGAAATACATACAAAGGCTTGAATATTAAAGGAGCATCAAGTAGAGTGTAAGGGTGGGGCTGATTCAGGTGCTTTAAGCACCCTAAAAACCCAATGTCCGGCCCTAGTTATCTGAGGCTTTGGTATAAAAACCGCCAGTACTACTGATATATATTTTGATATTAGTCATTAGCAAGATTGTGGTGGCACACAAATGACTTTGCATCAATATATATGGAGGCACATTGAGCTCCCAAAACCTCTTCTTAAAGGAGAATTCAACAAATCCTTAAAGGGCATGTAAAGGCAAAAAAATAAAATCCCATTTTTACTTTCTTTATGAAAAAGAATCCCAATATACTTTAATTTAAAAATGTGTTCCGTTTTTATAAGAAACCTAAAATTCTCCCTTCATTTACTGCTGTGGATAGGAATTGTCAGATGGTCCCTAACTGCTGAGCAGGGAAACAATCATACTTATGAACAGCAGGGGGAGTCCCCGCCTTACTTCCCAGCCATGCAGAACTCAAACAGCTTTGTTTATGATGATCCCTAAGCAGCCCAGACCACACTGAGCATGTGCACAGTCTTAGTCTTGCAAAGATGTTTAACAAAGTTACAAGATGGTGACCCCCTGTAGCCAACTTTGAAAGCATAAATTATTTGTTTGATTATAGGCTTGTGGTGCAGTAAGTTCATGTTTATATTTAGTATACAAAATACAGCATTTCTAGCCTTATTCTATTTTAGTCTTTACATGCCCTTTAACTACAAAAAACCCCTACCCTATGTAGACCCCTCCTCCCCCCCAGCCTAGCTGCCCCCCTGGGGCCCCCCTCAGTGCAGATTCAGGAATCACAGTTCACGGCAGCCATATTCCGGGTCTTCGGGAATCTGAGACCAGCGAATCGCCGCACGCGCAGTTGGGAGCAATTTACAGATTCGCGACAACTGCGCATGCGCTGAAAAAGACGGAAATTTCTGAAGAACCGGAAGAAGAAGACCCGGAAGATGGCTGCCGTGAACTCCGAACCCTGAATCTGCACTGAGGGGTAAGTAAAAAGTTAGGAGCATTTCCCCGGGGGCAGCTAGGCTGGGGGGATTGTTCAAGGGTTAATAGTAAGGCTGCAGCATCCCTTTAATCACTTAGGATTCCATCTGCTTCTCTACCCACTCCCTCAGGAATTTGCTTTGGTTCATGTTCAGTTCTTCTGAACTCAGATTAATAAACACACAGTCCAGTCTAGCAGCCAATGAAGAGATGGCATTGCTGGTTCCCATAGAAACTCTTCTGTAGCGGTCTGCTCCTATATTTAAATGCTAACCCCCTCTCCTGAGCTCAGAGTAACTATTACAGTGCTCAATCCAAGCAGGACTTGTCATCATAGTAAATTCTGGCGTGTATGCCTGCATTCTTTAATTACGTGAACTTTACAGCCATATGTGCTGTTTGCTGATATAAATGCACTGATGGTGTGTCAGAGGGAAAATGGCCCCCGGGTGAAAGCTGCTATTTGTTTTAGCGAAATGTAACGACGCCGGCAGACAGAGGTGATGTATGCAGTACAAATAATGCCATTGGGGTGGGGGAGATGTGCCCAACTTATACGGTAGGAAAATGTAGGCTTTACATGTCCTTTAAGGGTTGAACACTCCTTTTAATAAATCATAGTAGCAAGTGTTTATTGTATAAGAGTATATGAACCGTATGTGTGATTCCAGTGATACATGTTTGTGTACTAACACACGGCAACATATGTGTTCATTGATTCTTTTCTGCCCTGTGGGTCTGTGCCCACACACTGAATGCAGAAAAAAACAATCCTTTAAGTAGGGACTGCTCCCATAGGCACAGACTAGAGGGCAGAATAAAATCAATTTACACTTGACACTGCAGTTGAATGCACAATACGGCAGTCTCATGGGTATGGATGAAACACTCATCTTAATGTATGCTGATTGCCCTGGAGGTATAACGTTATACAAGGACACAAGTCTTTCTTCACTGACAGCGTCAAGCGCCTGATACATAATTTCTTACCTTGAGAAAGACTGGCGGCTTCCTAAACACCCCAACACCAGGAGGGGTACCAGTAAGGAAAACGTCTCCTGGATTTAATGTCACGAACCTGAGAAACCAAACAAAAGTCATAAGCGAGCGTCGTACCCCTTTATTAGAGATGTGTAGCCTGTGCAATAAAATGACAGATAATTCCTCTCCCAACAGATAAAACTTAAAGGAATAGACTCATTTTATTTTGATGTTACTATCACTAGTTGTACTTTATCAAATATGCTTGCGAGTGCCCTTAAAGAGATACTGACACCTGAAATTAAACTTTTTTTTTTACATCTATTATAATATTGGCTTTGCAAGCTACTTCTAACTTTGCCATAAAGTATTTGCAGATGCTTTTACATTATCTGTCTGATCCCCCATGTTCCTGTATGAGGGGGGCTGCCATATTTGTGCAGCAGGAGTCCGTTAGCCTTAGAAACTGTAACTAACAGGCTGAGATGGGACAGTCAGGTTGGCAAAGTCAGAGTGTCAGAGAGTCAGGCTTAGGAACTTCAACTAACAATTATGTACAAAAACAAACCTTTCAGCAAAAAATGATCAACATGACCTATAGGCAACATTTAATGTACATTCATATGCTAAAATTCATTTTTTAGTGTCAGTATCACTTTAAAGGAGAAGGAAAGGTTAAAATTAAGTAAACTTTATGAGAAAGGTCTATATAAATACACCAGTAAACCCTCAAAGTAATGCTGCTCGGGGTCCTCTGTGAAAAGAAACATCACATTTCTTTCCTTCTATTGTGTACTCATGGGCTTCTGTATCAGACTTCCTGCCTTCATCTTAAACCTCCAGGGCTAGGGCTGGAGCATGCTCAGTTTGCTCCTTTCTCCCTCCCTCCTTGCTGTAATCTGAGCCCAGAGCTATGAGTGAGCAGGGACTCAGGCAGGAAGTTATGTCACACCAAGCTAATATGGCAGCTGCTATCCTAAACAAACAGTGAGAACTCATAGAGCACTCTACTCAGGTATGGTAAACCATCCTCCAGAATAAATATAGTGTTATAACTTGCACTATTGTGGCTAATCTATTGGCAATATACTGCCTTGGTAGCTTTCCTTCTCCTTTAATATAGGCAGCACGTGCCGCCTTACTGCAATGTCGTGCGTTTATTAATAAATTGCAACAACCACGACCGCTAACTGATCCTTCCATGCTGAATGTGACTATGGGCACACCACCATTAGGTTACCAGGATAACACTGTGTGCTCACTTAGACGCCCATGCGATGAGAGCTTCTGTCTTGAAGACCATCTGGTTTGTGTTACTGTTTTGGACAAGATCCCCATTAACACGGCAGCGGATTCCAAGGTTGTGGGGGTCTGGAGAGGAAATAGAGCTGGATAAGGGCCACATTAAGCACCAAGTCAATTTACAGCTTATTTTTTTATTGGTTTCTCTCTTTTTATTGAATGCTCTGCTGACTGGGATATAACAAGTACAAGAGTAAGGCGCTTCAGCCCTTGCACTAATCATATCCTACTAATGGAGCTCCAGATGAGAGTTGGTGGAACCTCCCTTAGACATTCCGTGGTTGCAATTCCCATCATATTCTTATGGTGCAAAGCCACCAATGCCCTCCAAACACTTGCTAATTAACCCCAATGCTTCAACTTCACTTTAATATCTATTAAGTCATAGCATTGTCCAAGGGAGTGGC